>NC_137856.1:9618410-10155910 GCF_948465745.1 Chenopodium album
TAAATAACATTATGAAACAAGGAATACAAATCGTAGCTATCTATGAGATTTTAGAAGGAAACCTTTAGTCCAGCCCGGATCTTGTTCAAAATTAGAGTTGCCAAGGCCTCGCTGTCAATATCTTCGGCAACAATCAACAACGGCTTTTGTCTCTGGATTAAGAAGCAAGATCAGTTAAAACAACCCTAAAAAGAGTATATAGAATACAGATAAAAGAAATGTATGGATGATGAATTTTATACCTTCAATGCCATTTCTAGAGCTTTCACAACAGCATTGACACTGCCAATTTTCTTCTCATGGATCAAAATAAGTGGATCATCCAATTCCTGGAGGCATCAGGCATACAATAACACATAACAAATAAGACGTCTTGTAAATGTAAGACCTCAAAAGGAGACCGATGAATTACACGAATAAACGGCATAAATGAGAAGAATGCTTACACATTTTTGGGTTTTTTGGTTGGTGATAAAGTAGGGAGAAATGTAACCCCTGTCAAGCTTCATGCCCTCAACAACTTCAAGTTCATTAAACAATGTTTTGCCATCCTAGAATTGAAACATTATTATAAGTTTCCCAACTTAGAGAATCATATAAAGCAGCACTTCAGAGACTGTAATGCAAATATATAGCACAGATATATATACTACTTCACTGGTATAGCACAGGCATACACGAATAAGACACCCATAAAGAAAGCAACTTACTTGGATTGTGATAACTCCTTCCTTGCCAACCTTCTCCATAGCCTTTGCGATCATCTCACCAATTTCTCTGTCTCCATTAGCTGAAATAGTACCGACCTACAAAAATTTAAGGTGATGAAAAATTAGATTAAACCCCCCATAGGCCATAGTTAGCTTATCTGGTCACAAGTACTAAATATCACAAACCTGTGCAATCTCTTCTGAGGTACTGATCATCCTTGCTCTACTTTTCAGGTAAGTTACAACAGCATCGACTGCCAAAGTCATACCTCTTCTAAGGTCCATCGCATTCATTCCTACTCCAACTGACCTTACTCCCTCAATCAATATTGCTCGGGTAAGAACTGTAGCACAGGTTGTTCCTACAATGCCACAAAAGGGCAGGAATAAAAAGATCAAATCAATAGGTATATTACATTTTCCGATTACTCCCAACACATTTTTCAAAACCCAACTTCCAGAAAATTTATATCCAAGAGCTACAACGAATCCGCATCATCATTCAGATTGACCACTATTAAAGAGTAGGATCAAAGCAAAAACTTGATCACTAAAGAGAATTTACCCCTTTGCCCTTAAAGCAGCGAACTATCAGAATGCAATTTCACAATGCCACTACATTCTAGAAACTTTGCACAACAAACAATAGGATTACAACTTCAGAACCGACAAAACGACACGAAACAAAACAATGCAAACAGCATACTTTAATTACACCAAATACAAAGAAACCCCTTTGCCCTCAAAGCAGCAAACTATCAGAATGCAATTTCACAATGCCACTACATTATAGAAACTTTGCACAACAAACAACAGTATTACAACTTCATACCCGATAAAACGACCCGAAACAATGCAAACATCATGCTTCAATTACACCAAATACAAAGAACCCAAAAAATCAAAACTTGCTAGCAACAAAAACAAATTAACTCGTATAAATAAATCTGTAATTCAAAAGTTTAAAAATTTACCATCCCCAGCAACATCATTGGTAGAGTTGGCAACTTGTTTAACAAGACTAGCACCCAAGTTCTTGTATCTGTCCTTGAATTCAATACTTTTCGCGACCGTTACACCGTCTTTTGTCACTTTAGGAGCACCAAAACTTTGCTCAATTATAACATTACGCCCCTGAAAACCCACCAAATTAACCATCATCATTCAATTGGTAAATCAATACAGTAAACCCCAACAATCAAAACCTCCCAATCACAAACAAAACATCCCAATTAACAATCAAATCTATAAACAAAAAAAATACCCAATTACAGCTAATAGCAGATCTAAACCAACATCAATGACATAAAAAAACAAACTTTATGCAAAACCCAATTCAAAAAAGCTTACCCTAGGTCCCATGGTAACTCTAACAGCATCAGCAAGCTCTTCAATACCTCTAAGCATAGATTTACGAGCATCCTCACCAAATCTTACTTCTTTAGCAGCATAATTTCTGCTCCAATTCAACCTACCACCAATCTGTAAAACCCATAAACATTACAAATTCACAATCAAAACCCATAAACATTACAAATTAACAATCAAAACCCAGAAAAAATTCAATCTGAAATCACATTAAAATCAATCAAATCAGAGAATGTGGAATGCAGAAGTCAATAGGACTTACAGAACGGGTAGTGCTGTTAGTGCGAGCACGGGAGGCAAGGGCGGCGGCTGCGCGAAACATGGTGAAATCAACGGCGGAGGAGAGAGAGATTGGAGAAGAAGATACTAGAATGTAGTAGTGTTTGAGAGAATGAACAAAAGAAGTTTGTGATGTGCTGAGATTTTATAAATATTGAAGGAACACTCTAGAAAGAGCAGGGTTTAGGGTTTTACAAATTACAACACCTCTTTAAAAACAATTCAATTTTTTTTTAATTTTTTTTAATCTTTTGGGAAGATTATTTAAGTCTTTTTAGATTGATTATCTTTTGATTAGAGTGTGTGTGTGTCCATGCTATTAGATGTATGAAAATGTGAAATACAATAATCAAAGAGATGAGTAGTTCAATTTTATGCTTTTACATTACTTTTTAAGATTATCAGTGTTTGCTGTGTCAAAAAAAAAAAGATTATCAGTGTCTGTAAGGTTGGAACGGTAAAAGAATCTAAAGATTAACCGTCTCATTTATTATTGAACTTTTTCGATGTGTTTGTCGTCATGTGTTTGTTCTTCTCCCTCTTAATTATCAATGGAACAAAACATAAAAGAAAAGTGCTAAAGTTTAACTGTCTCAATATTATCTAACTTTATTTGGTATATTTGTCGCCACATTTTTGTTATTCTCCCTCCTATTTATCACACCAGAACAAAATAAAGAGAAAGATCTTAATCTCATGTCATACATAGTGAAAAATGTCAAATTTAAAATTTTCTACCAAGACACAATATTAATCTACCATATATAGGCTAATAATGATGTAGATCTATCATTTGAATTTTAATTATTATGCATCACATTATTCCCGATAGGGGTGTTCAAAAATATCCGATCCGGAAATCCGATGATCCGATCCGAAATCTCGGATATCCGATCCGGTTTTTAAGGTTTCGGATATTTCGGATCGGATATCCGAAAAAATTTCGGATTTTCGGATCGGATACGGATCGGATTTTTTCCGAAAATTTTAACTACCCGATCCGAAAACCCGACTATCCGATCCGAAAATCCGACTATCCGATCCGAAAACCCGGATATCCGATCCGAAAATTTCGGATCGGATTCGGATTGCAATTTCTCCGATACCGAAATTTTCGGATTTCGGATCGGATATCCGAAATTGAACAGCCCTAATTCCCGATAGGATTTGTTTGACAATCAAATCGTATCTTTTCTATGCGACAAAGTTTTCGAAATTTTTTTTTTTAAAAAAAAAGAGTCAATTACATTTCAACTACATCCTGATCAACCCTATGATAAAAAGTCATTTTAACAACTAATTTTTGTGACTATTCTAATATTTGATCGCAAAAAATTTATTTGCATTTGAAAGAGATTGATATTATGACTAATTCTGCATTAGTTGTTATGTAGTCACTAATTTGCAATACTACTTGTATTTTCCTAAACTAAAGTCTCTAATTTGCAATACCACTTTTAATTTCCTAATTAAACTAAAGTTGGTTTATCTTTTTGTATTAATGTTTTACCTCATGTGATAGCTGAGAATTGGAGTGCCTTTGTGCACAGTCATTCATTGTTACAACATTATGATGTGCTAAAATTTAGCAAGAGTGGTATGGAAAATGTTGCTCCAAGTTGAATCTAAAGAAAGACTATGATATAGTTGAACGAATTTTTTATTCAAGAAATGCTACAGGCCCTAAACTTCACTGCTCATTTCATAAAGCTGGTGATAGTGTGTGTGTAAGAACTACTCATAAGTTATCCTTAATGATAAAAGGCTCTCTTCATGGATTATTTTGATTCAAAGAGAGGATTAAGACAAGGTGATCTCCTTTGTTATTTGTGCCCTACATTGAATATATTTCAAAGATTCTCAAGGTGGTGAGTGCAAGGAAGCATTTCATTTCCATCCTAGGTGCTAGGAAATGGGTCTAACTCATCACCTATGCTTTGCTGACAACTTGATCCCATATATTTTGCAGGGATGATAATATGTTTGTAATTTTGCTTATGAGAGCTAGCAGGCTTTGATGTCTTTCAAAGGCTAATGATTTACATGCTAGTCTAGCAAAGACTGTAGTGCATTGCTAAAATATTAATAATGATTTGATGGAGGTAATTATTGTAGACACAAATTGGCATCTTGTCCCGACATAAAGTGCAACAACGATACAATAACTCATTGTTCAAGCTATATCAAAGTTAATTAAAGTGTTTATTATGGACATTAGAATGTAATATGAAGTAATATGAAACCCATTTATAAGATAAATTGTTTTAAATCCCAATGTATATCGTATTAATTAGGCCTAATAAGATAACACGTGTTTAATCTTGATTAATAATTGTCTCAACGCGTCAAATGTAGTGCTTACATTAAATGAATCTTACATCTATACTTATATATTAAAAAGCGTTCCTAAAAATATTTATGTTCCACGTAGATCTACACTAATATTATGCCACATCACTATTCACTTACGCCACGTCATCACTAGCATTGTAGCAATGATTTCATGTCACTATTGAGAAAAAAAGCATCTCACAAGATTCGAACATGTGACCTCTTGTATATGAGATCACATTCTTACCATCTTAGCCAATAGTAACTCATGTCATTTATACACAAATAAATTACTATATGTTTAAGTAAACACATAAATACTATGATCCAGACGATGTGAAGCTGGGACCCCCGGGAGTTGCTCGCAAGTTGAATTTTCCCCCTCCAAGAGCCAAGGAAGCTACCCTGGTTAAGGTGGTGGATGCCAATACCTTAAAACCTGTGCTGCGACTTAAAAGGATAGGTGAGACTGATGGGTGTGCTGAGAATGAGGGTGTGACAGCAAGTGGTGAAGGTGGACTCCAAAGGGATCTCTCTGCTAGTAATACGGCAGAAGATGGGGCTGAGGAAATGGATCATGACTCTATAGAAGATAGGGTGCGTAAGGTAGTGGTCAGAAAGAAGAAGGGGGCAGGTTCGATTGGCGATAATGCTAAAGGCAATGTGGTCAGTTCAAGCAGTGGGCTATCGAAGAAAAGAAGCTTGGTTGGTGACTCTACCAAGGCTTCGGATTCAGAACCAGCAGCTTCAAACAAGAAACCAAAATCAGCTATTTCTTCTTATGCCGGTGACGGGGTAAACCAAGTAAGGGGTGTTGGAGTGAGCCAACCCCCTGAAGAGCAATGAAAATATTATGTTGGAATTGCCAAGGGGCGGGCGACTCTCGTGCAATTCGAGCTCTCCGACATTGGGGTGGTAGTGTAGGTCCTGACATTATATTTTTGTGCGAAACTATGATTAGTAGAAATAAATCAGAAAATTTAAAAACAAAATTTGGTTACTCTAGGTCTGTTGGTGTGGATAGTAGGGGCAAATCGGGGGGGCTTTGTGTGTATTGGAGGGAGGGTATTGATTTTTCTTTAATTTCTTTCTCTGATCATCACATGTGCGGGGATATTAAAGAAGAGGGAGGTCGAGTTTGGAGGTTTATTGGGGTGTATGGATGGGCTGATAAAGCTTTAAAGGGAAATACTTGGGCGCTTTTACGTGAGCTGTACTTGGAATCCCCCCATCCAACGGTTTTTGGGGGTGATTTTAACGAAATTCTTAGTGCTCAAGAGAAGTCAGGGGGAGCTATGAGGGATCAACGAGCTATGGATGCCTTTAGGGAGGTTCTCGATGACTGTTGCTTGAAGGATCTAGGTCATGATGGCTCTTGGGTTACGTGGGAAAGAGGACTCGAGCCAAATGAAATTGTTAGAGAGCGTCTGGACCGCTTTGTTGCATGTTCTCGATGGTGCTCTTGGTTTAGTCAAGCTCATGTATCACACTTGACTAAATTCAAATCAGATCATGTTGGTATTCTTCTTGATACGGAGGCTAAAACCCGCAAAAAGAAGCGTGGGAAGAAGAAGAGGTTCCGATTTGAAACATGTTGGCTGCTTGCGGATGGAGTTGAGGAGGTTATCAAGAAGGCTTGGGGGGACTCGGTTCACTTAAATATGCCTGATAAGCTGCTGCAGGTAGCGAATGGCTTGACAACTTGGAGCAAGGACTCGTTCGAAAATCTGGGAGTTAAAATTGTTGAAGCTGAAGATGCACTAAAGGAAGCTCAATGTAAGGCAGGTTCCCAATTAAATTTTGCAGAATGTGGTCGTCTTGAAGCAATACTTGATGATCTACATGAGAAGAACGAGGCGTACTGGTTTCTTCGATCTAGAGTCTCCGAAATTAAGGATGGTGACCGCAATACCAAGTACTTCCATCATAAGGCGGGTCAAAGAAAGAGCAAGAACTACATAAAGGGCCTCAACAACGTGCAAGGAGAGTGGTGTACTGAGAAGAAGGAAGTTGAGAAGATAATTCTCGATTTCTATGGGTCCTTATTTGCTAGAGGGGAGATTGATGAGGCGTTAATGGATGAAGTCCTTGATAGTGTTCCGACCATGGTTAGTGAAGGTATGAATCTGTCACTTTGCCGTAAGTACACCAAGGATGAAATATTTTTTGCTCTCTCCCAAATGGAGCCGTGTAAGGCTCCGGGGCCCGATGGTCTTCATGCTATTTTTTATCAAAAGTATTGGCATATAGTGGGTGATGATGTGACTGTTTTTGTCAATAATATTATTTCTGGTAGAACTCCCATGTGTGAGATTAATCGTACTAATGTTGCTCTTATCCCGAAAGTGAAGGATCCTACTTGCATCTCTCAGTTTCGGCCGATTTCTTTGTGTAATGTGATTTATAAATTAGCTTCAAAATCTGTGGCTAATAGACTTAAACCTCTTCTACATGACATTGTAACGGAAAATCAGAGTGCCTTTGTCCCAAAACGTCTCATTACTGATAATGCTTTGATTGCTCTTGAACTTTTCCATACTATGAAGAAGAGATCTAAAGGTCGTCGTGGGTCGATTGCCATGAAATTGGATATGAGTAAAGCTTATGATAGGGTGGAATGGGAGTTTCTGAGGAGATTGTTGACTAAGTTGGGATTTGCGGGAGCCTGGGTTGATACTATCATGACATTTGTTTCTACAGTTCAGTACTCATTCATCATCAATGGGGCCCCCTCGGATTCTTTAATCCCTTCTAGAGGGCTCCGCCAAGGTGACCCTATCTCACCTTACCTTTTCATTCTAGTTGCTGACGTACTTTCTAGAATGTTACAGAAGGCATCGGAGAGAAAATTGATCCATGGAGCTCGGGCTAGCAGAAGTGGTCCAGAGATTACTCATTTGTTCTTCGCAGATGACAGTCTTTTATTTACTAGAGCTACTCGACAGGAATGTTCAATCATTGTTGATGTTCTCAACAAATATGAAGCAACTTCCGGGCAAAAAATTAATTTGGAGAAGTCGGAAGTATCTTTTAGTAAAGGGGTTCCATTGCCGTCAAGGATCACTTTTAGCTCTATTCTTGGTATGGAAATGGTTGATAACCATATTAAATACCTTGGTTTGCCAACTGTGGTGGGAAGGTCGAAGAAAGCGGTTTTTTCTTCTGTGAAGGATCGGATTTGGAAGAAAGTGCAAGGTTGGAAGGAAAAACTCTTATCGAGAGCAGGTAAGGAAATTCTTCTGAAGTCAGTTATTCAAGCAATCCCAACTTATCTTATGGGTGTTTACAAATTCCCAATTGGCTTGATTCAAGAAATTCATGGTATGATGGCCCGGTTTTGGTGGGGGTCGAATGAGAAGGGAAGGAAGATTCACTGGAAAAGCCGGGATTCTCTTTGCCAACCTAAGTTTCTTGGGGGATTGGGGTTTAGAGACTTGGGAGTTTTTAATGATGCTCTTCTTGGCAAGCAGATTTGGCGCCTTGCAACTAATGAAACTTCTCTTGTTAGCCGGGTTCTAAAAGCCAAATACTATCCTCGAACTTCTGTTTTTGAGGCTGCACTTGGGCCGGTTTCTAGCTACTCGTGGAAGAGCCTATGGAGTGCAGAAGCACTTGTTAAGGAGGGTATGCTTTGGAGAGTTGGCAATGGTCGCAACATCAAAATTTGGGATGATCCTTGGCTTGTGTCTGATGAGAGTCGGTTTGCTTCTACTGACAGAAGTGATGATCTGTGTTATGTGGCTGATCTGATTGATGAAGAGAGGTGCTGCTGGGGTACTGACAAGGTTGAGAGAATATTCAAAGAAGGCGATTTTGGCTATTCCAATCAGTGAGCGGAGGCCTGAGGATTCTCTTACCTGGGCTTATTCGAAAAATGGTCATTATGAAGTTAAATCTGCCTATCTTCTAGGTAAATCTCTTCCCCTGGAAAATTTTGAGCAATTTTGGGTTGAAGTGTGGAAGGTGGAGGCTACCCCGAAAATTCGCCATTTCCTATGGAGAAGCTGCTCGAAATCCCTGCCAACAAGGAGTGTTCTGCATCACAGACATCTAATTGAAGACCCTAGTTGTCCTTGCTGCATGTCTGAGGTTGAAACAGTCACACATGCTGTGATTAAGTGTCCGTGTGCACATCAGCTTTGGGTTAGAAGTGGCTGCGAGAAGGCTCTCAATCTTGCTGTGTCTAAATCTTTTGGGGAAGTTTTACTCTGCTGGGCAAAAAATCTGACGAAAGAAATTTATCAGAGAGCAATTTTCCTTACATGGTTAATTTGGTTCCGAAGAAACAAGTGGGTTTTTGAAGAACAATGGGATATGGTTGATGCTACCCTTATCAGACATAGCAAATTGATAGCAGACTTTGGTGTTTATACTGAAAAAATTTATGGTGGTACTCTGCCCAGTCCCGAAGCTGCTGGAAGGAAGGTGTGGATGCCCCCCCCCCCAGCTGGAGTTGTCAAACTCAATGTTGATGCTGCTGTCTCTGACGATGGTTGGGTGGGTTTAGGAGCTATTGCTCGTGACAGCAGGGGATGTGTTCTCTTCTCTGCAGTTCGTAGGATCAAAGCCTTCTGGGAACCATTAGTAGCTGAATGCAAGGCTGCTCTCTTTGGGATAAAAAAGGTGAAAGAGCAAGGTTATAGTGATGTCATTGTGGAATCTGACTCTTTGCAGATGGTTTCAAAGTTGAAGAAAAACTCCTTCTCTTTAGCGGCTGCTGATGGTATTTTAGAAGATATTGTGTCTGTTAGTGTGTACTTCTCTTCCATTTTTTGGTCACATGTTAAGCGTGATGGGAATTTCGTAGCCCATCATTTAGCTAGGTTAGTGCCTATTGGTTGTGAACAATTGTGGGAATTTCTCGTGCCTGATGAGATTTCCCCGTATGTACTGTTGGACTCTATTTCTATGAGCTAATGCACTAACCGCTTTATTCAAAAAAAAAAAAAAAAAGTAAACACATAAATGATTATACGACGTAGAGAAAAATTAATAAAAAGGAATAGATTCAACAAAATTAAGACAATGTTAAGTCTTTTTTTTACCAACATTATGTCATTATATATATATATATATATATATATATATATATATATATATATATATATATATATATATATATATATATATATATATATATATTTAAAAGTGGTAATCCGGTGCAACGCCTGGGCTACACACTAGTTATTGTTGAAAATCAAGCCAATCAAATATATAAGATTCATAATTATGTGCATAGCCTTGTACTAGTGGATTTCCTTTTCAAAAAGCTTTTCGACGCTATATTATAATCCCGATTCCGACTTAAAACGAAAAAAATATGATTAAAATACTCAACCGGGCCAAAAACCGACACCTTTGCACTTAAAGGACATATCTTTAAATCTACTAAAGATTATTACCTAATTTTAATTTATTTATTTGGAAATTAGACATCATGAACTTTCCAATGATATCTTAATTATTTTCCTATTCCGAGGTTTGAATCATAAGTTATGGAAGTTTTATAAACTACATTTATGAATAAAACAAATTGGGAGAGTTGCACTCCTATAGTTGTGTGCGGAATCTGAGCACAACTCTCTTCGTTGTGCATTCCCCTTGACGTGGCAACTCTAAAACCCTAACACTAGATCCCTATGCTTTTAAAAAGGTGTCTTGGTTAGAACTCAAGAGACACGAAAAAAATCAGAAAATCAACCACAAAATTTTGAAAACTGAAATATTTCATACTCTCATACTACTTTAACCCTCTTTTTCCAAACACTTTCTAACCCTAATGAGTTAGATAAAGTCCACAAACACACAAGACAAATATCTAGAGAACATACGATTAGTTTCATGAGCACTTAATTTAATCACTTTTATTTTTGTTTAAATATCTTCAATAATAAATTAGTGTTGTTTACCACTTGAAATATTGACAGTTAATTTATCCACATAGTATTCTTGTGTTAATTGATGATTAGAACTTGAATTTAATTATTGTTTTATCACCTAAGAGGTATAGTGAATCCTATTTTATTTTGTTCTTTTCACGAATTTAAATTTTTTTAAAAAAAATTGTTGCAATGTAGAAATTTTGTCATCTTTGTTTAACAACTAACTTAGTTTTTAGGTATCACGTTGTGTATATTTTGCATAGCAATGAAATTGTAAATAAGAAGAGATAGTGGAGGTCGTTTTAGGGCTAGAATGATTGCTTCGAAAGAATGACATTCTCTAGTGCCCTCAACTCGCTCCCAAATTCATCTATGGTTTAATATGTATACCTTTGCTTCATACTAAATATCCCTCGTACTCTGCTTAGGAAAAAGTTATGGATGAGATTTATGATTTTTTCCTAAAAACTAATTAGCGACTCTCTATACATAGTTTAAATAAAAAAAATGAATGCTTGTCTTCTCAAACCTATGTCTCCCTAATTTTCAGAAATTAGAATATTATGCATCTAACAAAATGCACAAGCCCCAAGCTTATAAAGGGCTCGGGTACCGAGGAAATGGGATCCCCACAACCTGACGCCCCCCTTAAAATTATAAGCATGCCGTGTTTTAATTACTAGAGGAAATTATCTTGATGTACTTTTATGTTCATTGAAACTCCAGACAAGATGTGAACACTTAGTGAGTGTTCATTGAGTGTGAGCACTTAGTTGACAGGATGTGTGGTAGAATAAAGTCTGAAACTACTCTATACATATATCTTTTACTGCTAAACTGACTCTAACAAACTCTGTTTTGATGAGAATTCATGTCTATCGGGCTCAGATGAAGTTTTTTTTTTGTCTTTGATAAGATCACTAACTCTTGCAGAAAATCAATTTTGGGATGAGAAACTTTGTAGTTTGCCTCTGTTATTGTTTAGAATACAATTTTCTATAAGAAGAAAGAGAGGGGTTAGGGCATGAGACAAGTTAAAATTTGGAATACTACAGTGAGCTTTAGGGACTCATATCTGAGCCATAGCTTAACATCAAGAAAACACATGGGTAAAATGGATCAATGTCATTTACTTAATGAACCAGATTTGGATGGATTATTTGCCCAAGAAGGATACTAGCTAGCATTGGAGACGAATTTATGATATCAAGAATAAAATGAAGAGTTCCCCTACCTTGATAAGGAAGCAGGGCCGGTTTGACATGGCCCCAAAACCAAAGGGGCCAAATATATATATATATATTTACCTTCCTTTAATTTCTCCAATAATTTTTTTTTCAGAAAATGAAAACCCTCTAATCACTCTCTTGCAATTCCCAAAAAAAAAATCTCAAACCTTCCATATTCTTCTTCTAGTCTCTACAATTATACTCTATAATTGATAATCCTACTACAAAATTGGGGTTAAGTAACACACATTGGTAACACTTTAAAAATTTCATGATTGTTTGATTTTTATGTAACACTTTTGTAACATTTTCCTATTCGGTAACATTTTTTGTAACATTGTAATATTATGTAACACTAACACTTGGTTGTAACTTTTTTTTTTTGAAAGAAGAAGACTTAATTTATTTATTTTTTCGAAGAGGAAAAACATTTTTTTTTAAAAGAACAAAAACACTTAATTTTATATATGCATTAGAGAATTGTTTGATCCCTTTGTTCACTCCAGTTTTATTTATTATCGTTATATTTTTGTTACACGATGGGTTACATGTTTGCTCTTTGGGTGAAGGACCATTTGTAAATTAAATCTGCGGAAATCAACTTGCTAGATACAAACAACTAACTCCCCATCACGAAAACTATTAAAGTGGTAGTTTTTTTTTTATTTATTTTTTAAGACATACAATAGTGGTACTTAACAAGTAGTAGATCCATGCTCTTTTTCCTGCTGCATTACTCTACATCGCACGTAACAATTTCACGTAGGACTCATGTGGTCATGTGTACGAAAATTAGGCTACTTAACTTGTCAAAATTTAACAGTTGTGATCACCTTGGCTTTGAGTATTACTATCCGTAAAAGGACGGTTATTAATAGAGGGGGGCCTAATCTTCTACAACAAGACACAATAACTCACTCTTGTCCTTTCAGCATTTTATTCTAGAAGGAGATGTCAAGCAACTAAGGGGATTAATTGTATATATTTACAATGGAATGGAAGTTTGGAATACTTTATGTTATTATAGGGATTTCATGTAACCGAAAAAATATAGTGGCAGATAAACTTCTCTTAATCGATTGTTCTTAGTTATAAATCGTCGACATAATAACAGATGATTGGCTTTTTCTCAATTGAATATTAATTCGTCCTAGAAAAAAACAAGTAATAAAAATAGCTATCACAAAAAACGGCTAATTTAATGAAAGATTAACTCATTACAGATTATAGTTCATTTTTCATGCAAACGAATCTAAATAATGTACTTTTAGTCTTGGACACAATTAACTAAATACCAAATCTAATCTTGATGTATTGGGTTGGTTAACGTGACGGAACTGTTTTGTACAATTGTTAGCTTTTCGTTTAGTTTTAATATGTTTCAATTTTACAAGAAAACACAAGAATTCATTAAGACACGAACACAAATATAATCACCTAATTTGAGGTAAATGTCGTGTACAATGGCCTATGATCCTAAAAATTCTCAGTATCTACACTTAGCCTTTTGTAAGAAGAACCCCAATTTTATGTTACAACTTTTGTTACGTTGCAACATCAAGCGCAGTAAGGAAAGCTCATTGAATTATTGATTTAATGCTGAACATTAAAATTTAATTTAATTTCATATAAATGTCTTGTGAACATAACATCTGTATTAAGTTCAATCATCAAGTCACACATTCTACTCCTTAATACCTTAAATTATTCATCATATCATTAGTAATACAATCTTGGAATTGCGGGTAAGTTAATTATATACTCTGATTTGCGTATTTTTACCCTAGTCAGCTGGCCCAATCAGAGCCCACTACGTGTCAATGGAAGGGGCGCCACTTTCGACCTTCCAGATGGCGACACGTGGCAGGCAGATAAAGGCCCCCTGGGAATGGCAGCTTTCAAGGCCCAAATCCCAAGGGCCCTGTAAAAACGGCATGCCCTTCCTAAGGGCACAAAACTCTAAGAAGGGCACACATTTCTAGGACCCTATAAATAGGGAACATTCCCTTATTTATGGGCAGAATTTGATTCTTACAACTTTATGACACATCATTGATTGAATACCAATCATTGTCTGAACTGTCACTCTCAAGAAACAATACACCTGAGCTTGGAATCCAAGCAGATAACCTTTCATTCCGCACGTTTTCTCTCCGAATCCGTACTAACTTAATCTTCGGAGGCGGACCACCGACCATCCGGTGCTCCGTTGTTTTGCAGGTACATGCGTCTCTTGCTGGATCTAGTCTTAGTGTTGTAACTCTCTCAAGGGACAAAAAACCCCGGAACATTTGGCGTCGTCTGTGGGGAGAGTACCTCTAAGATGGCTTCATAGGAACCTGTACCGACTCCTGAGACCAATCAGCCTATAGAGACCAATCGGCCACCAGAGACCAATCGGTCCCTGGAGGATGTATTGGTCCAGATGGACCATGATTCAGGGGACGACGTAGACGTCGAAACCTACATGGGCCGTGATGGGTCCCTCATCTCTAGACGCATCCGCGGTAAGGAAAAGCGGGAGCGTCCCCATGTTTAGGCAGGTCCAAGCAAAACTGCTGGATAACCAAGAAAGCCCTCAGGGCAGCCGGTTGATTCTACCCAGGCGGTAGGGTCAACCCTAGTCATCCGAGACGAACTCATGAAACTTGTGAGCAGTCTCAGGGGTGAAATCAAACAATTCACCACCAAGAAGTCGTCTACTCCTAGAAAGGAGCAGTCGTCCAAGAAGCCAGCCCAACCTGGCAAACACAAGTCTGTCATGGACCATCAGCCGACTCCTCATCCTGCCCCTAAGGAGAAGGCTCGGTCTCAGTTTGACCTTTCCAGACTCCGTTTCCCATAAACGGTTACAAGAAAATTAAAGCCATTCGGCATGTACAGCTGGATGGTAGCAAGAAAACACTTTCTGATGCTCGACATTACATCGTGCAGAAGAGAACTCAGCTTTCAGAGTCAGGTTCAGCCTGGCCCTCATGTGATATAGTCGGCTCAGTACATAGCTCCGCCATTGTACCAGTCGCCTGCTTTGCCTTACATTCAGCCTGCCTTCTTTGGAGGACAGGCGGCATGCGACTATCAACCCATGGATTGGCAGCTTAGGCTGCAACACCTTAGAGATCAACCCTCTACTTTCTCCAAGGAAATAACCGAAGCCGAACAGCCGGCCAAGGTTAAATATGTGTTGGTTGGGACCTATGATGGGACCTCAAACCCTGAAGACCACCTGCTAGCATACACCCACCTCATGTATTTACAAGAGTTGGATGATGCCGCATAGTTTCGTTGCTTTCCAGCCACCTTGAAGGGCATAGCCCAGCAGTGGTTTGGCAATCTGCCGGCTGGTTGCATCAACAGCTTCAAGACGCTTGCGTTCTTGTTTGCTTCCAACTTCTCTATGAACATCCCTGCCAAAAAGACAAGCCTTGATTTAGGCAATGTACAACAGGGGGATAGAGAAGGCCTGCGTTCCTATGTCAGGCGGTTCAATCTGGTGAGAATCCAGATCCCCATGGGTTGTTTGATGAGGTCGCCTTTACAGACTTCTTCAAGGGTCTGAAGGCCGGTTCTACTTTCAAGTATGAACTCGTCCGCAAGCAAATCTTCACTCTGCAGGGGGCAATGCGAGAGGCGGAAGCCTATATACAGGCGACCGAGCTCTGCTCCTCCAGCAAGCAGTTGGACTCAAAGAAGTCCGACCGACAGAAGGAGAGTCGGCCTGCTCAGCCGACTGCCAAGCCAGGATAGAGCAAAAAGAAAAAACAGATTTGGGCCGTTGATAACTCCGATCAGCCGGCCCAGAAAAAGAAGAAAGAGTGGAAACCGTACGTTCCAAGGTACGAGTTCCACAAGGACTGCTGCTCCACCCTCTTGGAAATCAAGGATCGACTAACTCTTGAGAAGCAGACTCCAATGAGAGGTTCCGTTGAAAATCGGAACAAAAACAAACACTGCCACTTCCATGAGGATGTCGGCCATGACACAAACGACTGTTTCAGTCTCAAGCATGAGCTTGACCGTCTGGCCGACAAAGGACAGTTGAAGTCCTATGTGAAGTCCAAAGTGACTTCTAAGGCGAATCCGGGGTAGTCCAAAATGAAGATTCCCCAGCCTACTGTTAGTACCGATGTAATCCCCCGTATTTTTAAATATTTTATAAATGAAAATTTATTTTATTTATAATATTTATTTGTCATTTTTCATAATTTAATTTCAAAAGTTTCAAATTATTAATCTGGGTCGAAAATTATTTGAACAAATTATTTTATGTACCTTTATTCTACAATTTATGTCCAATCACACAAGGCTAACCCATTTGTTTACTTAATCGACCCATTATTTTTATGAGGCCCAATCTTTCTTTTTACCCTACAATAATTCTCTCCTATAAATACCCCATGAATCTCCAAAAATTTCCCACACAAAAAGGTTAGTCTTATTTTCATCCTCTTTTGTTTCATTATTTTGCTTAATGTTAATTTTATTGTTTTGGGTTTTGATTTTAGTATAAAGATTATATTTTTAGTATCAAATTATATTTTAATGGTATAAAGATTATAAATTTCAGATTATATTTATGTTATAAATTTCATATTTTATGAATTATAAACCTAGGGTTTCAATTTATTGAAAATCATGATTTTAGGGTTTTTATGAACAATTGATTTAGGGCTTTTATAGTGATGATGTTTTGAAATTTTGGTGATTATAACTACCGATTAGTTTAACTTAATTCCAGATTATTTTGAACACATAGATTCGTGTTTTAATTTTTAGATTTCCGTTCGTTAATATTAATCCCGTTTTAATCCCGATCAGGTTCTAAACTCATTCGATTTTGACAAAAAAGTAGTGTTTTCCATGTGGAAACAACGTTTTAAGAAAGGGAGATTTTCAGCCTCTAAATATGATTTTCGTTAATATTAATCCCGTTTTAATCCCGATCAGGTTCTAAACTCATCCAATTTTGACAAAAAAGTAGTGTTTTCCATGTGGAAACAACGTTTTAAGAAAGAATCACTACCTTTGGTAGTGTGCACAACCCTCTCGTGACCAAATTCAGCCTCTAAATATGATTTTCGGGCAGTTTTTGGTTTTTAACGAAGTTTTTTTTAAAATTTTATCCTTGAGTTTAAAGGGTAAGAGATAATTTAATTTTTCTATGGATAACTTAAGTATAAAAATGTATTTTGATGAAGTTTTGAAGTGGTTTTCGATTAGTTTAAAATGCTGGAATTTTATTTAAAGTAGTATAATTGTGATTTTAATAAAAGGGTGTGATTACCTATTAAAAGGGAGATTTTTAGGGGTTTTTATATAATTTTCAGATTTTTATTAGACTTTGAACTTGCTGAAATTTCATTTATAAGAGTGTATTTTAAGGTTTTTATGAAGAAAAATTTAAAGAACTATATATAAGCCTTTAATTTTAACTAAAGGGAAGGTTTTAAAGTGTTGTTTGATTTGGATTTTGAAGGTTTTAAAGTAAGTTAGTAATGCTGTAAATTTGATTGATTGGGTATTGATTGAGATGCTATTATTTGGCTTAGGAGAGGAGTTTATTGAAGGTGATTTCTAGTTAGTAAAGTGGCATACCAATTCGTTTGCTCAAGGTACGTACAAGTTACGAAACCTTTCTTTTAGGTGCATGTTTAAGGATGACGGATCGAGAACTTAGTATCATGTATAGGGATGACTGAGTTAAATTGTTTGGCTATACATTGTGAATTTCATATGACGTGCACTATTTTATATTGCAAGTATTATTTGTGCTCTAATTATGCAAAGTGCGCTTAGAGGCAAAGGCATATGATTGGTGTAATGATTAATTTATTACTCATTCATGATTATGCAAGCAGGATGAGTAAAGGAAGAATTTAAGTCTTCTAAGACGAGGTTGAGGTTTTGGGGTGCCTTATGCACTCAAGGTGTCTATACACCGAGGTAGTAAAGGAATAAATAATAAATGTTGCTTGCCACTAATAAATCAAGAATTGAAATTGAAAAGTTGTTTTACTTGATTGAATTGATATTGGATTGATTGTATTGTTATGCATATGAGTCATCACCAAGTCTAAACCTGTAAATCACGTAAAGTGCAAGATGGATGAGCAATAAAACTCTGGATTGGTGCACTTCTGGAGTAATGCCAATCAGGGGTTGGGGTACATGGGGTATTAGCCATGTACTTTTCTCGAGGTCGTCTGATCTACGAGTCTCTTATTTCAAATATTTTTCAAAACTAGGAGTTAGGTGAGATCTCATACTAACTACGGTCACGGAGTCGCGCCCGTGGTCGTTGGATGTTTATTGATGTTTCCGAAAGGAGGCATGGGGTTTTTCTTTTATTGATGTTCCAAATGGAGCTTGGGTTGGACAACCTTGTCTATTGCGTAATCCAATGAATAAAAATAATGATTTACCTAATATTAATTAATGGAGTCTTAGTAATATAAATAGTTGAGTCGTGTGTTGAGTCTATAATTTAATGATGCATGATGATTGATTATTAGTAGCATGTTATGGATTTCTTAATTTATTTTGCAGCTTGTATGTACTCAGCTTTGCTGATTGCGTGCTTTGTGTGTCTTTCTTTGGTCATGGCCTTCGCCTTTCAATGACCCTGTGACGATCCAATTTTTACACTTGTAATATTGGGGAGCAGAATTACCACAGGTTCTTACACATGCAGCATTCATCAGGGTTGTGGGATCTTGAGTAGAGAGTTGGTTGTTTGCATTTTATTTCTTTTGCAAGTTTGAATTTATTTTAATTCGATTTTATTCGACACTATTTCTTTTGGGTTTGAATTTATTTGAACACTGAATTTAATCACTTACCACTTTTATTGGGTTTTGAATAAGGGCCTTAATGGTTCCAAGTTGTATGACTTAATTTGGTTTCATTCGTTGGTTTTGAAACTTATTTATAACTGATTTAGTTTTTCCGCTACTATTTTCTGATAAAGCCTTAACGTTTGAACACGTGGCGGTAGCACGCCAGTAATTCTCTTGAATATTGTTCAGGGTCCTCAGAGGTTTAAAGAGAGAATTATTGGGGTGTTACAACCGAGACGGATGAGGATCTGGTATATACAATAGCAGGCGGATTCGTCGGGGGTGGCCCGACCATTCGGGGCACCAAGGACCATCTGAAAAAGATGGTCAATTCTGTTGAAGAGGGAGAGGCGGCAAACACATCCGCCCTCCCTGAAGTCATCATCACCGAAAAGGACAGAGGCAAAGTCCGTCGGCCGCTTGATGACCCTGTGGTCATTGAATGGAAAGTGGCCAACCAACTGGTTGGTCGAATTTTGATTGACACAGGCAGCTCCTCTGACCTCATCAGCCTTAAATGCTTATCCAACCTCAAGTACAAACCGGATAGCATGATGGAGGTCTCCCACACCCTTGTAGGTTTTGGGGGAGGACTTGTGCAACCAGTCGAACGGATTGATTTGCCCTTCCGCCTGGGAAAAAAGGGAAACGGTCGGCATTTGACCATCGGTTTCCTAGTGGTTGAAGAGCTCACTGCATACAACCTCATCTTTGGTCGACCCACTCTGAACGAGTGCAAGGCCGTCATCATTCTTGCCCTCATGCTAGTCAAGTATGAGAAGGATGATGGAACAGTCAGTTCCCTTAATGGGGACCAAAAGACGGCTTGAGAGTGCTATCTCTCGGACGTAAAGCCCGCGGCCGCAGTAGCCGTCCGGGGCAAGCAAACAATCGACCTTGATGATATCAAGGAAGATCAGGCGCCCCCCCCCCCCCCCCCCCCCGCAGCCGGAAAAAAAAGAGAAAAATTGATCAGCTGGTGGTGGTAAAAAAAGAAAAGCAATAGCAATCACTAACCGGGGAACGGTTAGACGACCTCTGTCCCCAGCCTACTGGTGAACACATTGACATCCCTCTGGACGACAGTCGGCCAGAGCGGACGGTTAAGGTGGGGGCGATTGCATTTGCTAAGCTAGGTGACAGCCTGCACCAGCTGCTGCAAGAATTCAAAGACATCTTTGCCTTTGAAGTGGAAGAGATGCCAGGCATCAGCCCGGATCTCGCTGTCCACAAACTCGCCGTGGATCCCAAAAAGAAGCCCATTCGGCAAAAGAAGAGAAACCATGGCGAGGAAAGAAGTCAAGCGGCAACAGTTGAAGTTAAAAAGCTGCTGGACGCCAAGTTCATTCGGACATGCAATTTCCCTGAGTGGGTGGCTAATGTTGTGTTAGTAAGAAAGCCGAATGGAACTTGGCGGATGTGTGTTGACTACACTGACCTGAACAGAGCATGTCCGAAGGATAGTTATCCACTGCCAAAAATCGACAGTCTGGTCGATTCAACAGCTGGACATGCCCTGAGGAGTTTCATAGATGCCTATTCAGGCTTCCACCAGATCCCCTGTGGAAAAAATATCAAGAAAAGACGGTATTCGTCACTAATCAGGGGTTGTTCTGTTATACTGTGATGCCGTTTGGTTTGAAGAATGCGCCTGCTACTTTCCAACAAATGATTAATACGGTCTTCATTAGTCAAATTGGGAGGAATGTAGAGGTGTACATTGATGACACATGTGACTCATGATTTGTGTGACTTCATGTGTTTTGACACATGTGTGACCCTTGTGTGACTTTATGTGTTTTGACACATGTGTTAGACTCAACTCGATGTGATATGACACGACATGACTTAATGTACATGACTCGTGTGTGCAAAAAGCAAAACTTTTCCGTCATTTTTGTGGAGGGTACCAACTTTCTCCCGAAAAAGAAAGACGCGAAAAAAGAATCGAAGTATATGATGGTACATGTCAAATGAGCTTAATGCGTTAACGTTGTCTCTCATAGTACAAGGATTGTAACATCTTAGACTATCTTAGTTGACTCGATAATGAAAGTATTTAGATAACTTAGGTGCGAAGGCTAAGTAATTCATACTTTGTGATGCAATGATGATGATTATGATTGATGAGTGATTTTGATATGACAAGGCATGCTTCAACGTTATGTTAAGACTTCATGACAAAGGGTTCCTAATGGGAAATTTATTTGGTCATTTATCTATTATGTGTGTGAAAGTGTCATTATGGTTAGGCTTCAAGGGCTAACGGTGTGGAAAATATATTGAAAAGAGTCAAGAGATGGTGACTCTTAGGCTAGGTAAGCTAACAATGTAAGGATTGGCAAGGTAAAGTCGTATCCCCTAATCAAAAGTAATTACCTAAGTCCTCTAATTAATGCAGATAGGGAAGTAGGGTCGAATCCACAGGGAAACAAGTCTTTCTATTCCTAATTAATTATTATAATCTAAATTATCAAGGTAACCAATGTTGTTATAATTAAAGTTTATACTACGAAGAATTTAAGTAGGGAAAATAATGTAGGGGGAAATCAAATAATAAAAGCCTAGGGCATAGGTTCACTAATAAACAATATTCAAGGGTAAAACATAACAATCAATCATCAATGCATCAATTAATCCGATCATAAAGGGCTTTCGCTATGTATTATAATCACAGAATTAATTTACCGGTATTAAATCTCATCTCTTGAATCTCGACCTAACCATTTATAAATTAATCTGCCTGTTGAAACTAGACCTAAACATCAATTCTCATCTCTCAAATCTCGAATCAATATTGTAAAACTCATACAATTAAACCAGGCCTAATCTAATTGCATAGCATTAAATAAATCAATAGGAAATTAATTAAGAATGAACAATCAATAATCATAATTTACCCTTCATATTATTTATTAGATCTCCATAAACCTTAGAAAGTAAACTACTCAGACATGATTAAAAGTAAATAAATCAAAGCAATTAAACAAGTCATCAAGAATTGAAGGAATAAAAATACTGGAATTAATAAAGTAGAATTCGTACCGAATCGACAGAATTACAAAACGGAGTTAAGAACAAGAGTAAAAGTTTAGAGAGAGAAAATCTAAGTAGAGAGAGAATAATAGTAAGAGTATGTAAAAGATGATCCTAAACTTGCTTAATAAAATTACATTTATACTAAGCAAGAAATTCTACGAGAAACAAACTTGATCCGGAGCTTAATTCTCCTTCAGAAACTCGCGCCCGTTAGGGCGCCGCACCGCCCGACCGGGCCCGCCTTTTTTCCTCGAAGCCTCCTCTCGCGCCCGGTCGGGCGCGACTGTCTTTTCTTCTTTACTCGCCCCGCCCGGCCGGGCGCGCCTTCAGGCGGGGATGCGTTGCTCCGGGCGGCCTCACTTGGGCACCATAATGGACTTCGATTGGGCCCCGAATCTTCGGCCCAATTTGATTTCCTCTTTGGGTCTTTGAAACTTGGTCCAAATGCCTCAGAATTTCCAATACCGAGCCCTTAATCACCGGTTTGATTACTCTAGCTGGCCTTGGGCTTCAGCAAGTGGTCGTGCTCCTCGAATGCTCGTAATCGCTCCTTGAAAATCCGGGAAAATGCTCCAAAAGTGCAATTTCCTACAAAACTCAACCAAAACTACGAAAACACTAGAAAACACCAATTAGTAATAAAAGTGGCTCAAAAGAGCCAAAAACACTACTAATTATGACCAAAGGACGGGGGTAAATCACTATATAAAATAGACATATTAGGGATCAAGCCCCCGAGTCTAGCTCTAAGTGAATAGGGATGAGCATTGGAGATCCCTTGATATGTATAGATGGAAAATAGATCATAGTGTATGAGGCAACTAATATGTATGAAGAAAGCATGTGGAGAGTGGAAAGAATGATGTAGATGGAGAAATATGGAGGAAATTAGAAATAGAATGAATCCCCCAACTCAAATGACGGAAAGACGACTCATGTATGAACCTAAGACATAGTCATGGTGACATATACAAAGTGTGTGCTAAGACCAGTGAGTGTAGGTGACATGTTAAGACTTGTGTCATGACCATGTGGCTAGACTATGTGACTAGACTTAAGCAAAGACTAAGTTAAGACCTTATCACGTATGTGCACTAAACTAGATATCCGAAAATTTCGGATCGAGAAAAAACTAATCCTAAAAAATCGAATATTCGAAATTTTGGATTGGGTCACTAAATATTCGATTCGAAATAATATGTTTAGTTTTTTCCATTAATGTGTAGCGTGGACGAAATAACTTAAGTGCTATGCAAATACTATCCTCCCACGAGCTACTGACTTTGTTCCCAATCCCATATTCTCATCCTTTTCTATTGAAATCTGGATTTTTGTTTCTTTCTAGGTAGTTGTATAACTTCCCATATTTTCTTTAATTTGTATTTTTAATTTTTTAAGACATATTATTTATGGGGTTCTTCAAAATTGTCTTATACACTCCATTCTACGATGGTATCAAATGTAAACTATCATGTCTTTATATGCCTCCCCATTCCTAACTATCAACCCAGAATAATACAAATCTAAGTGATGAAATATTATGAGATCGAAACAAATTTATACCTAATCCATCTACCATCTTATCATAGTTGAAATTCTAGTGATAATATTGTGAACAACAAACAATTACTCAGGAAAATAGAAAAAAAAAAAAAGAACAATATACATTTTACAACTTAATCAAATAAAAAAAATCGACTTACTAAAGGATAAATATAAATTTGACATCACCATTTCAGATTTACAAATCTCATTAATTTGAGTAAATTTCATTTATCACGAAGACTGACGAGTGATCGAGATCGGTTGTGGTTACGTACGAGTTTACAACGGCAAAGACGCTCTGGCTCCAACGAGACTTTCAGAGTTTTGGGTTTTAGGATGGTTGACTTGTGGTTGCGGATGAGAGATAGTGAGAGGGTGAGACCTGGTTTCTAGAGTTTTAAGGTTTGTTCGGTTGGAACACATTTGTATAATAATTATGTAATTTCTTTATAAAAATTTAAAATTATGAAACTGGGTCAGATCGGATGTCCGATTTTCCAAGACACATGATCCGAATCTGATAACTTGTTATTCGATATGATTTTTAGGTGATTTTGAACCTTTTTTTACTTGATATATTGGCGTTTTGGTTCACTTTTACTCTATTTTCGTACAACTTTTGTGTATCCTTTGCTTCACGGGGTGTTAGTGTTTTTGTTGAGTTTTTTAGGTCCAAAGACGACCATTTGAAGCATATGGATGATAATCCAAGGTTAGAAGCAGAGACAAAGTAGAAAAACCAAAGAAAAGGTGAAGAAAAGGGCCTAGAAGACCCTACACGGCCGTGCCATGTCCTACACGTCCGTGCAGGAGTGTTCCAGCAAGCATGTGAATCTTCCTGAGTGCACGGCCGTGCAAGACTTCAGCACGTCCGTGCAAGTCACCCAGCACGTCCGTGCTGAAGCCTGTACGTCCGTGCAGCTTTCCCAGGCCAAATCAATAACAAACTGATTCCAATCCTCTGGCTCTACACGGCCGTGCATAAGATGGCACGTCCGTGCAATATAGGCTGCACATCCGTGCTAAGTCTGGCACGTCCGTGGAAACCAGTAGGCGTACCCGACTCTTGTTTTCTCTGTCTTTTTATTTAGGGGTCTCATAAATAACCCCTTAAGCTGATTTGTACGACATCCAAGTTTTTAGAGCTTTCCTCTTAGTTTGTAATTTTAGAAACACAAAAACTCTCAAAATCATTAGTTAGATCTTAATTATTAGCTTGGAAATTTCAATCTCAATCATTGTAGAAGACAATTTCCACCATTGTTATTCAAAGTTGAAGCTTCTAGTAATTATTTCTATTTTCTCTACTTGAATTGCTTATTGTTTTCTTAATTCTTGTATGCTTAGATTGTTATTAAGCTTAATCCTTAGTTTGAATCTCGTTCATGAATTACTTGAAATTCTTAGTAGCTTTAATCTCCATGGATTGTGAGTAGTCTAATTTTCTAGGGTTTGGGTAAAACCCTTGATGTAGTCACTAATTACTTGTTGCATGTGTTAATTTGGTAATTGTTGGGTGTTAATTAGTTGAGCTTAAGTGGTTTGATTTCTTAGTTCTTGTATATGGCCATTGCTAGTACTATTAACCAAGCTTTCTCAACGAAGGATCGAGAGATGAACTTGAGTTAGCTCCCTTATGCTTAATTGACTTAAAATGCCATGAGAATAGGAATTTCCTGTGAAGGGAATGTTTTAAACATCGTGATTATGCTTTAATACTTGTTTTATGCTTTGTAACCACGAGAGTAGGTTGTTTTCATGATTTAAGTAATCCCTCTAGCTTGAGAGAGTAGTTGGGTGCTTTAGATGACTTCCCCTTATTTTACCTTAGTTGTGCATGCTATTTGTGATGAAGTTCAGTGGTATATCCTGAGCCCTAGAATCCTCTAAATATTGTTAATCCCCCCTTAGCTTTAGTTGATTTGAACTAGTACTTGTCACTTAAAACAAAACCAATTTTGACTTCATTTAGCTCATTTAAACGGCAGTATCTCGGTGGTTGATTCAACGCCTCCCATGGGTTCGACCGTTTCTTACCCTTACAATTAGTTAGTGAGACCTAGATAGGACTTTATCTTTGGTAGGCGTGATGAAGGCCTATCAAATTTTGGTGTCGTTGCCGGGGAGGCAAAGTCACATTGAATGTATTATTGTTGAATGAGACTAGATGTGTGTATATGTATCATAGTTTTTCTTATTCATTTTTTGATATTTGTGTTCTAAACTCGTGTTAGTCATTGCTAATGTTTTTCTTAGCTTTGTTTGGCTTTGCATGACATGAAAGAGTAAGAAATCACCGCTTTGTCTCGTTGATCCAGAGCTAAATAGGACTTTTAGAAACGTGAGGAGACTTTTGCAAGGCACACCCGAATTCTCTATTGTATATTCAGATTCTGATCCGAAAAAGGTTTTTGAAATCAACAAAGAAGATAACATGGGTGATAACAATCCTCCTTCGCCTTTACGACGAGACTATGACCACCCCAACGCATTCCAACTTCGAAGTTGCATACGTCTCCCCACCACAAATGCAAACAACTTTGAGCTTTCACCTCAACTCATTCGGATGATTTAAAGTGATCAATTCGGAGGTAGTCCTTATGAGTGTCCTTTTGCTCACTTGGACAACTTTCTTGAGTTACGTACAACCATCAAGTAAAACAACATTTCGGAAGAGTTCATCTGTATGCATGCACATGTTTCTATTCTCCCTACGTGATAAATCAAAGCATTGGTTGAGAACGGTTGAAGAGGGATCGTTGAGTACTTGGGATGAGGTGACTAAAGCTTTTCTTGGAAACTATTGTCCTCCCAAGAAAACCGCCGAATTAAGGCGGAAGATCACCAACTTCAACCAAGAGATTGATGAAACTTTGTGTGAAGCATGGGAGAGGTTCAAAGATAACACTAAAGCATGCCCTCATCACGGTTTCACCTCATGGATCATAGTGCAAAGCTTCTATGATGGTCTTACTCCTACCTCAAGGGCCAACCTTGATTCCGAGGCCGGTGGTAGCCATAAAAAGCTATCGGTTGATGAGGCTTACAAAATGATTGAAGAGGTTGCCAAGCATTATGCTTATGGGGGTGACAAAAGACAAAGTCATCCCAAGAAGAGAGGCAAGCATGATCTTGAGGCAATAGATCTTATTGCTTCAAAGCTTTATATGTTAGCTCGAAGCTAGCTCAAAAGAACAATGTGCCTGGTAGCTCCTCCTTGCAAGTCATGTATTGTGAGACTTGTGGAGGAAACGATCACATGGCATCCTATTGCAACCTACAACAACGGAGCATGTGGATTTCATTGGAAGAAATGATCCTTACTCTCAAACCTATAACCAAGGTTGGAAACAACATCTAAATTTTAGGTGGAAACAACCCAACCAAGCTCCCCCTCCTCAAAAAAAATATAACCAAGCTCCTCCTCCTCAAAACAATTACAATCAACCCCATTCACAACAACAACCTCCCTATCGCCACCCCAACCAAAGGGACAATGTCCAACAAAGAACCCAATACAATCAAGCCCTTCCTCCTCAAAAATCCAACATTGAATCTGTTTTGGAAACCTTCATGACCCAACAAACCAAGATCAATGGGGAAGTTAGTAGCTCAATTCAACAACTCCAAGCACACAATTCGATAATTTTGTTGTGATTTGTGTGAGTTATGAATTAAGATCAATGGAAACCCTCACGAGATAAAAACTCGTCCTCTTAGGTGACTTAGGGGTTGATTTTGGCTTTCACTTGTGCGAAAAGTGATTATGGTTATTACCATGCAGATTTGTGTTTTTGTGTTTCCTCTTTATTACCTCTCCTTAATTTGTTCATTAGCAAGTTATCTTCCTTCTTGATTTGTCACGTTTGTTTTGCTCGAGGACTAGCAAAAGCTTAGCTTGGGGGGATTTGATAACTTGTTATTCGATATGATTTTAGGGTGATTTTGAACCTTGTTTACTTTATATATTGGCGTTTCGGTTCACTTTTACTCTATTTCGTGCAATTTTTGTGTATCCTTTGCTTCACGGGGTGTTAGTGTTTTTGTTGAGTTTTTTATGTCAAAAGAAGACCATTTGAAGCATATGGATGATAACCTGAGGTTAGAAGACGAGACAAAAGAGAAAAACTCAAGAAAAGGTGAAAAAGGGCCTAGAAGACCCTGCACGACCGTGCCATGTCCTGCAAGTCCGTGCAAGAGTGTTCCAGCAAGCATGTGAATCTGCCTGAGCTTGCACGGCCGTGCAAGACTTAGCACGTCCGTGCAAGTCACCCAACACGTCCGTGCCAAGGCTGGCACGTCCGTGCAGACCTGTAGGCGCACCCGACTCTTGTTTTCTCCGTCTTTTTTATTTAGGGGTTTTATAAATAACCCCTTGAGCTGATTTGTACGACATCCAAGTTTTTAGAGCTTTCCTCTTAGTTTGTAATTTTAGAAACACAAAAACTTTTAAAATCATTAGTTAGATCTTAATTATTAGCTTGGAAATTTCAATCTCAATCATTGTAGAAGACAAATTCCTCCATTATTATTCAAAGTTGAAGCTTCTAGTAATTGTTTCTCACTCTTCTCTTCTATTTTCTCTAATTGAATTGCTTATTGTTTTCTTAATTCTTGTATGCTTAGATTGTTATTTAGCTTAATCCTTAGTTTGAATCTCGTTCATGAATTTCTTGAAATTCTTAATTGCTTTAATCTCCATGGATTGTGAGTAGTCTAATTTTCTAGAGTTTGGGTAAAACCCTCAATGTAGTCACTAATTACTTGTTGCATGTGTTAATTTGGTAATTGTAGGGTGTTAGTTAGTTGAGCTTAAGTGGTTTAATTGCCTAGTTCTTGTATATGGCCATTGCTAGAACTATTATCCAAGCTTTCTCAATGGAGGATCGAGAGATGAACTTGAGTTAGCTCCCTTATGCTTAATTGACTTTAAATGCCATGACAATAGGAATTTCCAGTCAAGGGAATGTTTTGGTTATCGTAATTATTCTTTAATACTTGTTTTATGCTTTGTGACCAAGAGAGTAGGTTGTATTCATGTTTCAAATAATCCCTCTAGCTTGAGTGAGTAGTTAGGTTCTTTAGATGACTTCCCCGATATTATCCCCTTATTTTACCTTAGTTATGCATGCTATTTGTGATTTGTGATGAAGTTGAGTGGTATATAGCGAGCACTAGAAATCATCTAAATATTGCTAATCCCCCCTTAGCGTTAGTTGATTTGAACTAGTACTTGTCACATAAAAGCAAACCAATTCGGACTTCATTTAGCTCATTTAAACGGTAGTATCTCGGTGGTTGATTCAACGCCTCTCTTAGTGTAACACCCTAGAAATTCCTTTCCTTTAAATACACACTTTACTCTTTTAAAAATACGATTTAGGAATATCTAAGACATTACCGCCACCGTGAAAACGGCTAAGGCAATTATCAAAGACACACAGCGGAAGACTTAACTCAAAACCATTCAAAACGAGTCACTTAAAAGTCAACCAAACGAAAGTAAAGATTAAAACCAAAGTCAAACGAAGTCAAATAAAATCAACCTACAACTTGGAACCATTGAAGGCCCTTATCAAAACCAATTAAATTATGAAAACCTTTGCGTTAGTCTCATAAGCATAACATAATATAATATTTGAAAGAAATAAACCACATCTCAACTAATAGAAAGTAGCATGATTCGCTCTTCACTCATGCCCCGTCATGAATATGTTTCAACACCTGAAAAGATTATCTCCACTTGCCCCCACTACTCTCCATTAAAATGGATCATCGTAGGGCCAAGATAAAGACATAGCCAGACACAAACAACACACACAATCAGCAAAGCTGAGTACATAAACGTATTTAAACACACTAACATGCAACTCCTAGCATCACACATACTTACCTCATTGCACCTGTTTACAAGCACACACAACAAACGACAAGACTCTTTAACTGGACACTAAATAATTTATTCAGCGTTGATTACGCATCGAACGGGTTTCCAACTAAACCAAACCTACCTCAATAAATTGAGGCCCACTGACACAGGAGCTAACCGTGCCAGCATCACCTATGCCACACCCATTGGTGGCAGAATTCCAGCGCATAATAATAATAATAATAATAATAATAATAATAATAATAATAATAATAATAATAATAATAATAATAATAATAATAATAATAATAATAATAATAATAATAATAATAATAATAATAATAATAATAATAATAATAATAATAATAATAATAATAATAATAATAATAATAATAATAATAATAATCAAAGGGAATATACAGCGTCCTGTACTCCATTAGAAGTTATGGTTAAATATAAAACCCCATAACTCCCCCCATATGTTCATACTCAAGGTATATATGTTCCAAGAGTTTTGGTGCGTAATCTCTTTCACTTTACGTTGTTTAATATTATTAGACTTGGTGATGACTCTCAAAGCACAACAATTCAATCATCAATAGTAATTCAACCACTCAAACATACCAATTTAATTCTTGAATATTTAGTGACCACATAATATTTAATGTTGAACCCTTTTTAATTCTACCTTAGTGTCAAAGACACCTTAAACGCATAAAGCGCCAACAATCCTATCCCTCGGTGTTAAAAACACCTTAAGTGCACAAAGGCACCAACATACAATTTATTGCTTGTGTTCATAGACACTTATATAGCTCCTTCCTCATGCTTAAAGCATCAATAAAAATTATGTGAACCATAATAAAATTCCTTTTCAATAATCCAAACATAATTAAACAATTAGTTTGATTAAACATGCTCTCTATCATGCCATAAATAAATATGTAGTCCATATAATCATGCCAAAATATAATTTTCCAATCCATAAATCACCACAAATAATTCATGCTTCACAATTCAATCACCAACACCAATAATTCACAATTCAATACATGAACCTTAGCATGATACTACTTGTAATTGATTGAAATTAAGCCTATCATGATCCTACATCATCAAAATATGCTAAGTACGCGAACGTACCTCAATTAAGCCCATAAAGTGGCTGAAAATACTACAACATTTCCCGAATCAAGTCTCCTACAATAAGGGACAATAATACTAAATTAATTACTCTTGTATACACAATTTCCAGCAACTTAAACTCACTTTAAACTATTTAGAATAATCTGAAAATTATTTAAAAACCCCTAATTAAACTCCTTTTTAATAGGTTATCACACCCTTTTATTAAAATCACAATTATACTACTTTAAATAAAATTCCAGCATTTTAAACTAATCAAAAACCCCTTTAAAACTTCATCAAAATATATTTTCATACTTAAATTATCCATAGAAAAATTAAATTATCTCTTACCCTTTAAACTCAAGGATAAAATTTAAAAAAAACTTCGTTAAAAATCAAAAACTGCCCGAAAATCATACTTAGAGGCTGAATTTGACCACTAGAGGGTGGTGCCCACTACCAAAGGTAGTGAATCGTTCTTAAAATGTTGTTTCTGCATGAAAAACACTACTTTTTTTGTCAAAATCGGATGAGTTTAGAACCTGATCGGGATTAAAACGGGATTAATATTAACGAACGGGAATCTATAAATTAAAACACGAATTTATGTGTTCAAAATAATCTGGAATTAAGTTAAACTAATTAGTAGTTATAATCACCAAAATTTCCAAAATATCATTACTATAAAAGCCCTAAATCAATTGTTCATAAAAACCCTAAAAAATCAAGTCTTTAATAATTTTAAAACCCTAACTTATAATTTTATGAAATCTGAAAATAAAACACTTTATTATTTAAAATTTACAATCTTTAATCATTAAAATACAATTACCAAACATACTAATCTTATTTAAACAATTAAAATCAAAAACCCAAATTATGAATTGTTAGAACAATAATTAAAACAAGAGGAGATAGAAAATAAGACTAACCTTTTTGTGTGGGAAAATTTGGGGATCTAGTAGATATATATAGTGTAGGGTAATTAGTGTAGGTTTGGGCTTCATAAAAATAATAAACTTAGATGATAAAAGAGTTAGCCCAAATATAAAAATAGGATGGTTGGGTTTATAATGAAGATGGGCTACATTTTGATTAAATACTTGTTGACCCAAATATAAATACTTGTTTTAGCTATAATCCAATAATTAAAATAGTTTGACCCAAAATATATTTTATAACTAAATAAATAAATAAGTAATTTATAAAATACATTAAAAATACGGGGTATTACACTTAGGTTCGACCCTTTCTTACCCTTACTATTAGTTAGTGAGACCAATATAGGACTGTATCTTTGGTAGGCTCGACGACGGCCTATCGGAATCCAATCCAAAAATTTTCGAATCGCAATAATGTCGTCAAGCTAGTGATGTTAAAAGAGCGCTTTCGGGAGGCAACCCGAGTTTCTCAACCTTTCTCTCATAAACTATTATTTCCTTTCTATAATTTTATTATTACTAACTTTACTCTTAATATCTATGTACTGATGAAAAGAGAAGTAAAAAAAAAGATAAATATTCATGGAAGTGAGGTAGTAGCAATAATAATAATAATAATAATAATAATAATAATAATAATAATAATAATAATAATAATAATAATGGTGTTAATAACAATTTTATTATTATTAGGAAAAATTGCCCGGAATAATCCCACCTTTGGGTCGTCCGCTGAAAATAATCCTACCTTTGGATTATTTTTAAATAATCCGACCTTTATACTCAATCTGCTATCAATGGTCCCAAGTGACCGGTTACCTATTAAAAAGGTAACTTTTTTTTTGTTTAAAGGACACATGTCACCATACAATTTGTCTAAAATTTTAAATTAATAATTAAAATTAACAAAAAAAAGAAAATAAAAAAGCAACCAGCAGCCAAGTCCCAGCCACCGCGTTGTCGCCGTCCACCGGCTCCAGCCACCTCCTCCATCATCCCCGACCATCAGATTGAAGCTCACGTCATCGCCGTTGCTATAATTGGTGGTCTGGCCGGCTTAAATCGAGGCAGGGGAAAGTGAGGGACGTTAAAATCATGGCGGTGAAATGTTTGGGAGGGAGAACTCGAGCCAGGAAAACGGAGGGACACCGGAATAGGGTCGGGGGAAGGGGAGAATTGCCGGAATCGGAACTGGGGAAGGGGAGGGGCCGAGATCGAGACGGAGAAGGCGTTTAGGGTTTGGATTGGGTTTCCAGTTTCACCGCCACCTCTGCCACCTTCACCCATACCCTAACGCGAGACCACCTACCAAACCAATCCCATCACCCTAACTAAACAGCGACTTCAGCCACCTTCACCCATATCCCCACCTTAGTTGAAATCGGTTGGCTGGTGAAGGTGGCTGCGTGATTGGGGATAGGGGTGTTTTCGAGGCCGGAATAGGTAATGGGGGTGGTCGGATTCGTGGGACAACTGGGATAAGGGAGTTCGGCGCGTCGGGGTTGGAAGCTAGGTAGGTTGGCGTGCTCGAAATGGTGGCTGGGGTGTCGGCGCTTCGGGATCTGTGGCTGGGAAGGTGGTTTTGCTGGTGGGTGGCTTTAATATTAATTAATTGTTTTTTTTTTTACTTTTTTTTTTAATTTATTATTTAGACTAATGGGGAGCCGACACGTGTCAAGTAACTTATTGCAGCAAGTTAAGTGACCAGTTGGGACCATTAAAAAAGATCGGGGATAAAGGTCGGATATTTAAAAATAATACAAATGTGGGATTATTTTCAGCGGACGGCCCGAAGGTGGGATTATTCCGAGTAATTTTTCCTTATTATTATGCCTTATTGTTCATTTCGTTATTTAAAAAAAAAGAAAGAAAAAGAAAGAAAATTCGTACAACATAGCACGATCGTGCAGAGTTAGGCAAAAACTGGAGAAAGATAATTTGAGGTTTGGCACGGGCGTGCCAAGATCAGCACGTCCGTAAACTCAGCACATCCGTGCGCAAGCAGGCAGACCCAACCTCAAAATTGTCCGAGGCTGCACGTCCGTGCAGCCCAGAAAACCGTGACAACCACATGGTTTTAAGGAAAGCACTCAAGCAAGCACAAGGAGGGATAAAAAGGTTCATTTGCGGGTTTTACATCCACGTTAAACTCGGTATAATTGTTCCTCTCCCTTACTACTTGCTAGCTTAAGTTCATGATTATTTGTGTATGAATTTGCTTGGAATGTTGTTCTAATTGCTCATGAGTGAATGATAGTTGATAACTGTCAAGCATTATTGAGTTTGAATGTATTTTAGTGTGTTTGAGAATTAGATTTTTGTAGGTGTGGAATTGAGAAGTTGATTTTTGTGAATGAAGAACATGCTTGTGTTAAGTGAATTGTTGTGTTGGTTTGTTTGAATATAGTGCATGAAATTAACGTTGAAATTGTTGTGAATTGCATTGTTGAAGTAGTCTTAGTTGTTTGGTGAATGGCTTGCCTTGTTTAGGTGGTGGACTTAGAACTTGACTTGTTGTGAATTGCATTGGTGAAGTAGTATTGGTTGTTTTTGTTGTGCTTGTTGGTCTCGTGTGAGCCTTAGCTTGATTTGTTGACTAGTGGACCTAGTACTCTTGGTGTTGTTGTGTGGTGATTTCTTTGTCTTGGTTTGTTTGATTGCATTGCATAAAGACCGACCATGTCTTGTAGAAACCGACCTAGAAACACGGATGCTAGGTACCGCAACCCTTCTCTTCCTCCCCCCGTTGATCCACCACAAGTAAATTTATGGGGATTGTGTTTAATGACTAGGACTTTTTGGCCAATTACCTTAGAATTAGTAGGAGTAGAATTAAGCCGACCAAATTCTATAACAAGGATGTAGCCGAGTCCTTGGGGTAGGGGATGACGTTAGGATGCTTTTTGAGGGATCCGGCCTAGGTTCTTAGCTAGACTTACACGCCCTAACCTACAAGAGGTTGACTCTAAAGTTCCTTTCTACCCTCAACGTGCAACGAGACAACAATAGGACCCCCCGTCGCATTACCTTCCAACTCATGAATACCCACCATAACATAACCATAAGGAAGGTAACCAAGCTTTTGGGTGGCCAACAACTGGAACCATAGGACCAAGGGATAGGCACCCCCGTAACTATAATTTGGCTGAATTTTGGAGAAAAATCACTGGCCTATTCGGCTATGACCCTAGGTCCGACAAGGCCACGACCATCATTCACCATGTCTTTAGGGTTTCACAGCACACCATAGCAAACACTAGGGAGCTTTACTTCCTGTGGCACTTGAGCGAGGGTAGCACAACCTTAGATGTAGGGTCTTGGCTAGTTGACTACCTAGAGGATGTTGCCACCGCAGGGTCCGGTAGCATCACCATAGGTGGCATGATCACCATTATTTCTTCTGCTCTTAATCTTAATTTTGCAGATAATGAGGTTTGTCCAGGGCTGACGCAGCTTGACATGCAATTGTTGAGGACAATGAGATGGGTCGTGGACGCAGAAGGGCCACATCCTTACTTGTGGCATGTGAGTGGGCGGCCCTATGCCTTCCTTCCCGATCCAGAGAGGACCTACATTTACGACAAGAGCTACTGGGTCTTTGAGAGAGACCAACCTTGGCTTTCCGGTGAAGAGGAAGAAGAGAAAGAGCAAGAGCAAGATCAAAAGCAACCACCACAACAAAAATAACAACAACAACAACAACAATTCCATCAACAACAATTTCAACAACAACAAATCAATCAACAACAACAACATGAGAACCAACAAGGGTACCAAGAGGGGTACCAAGGTCAAGGTGTGGGTGAGGGATACCCACCCCTTTCATTTGAGCAACAAATGCACCTAATGAATGCCGGTTTCACCCGTATGACCACTGAGTTCGAGACCATGAGAAAGTCTAACGAGGACATGAGGACCTCATATGACAATATGAGGACAAGCTTCGAAGGTCTAAGATCGGAGTTGGGTGAATTCCGCAACGTCTACCGGCATTGGTACCCCGGGGGCTCAAGCTCCCAAGGAGCCTCGAGCCATTGAGTTAGTATTCTTCCTCCCCTTTCTTTGCGCTTATATTGTTTTAACATCGGGGACAATGTTTATGATAGCTTGGGGGGGAGTCTTTCTCATTGGTTCATATGTTGGTTCATGTGTGCTCTTGTTTTGGTATCAACTTTGCATGTTGTTTGTTCCCTTCCCCTAACATCCAAACCCCTAAACATCCAAATTTGCTCCCTTTGAAATCCAACACCCTAAATCCAAATCTCTTAATTTATGAATACTTCTCTTCTCTATTTATTTAGATGTATAGTTATGCTTTATTTTTATGCTTAGCTTAGTTTAGCTTAAATTTGTAATTATTCTTGCTTTCTAGTAACAAAAAAAAAAAATAATAATAAAATAAAATAAAATTAATGAAAAAATGAAAAAACGAAAAATAGCCCATGGATGAGACCCAAATGACGATGCTTATATGTTTTGCTTGCTTGACTCTTGAGCGATGAGTAAAAGTTCTTTTAGAGGGGTGTGTGCAAGAGTTTGGGTCATTTATAGGTCTATTAATCTTGGTTGCATTAGAGCATATGAAATGAAAACCGATATATGCTTAATTGCACGTCTAGCATAGGATATTGTCAAATTTGCCCAAATTAGGATATGTTTGAATCGAATTGCAGTCCCTTGTGCCCTTGATGTGCCTACCCTCCACCCCAAAATGAAACTCTATTAGGGAATTGGTTCTATTTGTATCTTGTGTAATAAGTGGCATAATAAGCCACATGTTTCGAATAAAATCGCTCACGGTTAAAAGAGGTGAGGGCAATGAATGTTGAAAAAAAAAAATTTTCAAAAAAAGGAAAAAAATAGAAAAAGAAAGGGAGAACAAAAACTCCCCCAAAATTCTCAAAATTTTCACTTTTTCTTATATAGAGGTCAACTTGTGGATGTCTCCCACACATTGTCTATTTTGATGTTTCTTGTGTAATACCCGAGTTATAGCGTAGTTGAAAGGGCTTGGGAGTGCATTTTGGGAGGTGGACTTGCATTTTGTGATTTTATAACCAAAAGAGGGCTTGTTGCAACTTTGGAATATCTAGATGTGCCCTAATGAACTAGTGAAAGGTCTAAAGAAGTATTCTAGTGCAACCTTGCTTAGTTGTCCTCTTTACCCCCAACTCATGTGCACATTTATATGATTGGTAATTCTTGAAAGTTGCTCACTTGTCTTGCTTGTGATTTATATCCCGATGAGTTGACTTGGGCGATCAAAACATTGGAATTGGATCGTGTAATTCGATAGTTTTGTTGTGATTTGTGTGAGTTATGGGTTAAGCTCAATGGAAACCCTCACGAGATAGATAAAAACTCCTCCTCTTAGGCGACTTAGGGGTTGAAATTGCCTTTCACTTGTGCTAAAAGTGATTATGGTTATTACCATGCGGATTTGTGTATGTTTTTGTGTTTCCTCTTTATTACCTTTCCTTGGTTTGTTCATTAGCAAGTTATCTTCCTTCTTGATTTGTCACGTTTGTTTTGCTCGAGGACTAGCAAAAGCTTAGCTTGGGGGGATTTGATAACTTGTTATTCGATATGATTTTAGGGTGATTTTAAACCTTGTTTACTTGATGTATTGGCGTTTCGGTTCACTTTTACTCTATTTCGTGCAATTTTTGTGTATCCTTTGCTTCACGAGGTGTTAGTGTTTTTGTTGGGTTTTTTAGGTCCAAAGACGACCATTTGAAGCATATGAATGACAAATCGAGGTTAGAAGCCGAGACAAAAGAGAAAAATCGAAGAAAAGGTGAAAAGGCCTAGAAGACCCTGCACGGCCCTGCCATGTCCTGCACGTCTGTACAGGAGTGTTTTAGCAAGCATGTGAATCTGCCTGAGCTTGCACGGCCGTGCAAGATTTTAGCACGTCCGTGCAAGTCACCCAGCACGTTTGTGCCAAGCCTGGCACGTCCGTGCAGACCTGTAGGCGTGCCCGACTCTTGTTTTCTCCGTCTTTTTTATTTAGGGGTCTTATAAATAACCCCTTAAGCCGATTTGTACGACATCCAAGTTTTTAGAGCTTTCCTCTTAGTTTGTTATTTTAGAAACACAAAAAAATTCAAAATCACTAGTTAGATCTTAATTTTTAGCTTGGAAATTTCAATCTTAATCATTGTAGAAGACAAATTCCTCCATTGTTATTCAAAGTTGAAGCTTCTAGTAATTATTTCTCACTCTTCTCTTCCATTTTCTCTACTTGAATTGCTTATTGTTTTCTTAATTCTTGTATGCTTAGATTGTTATTTAGCTTAATCCTTAGTTTGAATCTCGTTCATGAATTGCTTGAAATTCTTAATTGCTTTAATCTCCATGGATTGTGAGTAGTCTAATTTTCTAAGGTTTGGGTAAAACCCTCAATGTAGTCATTAATTACTTGTTGCATGTGTTAATTTGGTAATTGTTGGGTGTTAATTAGTTGAGCTTAAGTGGTTTAATTGCTTAGTTCTTGTATATGGCCATTGCTAGAACTATTATCCAAGCTTTCTCAACGAAGGATCGAGAGATGAACTTGAGTTAGCTCCTTTATGCTTAATTGACTTTAAATGCCATGAGAATAGGAATTTTCAGTCAAGGGAATGTTTTTTTCATCGTGATTGTGCTTTAATACTTGTTTTATGCTTTGTAACCACGAGAGTAGGTTGTATTCATATTTCAAGTAATCCCTCTAGCTTGAGAGAGTAGTTGGGTTCTTTAGATGACTTCCCCGATATTATCCCCTTATTTTACCTTAGTTGTAAATGTTATTTGTGATTTGTGATGAAGTTGAGTGGTATATCCCGAGCCCTAGAATCCTCTAAATATTTTTAATCCCCCCTTAGAGTTAGTTGATTTGAACTAGTACTTGTCACTTAAAACCAAACCAATTTCGACTTCATTTAGTTCATCTAAACGGTAGTATCTCGGTGGTTGATTCAACGCCTCTCTTGGGTTCGATCCTTTCTTACCCTTACTATTAGTTAGTGAGACCAATATAGGACTTTATCTTTCGTAGGCTCGATGACGGCCTATCAGAATCCGATCCCAAATATCCGATATTTAAATTACCAAATCGGGTATCCAAATTTTCGAGTCAAATCAGCAGGATCGTGGTCGGATCAACCAAATAGGATTGTAATGACATGTTTATTTTTACGTTTCCATTTTAGGTGTTCCTTTTTATTTTTTACATTTAGTATCCTTCCTTTTTTAATCATAATTTTAAGACAAAATTACCCTTGTTTTACAATTTAAATACTTAAATATCCTTACTTTTCCATGTGGATTTGTACTTTTACAACTATTTTAATGGTTTTTTCTAGTACTCATTATTACTTTCTCTCTCCTCTATTTTCTTTTTCTTTCTTACTTTCTTCACCCCACATGTACAATATTCTTTTTTAAAGTAAAATTGTATTTTCAATCATTGAATTATTTCAATATACCTCTAGTTTACACAATTTCTTAACAACTACGTATAATTCCAAACGTCAAAAACAAAAGGGAATGGAGGGAGTAAAACTTAGGGCCCGTTCTCATACGATTATTTTAAGTTAAGTTCAGTTCAACTCCTAATTTCTTTCTCTTATAAAATATTCATTTAAGTTAAGTTAAGTTTAGTTCAGCTCAGTTTAGTCAATGAGAACAGACCCTTAGTGGTATTTGGTAAAAAAACTCCAATTAACAAAATCCTTAAAAAAAAAGGGGAAACATATTCCTTTTGGTTTCTTACCGTAAATAGGCGATTATCTTTGATGCAGTGACACAAACAAAATCCAGAAATAATCTCACTTATTTGGATACACATCTTTCTACAAGGAAATAAATCCTCTTCTACAATTCACTTCTAATCTAGACATGACACCTTGAACAATTCCACAGCACATAATCCACTAAAGTAATAAATTTGTTCCCACCCAAAAAAATAAAAACTTTGATTTCTGCACAACATCTTTGTCCTGTTCTTTTAAATTATAAATAAATATACCAAAATTCATGTCATAGGAAAAAAAAAAAAAAGGAACCCAAATACAAAGTACTCTATTTTGTGCTCAGTTCAAATATTTTAAGTGGGGTTGTCACAAAATTAATATTGGTAATTGGTAAAATTATATATATTTGTGTTTATGTTAAATTACATGAAATGAAGCTTAATTTAATTTTGTTGTTCATTTTTTTTTCAGAGAAATTGCGTTGATTCGAAGAGGAGAGGACTGAAGTACTATAAAAATGGAGATGATTGGTATGAATATTGAGAAACTTGTGGAAAATCAATTTGCTGCAACGATTGCAATAGTAGCAGTTTCATCAATCGTATTGGTGATATTGTTAGGAAAATCATTTGTAAATGGAGGAAGGAATTTTTCTGTTTCATCTCAAGGTCCTCCTGTCCCTAGTAAGTCCTCATTCTTAATTTTGTATTTAATTGCTTAAATCAATAAAAAGTTTGCTTAATGTTTGATCTAAATTGGTTTATCAAATCTTATAAATTTATTATTTTTCAGTCACTTGCATTTTGTTGGACTCCTATTCGACCGTTAATATGAATGCCCATTAAAATAAGTTTGATTCACCCCGCCCGGTGGCTCTCTAAATACTAAAAAATTAAATACTAAAAAATTAAAATACGTAGTAAGTTCGATGATATTTAATTTGACAATGTTGTCATTATTTTTTTATTTAAATTACTTTTTAAATTAAATAAATGCACATTATGTTGTACAATATGGTTTGCTTTAAAAAAAAAAATGTTGTACAATATGGTCAAATTTAATACGGCGATTTTAGGAGATCTTTGCATCGATTCTCATCACCACCAAAAAAAAAAAAGGACGTAAGTACTGTATATGTCATACAACTCTAAGTTTTCATCCAAAAAAAAAAAAAAAAAAAAAAAAAAATAAATAAATAAAGGAAAAAAAAAAAGAAACTCTAAGCTCTAGCAAAATATTTTCGGCAAGTGATTTTTTTATTTACCTTGAAGAGAAAAATGTAGAAATGATTATTGATTTTTCAGGAGATATGGCCATGTGTCATTCGATTATTGATTTAGTAGCTAAGTAGATGGAGTATCTGGGACCATATAAGTCCTAAAGAATGTTGTATGATAAAAAAAAAAATTTGGAAAAGAGTCATAAAAGATAATGACATTTTTGTTTTGTAACCCAAATTTGGATTTTTTTTTTGATTTTTTCATTGGTCAATTCATTTGTGTTGAATTTGATTGATATTTTGGCAAATTAAGTATGGAACCAATGGTGGTGATGCAGAGGTTCCTGGTCTTCCTTTACTTGGGAATTTGCTGCAGCTCAAAGAGAAGAAGCCTTACAAGACATTCACTAAATGGTCTGAAGATCACGGTCCTGTTTATTCGATTCAACTTGGTTCTTCTCATTTGATTGTGCTTAGTAATTCAGATGTCGCGAAAGAGGTAGTTTTCATACATTGTCATCATCATCATGAGACATCATCTTATGCTTAACTCAATCAATCAATCATCTTATGCTTAACTAATACATTTTTTTAAATGTTTCAAAAAAAAAAAAAAAAACATTTTCTACTGACCAATTCTGTGCCTTACAGCATATGTGCAAATTGTTAATGTTTATGGTCGTTACTAATAAGCTATGCATAGATATGCTCCATTTAACTTATTTGGCACATTTTTTTGTATGTAATGGTTGATACATTATGTGATCAATACAGTAAAAAAGGATTTTATCATGTCTTGGTCTTTGGGGTATGCTAATGTTTATCCCTAAGGGGTACTTGTTTGATGGTTTATGACTTCGCAAGAGACACATAATAAACACTCTTAACAGTTATGTAGTGTAATCTGTAATGTGATGATTTTGTCCATTTAATTAGAAAGAGGGAGAAGAAACAGAACTGTCTAGGAAGGACGATAAACTTTATCTTAAAACTTCCTGTATGAGTTGTATCAATCAAGGGGCTGGATGTGTTTGGTTAAGGCCGTTAACAGTAAATTAAGGGTGGGAAGGAGATTGTTGAACAAGGGGCTGGATGTGTTTGGTTGAAGCCATATCTATGTACTTGGTGGTATCTTTGTCTCCTTAGACTGGGTGCTTTCGGCATTCATATTGCATTTTCTTAAGGCCAACTTTTTTCTACAAGCCTTTTACTTCTTTGAATCCTCCCTCTTCCTCCTTTTCTATCTGTTTATGCAGGAGAATAGGAACGAGATTTCTTTCACTCTTTAACTTTTTATTAAATGAAACTTAGTATTCTGTAGAGGATCAAAGCAAATCTAGAAAAAGGTATAAATTGGAAGGCAAAACCCCTTTTTAAAACCAGGAAAGCCTTACCCCAAGATGGGGTGTCCTCTCTCGAGCACAAGCACAACACATGACTCGGCTTCACTAAGAATGGACCCCAAATCCTTCCCTTTGAAAAAATTGAAATCTTAATGAAATTTGATTTCATAACTGTTCTCCAGCAGTAGATATAAACAAGATAACTTCCACACATCCTATGTATTTATCTATGATTTTCATTTCACAATTTAATATTTTAATTAATCCCCACTAGACAACTTATCCGTCTAAAATTTTCAAGTCTTGCAGTACAATTTGCCTAAGATTCTTTATTATAGCAGCATCGACATGACCTTGTCATGCCAAAGAACATATCTTTTGAGCTTCGTATTCTTTTGCGTTCTACTCCCTGACAGCCTGCAGCTTGTAGCCACCAAAACTCAAATGCAACTAGGAAAAAACTTCACCGAAAAAATTCTACTGATGTCACATTTTTAAAACAGTGAGCGATAGTTTCAGGTGTAAATCAACATTCTAAACTGATTGCATCATCACAAGTAATCAATACCTTCAGTAGGAATTTGATTTTTGTCAAACCCAAATAGTTGCCAGCTAAGTAGCTGATGAAAGTATGTTTAAGCTGGTTAAAACTATTTCAAACTATTTCAAATAGTTGCCATGAAAGTATGTAGTCATGGCCTCATGGGCACGAGGGAAAAAAACCCTTTAATCTCAATGTCTCATACAGTCATACATTCATACCCAGTACCCACATATACTAGTGTAATGACTAATGAGCTAACGCATTCTAGGAATAAACCTCCTTTTTAATCTGTCATAAGCATCAGCAAAAGTGCTCCTTATCTGGCATATAATTTTCTAATGCCATGAAACACTTGATGGGGGTCTACAATCTCACAAATCTGATCCATCTACCCAATTTTAGCTTTAAAAGCCAGAGTCCGAACTTATTTACTTCATTTTTTCCCCCTAATAGGTTGTAGGAATATCGTCAGTAATTTCAGGGTAGATGGAATGTATCTTGCAACTTTAGTGGTTGCTACTCTTGCACAAGCAACATTATATACTAAAGAGCTTTTGTAAATTGACACCCTTGAATTTTGTAAATTGTTAAAAGCCAAGTCTCTGAAAAGAAAATCTTTAATCATATAAAGAAGGATTTTCCAAAATATGTTTGACGAGTAATGATCTTGTGAAAAATATATTGAAGTATATCCTTGCCTCCTTAGTTTTGGTGCTGTTCAGTCATATCTAGCATCACATTGATTCCCTTGATTTTAAGTATATAGTTGTAAAAATGGGCTTCTGTCTTTATATGCACACGTGTATTTTAGCCACATGCTGTTAGGCAAGTTTATTAACATTTTTTCTCTCTTTCTCCTTATATTTCAGGCTATGGTTACCCGCTTCTCATCTATCTCCACCAGAAAATTGTCGAATGCCCTTAAAATCCTTACCTATGATAAATGCATGGTTGCAACTAGTGACTATAACGAGTTTCACAAAACAGTAAAGAAATACATTATTTCTTATCTATTGGGCTCAAATGCTCAGGTATTGTCCTACCTTTATTTTGAAATTGGAAGTTGCTCTACAAGTTTTTAACATATACATTTATCTGAAAATTTGTCTCCATGCCTAAACTGCAGAAGCGCAGTCGAATAATTCGTGATACCATGTTGGACAATGTAGTAGGCTTCTTCAATATGCATATAAAGAGCCACCCCCTTGAAGCAGTCAATTTCAGGAAAATATTTGAGTCGGAGCTTTTTGGGTTAGCTTTGAAACAAGTAAATCACTGTTTCTCTTAGTCAACTAAGTTGAACATGATTTTGGCATATGATCTAATAGTGTGTATTAGATTGGCATAAAATGACTAACAAGTACTACGTGAACAGGCTTTAGGACGAGATGTGCAGTCTCTTTTTGTTGAAGAGCTTGGAACTACCCTGACAAGAAATGAAATATTTCATATTCTAGTTTTGGATATGATGAAGGGTGCAATTGAGGTCGATTGGAGAGATTTCTTTCCCTACCTCAAATGGGTTCCTAACAATACAGTAGAAGCAAATATCAGAAAGTTGGATTTTCGCAGACTAGCAGTGATGAAGGCGCTCATTAAGGAGCATAAGGAACAGAATAAAGGCAAAAAGGTATTTCGTTTGAAAGAATTATCCTGAACTTTTATGTAGCTCCTAAGTTTTATCCATCGCAAGTTGTTTATTAAATTACAAATGGTGCAAATCTAAACAGGATTTCAATTCGTATCTTGACTTCTTGCTGTCAGAAGCAAATACGTTGACAGACACTCAACTAGCTATGCTGCTCTGGGAGCCAATCATCGAGTCTTCTGATACCACTTTAATCTCAACGGAATGGGCCCTTTTTGAACTTGCCAAGGATCCTGAGCGACAGGTTGTTCAAGACAGACTTTCATTACTGATATAATTCTATCATTTCAGCTAGCTACTCATTATCTAATTTGCATTCATTTGGTGAACACAGGAGCGACTGCATCAAGAAATACAAGCTGTTTGCGGCTTTGATAAGATTACAGAAGAACACTTGTCTCAGTTGCCATATTTGTCGGCTATTTTTCATGAAACTTTGAGGAAGCACAGCCCTGTTCCCATTATTCCTATACGATATGTGCACGAAGATACTGAGATAGGAGGCTACCACATTCCTGCTGGAACTGAGGTTTGATTTCCTCCATGACCTTATATTCAAGCTTTGTTTGATTGGACAGAATGAATAATATATTTGTCATGTAAAGTCCTGAATGATTTACATTATTGAAGTTAGAATTGTGATAAAGCCATGAGGGGATGTATGAGGGCGAGGGTGAAATTGAACGTCCCCTCTCTCACAATGGAATGTTTTTTCCTTAATTGGGTGGATAATTTAATTCCTCTAACCTTTCGGGTGAGCAAAATGAGAAAAATGGAGGAAATTTTTATTGCTACCCCCTCCTTCTCCCCCTGAAAGGGCCCAACCCCCTAAACTCTTTCAATATACTTCAAGTACCCTCAAAACTTGGACATGGGGTATGGACACTAGACACTTTATTGGGGTAAAATAAATGGAAAAATTTCGACAAATATATAGCTGAGTCTGAAAGCAATTAGCTTCTTATCTGACTATAAACTGTCTTACGCAGATTATAGTGAACCTCTATGGATGTAACAGAGACAAAAATCAATGGGAAAATCCTGATGAGTGGATTCCAGAGAGATTCCTAGATGACAAGTATGATCCTCATGATCTTTACAAGACCATGGCTTTTGGAGCAGGCAAAAGGATCTGTGCTGGTTCGCTTCAGGCCATGTTAATATCTTGCACATCCATTGGTAGATTGGTGCAAGAATTCGAGTGGAAGCTGCAGCCTGGGCAGGAAGAGGACATCGACACTGTCGGTCTCACCACACATAAACTTCATCCTCTGCATGCCATCATAAATCAGAGACGTTAAGTAGATCAACTCAGAAAATTTTGCTGCCTGCAGGAGACATGACTGGTTTATCGACGAAGTAGACAGATTATCAGGTGAGAAAATATATATCTACAGACAACAACTTATGGTAATAATCATCGAAAGAACTTTATAATTTATAGATATAAAGCAAGACTATTCTCAGCTAAAGGAATGTTATGTCAGTTTTTAGTTTGTTGTTCTTTAATATGTTACAACTTAAATTGTCTCCTGTGATCCTGCCTGGAATGAAAATGTGTTGCATATACTTCGCTCCTATGGTTTATCTTGTTATATTGTTAAATACGGGTCTGGGCCGCACCCGTCACGAGAGAGTGCAAGTCCACCAATCTACAAGACCAAGGAGGTTTCACCTCAAAACCATATGGCAATGAGTGGAGTAGCCCCTTAGCCTTATATAGTGGTGGTAACTCTTGAATTCTTTCAATGTGGGATTCCATTACCATTACACGTCTACACTCCCCCTTTAGTCTTTTTAGTGTGGGCAAGAGAATACTCACATGTGGGTTGTTCATGGGCTCAACATATATTGTTTCTGTAATGTCAAACAACCGAGGTTGAAATCTAACAAACATAATCTAATAGATTGAGGTAAGCCCAACAGTATGAGCCATATAAAGTATTTTTGATCTGTTTTGTTGACAGATTTTTGGGACTGTTAATTTGTTACTTTGTTGCAACTTGCAAGGAAACAACTAATTTCTCCATAACCAAGTATAATGTCCTAGTATTTTATACATTGAATTTTGAGTTTAGTATAGGCCTTGTTTCGTTTGATGAAAACATTTTTAACGAAAAATTAGTTTTTATGGTAGATAAAATTTCAAGGAAAACCACAATCGCAAATTAGTTTAACTTTGTTTGGTTCATTAAAAGAAAAAACTCTGGAAAAATAAAAAATAAAAGTGAAAATTGTGAGGATAGATGAGACAAAAGTAAAAAGGCTGTGTGGAGGGATGAAATGTGTTTTCTCTTATTTTGTAAGGAAAATGTTTTCTATCGTTAAAGATGCAATTTTCCGCCATTGAGAAAATTGTTTTTCATGCACCCTTCACAAATCAAACAAAAGAAAATAGGAAAAAAAAATAGGAAATTTTTTTTCCATGAAAATATTTTACATCAAACGGCCATAATGTATGAATGAAAGTAAAGAATATGTTCTTTATTTTCGAAAGGACAAAAAAAAAAAAAAAAAAAAAAAAAGAATTCTCTATTTCCAAATTTTTTCCCTCACGGTAAAACATAACTTATGGAAGTAGCTGTTAGTTGTGAACTTGTGATAGTAGTTGTTAGTTGTGAACTTGTGATAGTAGTTGTTAATTGTGGAGTTTTGTTGATAGCTATGCATAGCTGTGAATAAGCTAAGCTACTAAGATCGAGTTTGGCAAAAAAGTTGTTGATTATTTGTAAGCTTGTGCCTTCTCTTTCAAATAAATGCACCAGTTAACCTTTTGCATCATTGATTTGTTTTAGTTTGACCATAATTTTTACCGGTTATGTTACTTGGACTCGGGTATTCATGTCTAACATGGATACGTGTCCAAGTGTCTGACCCGACTATTCTATGCAAAATTTCCACGATTTTGAACTAATAAAATAAAGTGTCCAAGTGTCCCATTTATGTCCGAGTGTCGAGGGTCAAACACAGGTACATAAGGTGAAATAAAGAGTTTGAGCAACATAGTTTACTACGGAGTAGTATATTAAAAACAGTTAGTAGTAAACCTGAATAAGCTAATTTATTTTAGATTCATTTTATATTTTTTGCTATCCACTTTTCATAATTTTTGTTAATAAACTAGTTTATAGCCCAAGCCTTGCTCCAAGTTGATACTTAAAACATAATGTTAGTAAAAAAAAAAAAGAAGAGGATTTACAGAGAATAAATCTCTATTGTTTGGAATTGTTGATGCTATTCCCTTTTTTTTTTTTTTTTTTTTTTTTCAGGCTACATTATTATTTTTATGCTTTGATTAGTTTACTTTCATAACCTATTATTAGGTAATATGGTAAGAAGTGTGATCTTAAATCCATGATGTTTGTTGTACAAAACTTGTAAGATGTATTTTTCGCATTAATAATGACATAGAATAATTTGCTACAATGCTAGTAGTGACGTGAAATATAAACATTTTTAAGAATGTTTTTTTGATAATGTATAAAAGTACAGATAATTAAAGTATGTTTAAATTATGCATTGACAAAATGACAAGTGTGCAAGTCAAAATGATGCCTTTAAAAAAAAAAACAAATCAATTCATTAATAAATACGACATCTACAAATAAAGTCTAAATTAACAAATATGTAAAATTGAATCAAATAACGGTGTCCTTCATCAAAGCTACGATCGCTAAATGGATCATGCACTGTTGGGTTGTAATAGTTTGTTTTACTGGTGGTGGTGGCGGTGGTGGTTTTTGGTGGGTGGTTTTCTTAGGTGGGCTGGTAGATCTGGGCTAGTTTGTGTGGGTTAGGGTTAGGTGGGTAGGGGTTTTGGTGGTGTGGGTGGTGGAACGGGACGGGTTGGGGGATTGGTGGTGGCGGTGGTCTGATGTTGGGGTAAGAGTTTATTTGGTGGTTGGTGGTGGTTGATACGCCGTGCCGTGGTGGCGCGGCGTTTTTTTTTATTTTCTTAAAAACTGTTTCCGACGGAATTTACAATTCCGTCGGAAATTTCCGACGGATTTTCCTGGTGCTGGAAAACCTCCTACGACGGAAAATCCGTCGGAAATTCTGTCGGAAAAGTGTTTCTGACGGAATTTTCGTCGAAAAAAGACAAATTTCCTACGAAAGGTTTTCCGACAACCGGTTACGACGGAATTCCGTCGGAAACGGGTTTTCCGACGGATTTTGGGGTGGTTTCGACAGAATTTTTCCGTCGGAAATTACTCTTTTTCTAGTAGTGATTATTGGTGATCACTTGAATTAAAATCATATTAAACCTAAATCTAATTATTTATTATCTTATTAGGCGAGATTTCAAGTACAAATTTCCTTTAATCCCGCAAGAAGAGGGCGTGATCAAGCAATAATAATATATCATGAATAATAAAACAACATACGATTAATATACAATCAACATCGAAACATTGTTAGTAGTAAGATCCTAGGCATGCATGATACTGAACAGATTAATAACAAATCCTAGCATGTCACTAAAAAAGAAATCAAAGCATTATCCTAAACATGATATTAGCAATTAAAATAACACCCTAACATGACACTAGAAATCAAAATAACATTTTAAGCATGATTTCTACTCCAAAATCAAAAGAATAATTAAGTAATTAAATTACATACTTTGATGCCTCAAATTTCTTGTTATTTAAACAATACACTCGCTAGTAAACTTCACGAAAGTTAAATTAATAAAGTAAATAATAAACTAAATTATTTAAGAACTGAAATATAAATTTGGGACAAAACCCTCAGAACTATCAACCTTTTACGCTAGGTCGAAAGGCAACATCGAGGATGGCTTAGAGTATTCGAATCTCGCGAATGAAGGAGGTATTGTGATTGATTTGGGAAAGTATCAAGGATGTGTTTAGGCTAAGGCTAAGAACATGGATGTTTAAGAAAGAGAATTGATGATGGTTATTGATGGCTAGTGTCCATGATCTGAAATGGGGAAAGTGACCTCTATTTAAAAGGAAAAAAGAGAGTCAAAGCGATAAGAAAAGATAAGAGTTCTAATCGGAATAAAACTTCTTTTGACGCGACGCGACAGGGTTGTCACGCCATGCTAAGGGCTGATGCGCTGTGTCAAGACTGTCGCCGTGCGATGGTCGTGCAGTTTTGCGGTTTTGTTTCATTTCACCCAAATATCTTGTTTAGAAATAAAAGTTTTCATCGTTTTGATTTACTCTTCACACTTAATAAACACCTACAGAGTGTTTCAAGTAATGCACCATTTTCAAATTTAGTAGATTTTGTCAATTATGAAAATTTGACATCATTAGGTGCTAGGTAATTAGTTTACAATTGAATAAGAAAATCTTCTAAGTTTGGAATAAATCATACTCCCTTTGTCTTAGAATAATTGACACAATCAAACTTGGAACATATGCCTATGCACAAAAGTACAAGACCTTAAATATATACTCCCTCCGTCCCTTTATTACATGTTTATATTCCTTTTTGGGGTGATCAAAATTAAATCCTGTTTCTATTTATAGGTTGTACTTTTTGCCAAAATTATTCTTGTTTTGATGCTTTGTCATCATTTTTCTTATTCTTTTTTGTACTTTACACCAGTTCCCAATACTTTCTCTCTCCTAATTCTCAACCACCTTTTTCTTTCTTTCTATCTCTCTCTAACCCCACATGCATATTTGTACTCTCAATTTTTAGTTTTAAGGAATCTTTTAACTTTCTTAATTTCCGTGCAAAATGAGAAATAGGCATATAATAAAGGGACGGAGGGAGTATAATTTAGTAGAAAATATTAAAAAGTTGATGATATGAAACACTTAAGGAGAAATTGTCACTAATCCCAACTTTGCTCCATCCGCCGATATTAATCCTAACTTCAGCTTATTCCCTATCACTTTCAACTTTGCACCCTGTTAATTTTTATCACCCCCAACCGGCCATCCAACCTGATGTAGGAGGTTACCAAACACGTGTTAACATGTGATATGCTCGAAAAAAATAAATAAAATAAAATAAATTTAGAAAACAAAATTAAACCCTAACCCTTACCACAGCACGTGGTAGCCCCTACCTCCTCCGACCCACTTCCATTCCCCCTCTATTCCCCTGTCCATTTCCGGCAATCGCCCCCTCCTACTGCTGCCTCTAGTGGTGGCGGTTGCTGCAACCACGCACTGTTGCTGATGCTCGCTGTTGCTACTGCCATCGGTTGTTGCGATAGCTGCGGCGACTGCTGCTAGTGCCGCCTTTGGTGGTGGGGGTACAACGCTGTTGTTGCGTCATTACTGTTGATGTTGCACCACCCTCGATCTCCCTTCCCCCTTCGTTTCTGCTAACACCTCATACCCATCCAACTCCATCAACGATCACCCTCAATCTTCCTTCCCCCTCCGTTTCCGCCGCCTTCACCGTCAGTTTCCGCCCTCATTAACCTTCCCCGTCGAATTCTGACCAGAACCCTTTCATCCCCTTCCAATTTTGACATCTACCAACCCTTCCCCCACCGTTTTTACCCCTTCCATTCCTTTTCACGCGCGGATTCCGCCCTTCCTTCTTTTCCTTGTTCAATTTCGACCACCCTGCTGCATTCTCCGTTGAACTCCGGCCACCCCCTCCCCTCCACTCCCCGATTTTGACTATCTTTAACGGTGGTCGTTTTTCTTTTTTAATTTTGGGTTTTTTTTAATATTTTTGTTTATTTAAAAAAATTGACCAATCACGTGGTGACACGTGTGCAAAAAAAATCTAATTCACAAATGTTAACCTGATTAACCGGTTGCAAGTTAGTTGGGGATGATAAAAATTAATAGGGTGCAAACTTGGGAGTGATAGGGAATAAACTGAAGTTAGGATTAATATCAGCAGATGGAGCAAAGTTGGGATCAATTGTGGCAATTTTTCCAACATTTAATCAATAACCTATTCAACAACACATTTCATGATAGTTTTTATTTTTTTCAAACGTTACTAAAAAATTAAACTATGATCCATGATAGTGTATGAATAGTGAAAAAAGTCTTAATGGATCAATTATTATGAGGCACGTTGAGGATTTTTTATTTAAATTATTCTGAAATGAAGTGAGAAATCATTTTGCATATTACAAAGTACTATGTATTACAATAAAGACGTCGAAGATATAACTACTTGTCTTAAACACTTTTTCAAAAAAACTTCTATAGTTATAAGACTTTACTACCTTTCATTATTTTGAAATACTAGTAATCTATCAATGACATAATATCATAGGAATGGTAGTTAAATTCAAATGGTTACATGTTTAATATTTAGCAATTACAATCATCGGTTTTAAAATTGAAATGTTGACATGAATTTGAAGTACATGTCTTTGCCTAAGCTTAGAGGACTAGAGGAGGGTGCCACATGTCACAACAACTCTCTTAAGAATGCTTCTTTTTAATATATTACTAGGTATCAAAAAAGATTGTATGTATCACAGTATTTGTATAAGAAATAAATATGTATCAATAAGGATTCATAATCAAACAATAATATCAATACAATTATGAAAGAAATCTGTATTGATATGGATTTTATTAGTATCTTGAGTGAAAGAAATCTGTATTATTGATATGGATTTTATTAGTATCTAGTGTGAATGAAATTTGTAGCAATACAGATATTTTGAGTATCAAATAGGATCAATAGAAATTATCTTTTCACACCTTTATCTTTTAAGTGTCATTTGATAACAGAGATATATACATGCATATTTTTAAGTCTGTACTCTGTACATGTTATAAATATATAAGTGTCATATACTTATAGTTGCACCATTGCACAAACAATTTCTACAAATTCCACCTACATATTACTAATGGCAAACCTTCTCTCGGATTGCATTAATGCAAATGAAAAAATTGTGGAAAAATATGTATTTCCACTAGAAAGGAGACCACGTAAGTTTGTTGCTCTAATACAATTGTCAAAAGAAAATGAGTAGGTTTTATAATATGCAATTTATTTAGTCACTCCATATATTAGTGCATAAAAGTCAGTTAATCAAGCAACTTGTGAAATTGACCTTTGTGTGATTCATGGTAATCAAATTTAATTGAATTTCGATCATACACCTTTTGTACATGTATAAGTGTTAGCCTAGTCTAAGTTTCATTTTGTGTCTTTCAGCTATTTCCGGGAAAGTCGATGTTCCTATTATTGATCTTCAAGTAGAGAATTCAGCCAAGCATATTATGAAGGCTATCCAAGACTTTGGTTTATTTCAGGTTCATACTTTGATTTTGATAATAAGATATTATTTAAGCTATATATTGATCATAGTTTTTTTAGATTAATTATATATAGCAAATATAATTTTTAATTTATTGCCTTTTTCCCCAATGGAGTAGGTGATAAATCATGGAGTTTCAAAAGACTTAATCAATGAAGCATTTGAAGTGTTCAAGGAAGTATTTGAGTTATCTCCAGAAGAAAAATCAAAAATTAACATGGAAGAGGACTTGAATCAGTTTTGTAGAATGTACTCAAGTAGCTATAACTTTAACAATGAAAAGTTTCACTATTGGAGGGATGTTTTGAAGCACCATTGTAGCCCTTTGGAGGAGTGCATTAAGTTTTGGCCTCAAAATCCCGAAAATTATAGGCAATTAACCTTTTCATTATTTACAATCATTTTCAAAACAATTATTATGCATTACTATATTTAATAGCGAATTTGGTGAGTTAATTTCGTTTGTGTGTGGTTTTATTTTGATGTCGATGTTTAATTTGGGTTTATTTTAGGATTTCGTTGATTGATGTTTAGTTTTTATGGGTTGATTTTTGTGGGTTTATTTGTGTGAATTTTTGTGGGTTTAATTTTCTACCATTTTCAATTCGTGGTGTATGTTTGTTAAATTTTGTGTGTTTATTGTTTTTTAACTTTATTTTTCATCAATGTTTGTCACTTGTTAATTTTTGTAGTTTATTTCGGTTTGATTTTTGTGGTTTGTTTTGTGTTGATTTTTGTAGATTGTTTTTTTTATTTTATTTTAAGGGTGTTTTGGGTGGTGGTTGGTGGTGTTGAGTGGTTTATGGCGGCGGTGGTAGGTGGAATAGGGTTGTGGTGGTGGTTGGTGCTAAGTGGTTTACAGAGGCAGTGTTGAGTGGTGTTGGGTGGGGCAGGCAGGGGGTGGGGTAGGCAGGGATTTTAATTTTTTTTTTAATTTTTTTATTAAAATTACCGATGGCCAAAAGCCATCGGTATTCGATATATACCGATGGCTTTGACCATCGGAAAAAAAAAATCCGATGGCTTTTGCCATCGGTATTTAAAAAGGTACCGATAGTTTAAAGCCATCGGCAAAACCATCGGTATTAAGATTACCGATGGTTTTTCCATCGGTATTTTCGATTTTACCGACGTATTATCATCCGATGGTTTTTTACCGATGGCAGCCATCGGTAAACGAGATACCGATGGTTTTTTACAATTTTACCGATCGGAAAATCGATAATTTCTAGTAGTGTATTTTTGAAAATTACAGGTAAAATTTATGAAATTTGACAATGAGAGAATTATTGATGAAATTAAATTACATGATTTCTTAATTGTTTTCAGGGGGATAGTAGGGGCATATGTCACAGAATTGAAGGATTTAGGTGCAAGGATTTTGGAGTGCATATCAGAGGGAATTGGGCTAGAAAAAACATATTTTGCAAATGAGCTAAGTGCAGATAATATCTTGACTGTCAATCATTACCCACTTTTTAAGGCTTTTAAGTATAAAGATTTCTTTAAGGTTTACACAAGTCATGATGGGGAGAGACATGCTATACTTGAAGACTTTGGTTTTAAGATTAAACCTTGAATTAATGATAAAACTCTCTAAATAATGCAGTGGATATCAGTATTATTTATTGGTACAATGTATCCGTTTTTTTTTATATATATTAAACAAAGAAAAGGTGAATTGTGTATTCATCACTATTATTATTAAAATATATTGATATGGTTTTTTGGGTGGTTATAGCAAGTACTCTCGATAAGGGTAGGAAAATAGGTCGTTACTAGCTATCTCCTCTGAATCAAATAACGTTTTTAATTTTGAAATTAACCTTAAAATGATTATAGTGCCAAGTTCGGAGTCGAATCACTAGGATTAACGGACAAAGATTCTAGTCAATTAAGGCGATAAACAAGGTCAAAGACAAATTGGAAAAGAAGGCCCAACAATTATTAAATGATTAACAATAAAGACAAATTAAAGCACTAGGGATGGAGGCTTTGAACCGTAGTAATGATTTCAATCAACCAATTGTACATAAATGATCATGAGGTTAATTAGGGGTAAATAATACAATTAGCTCATTTTCGTACAATCAAACATGATTGTTATCCCAACTTAATTAGTTCACTCCCACACAACCAACCTAGCATTAACATGGATTAATTTATACTCTCAATTGACTCAACCCCCGCACAATCAATGAAGAGCATGATAATAATCAAATGGACGCGTAATTAGCGAGAAAGACCGTAAGTAATTAAATAAAGTCATCATCTATATTCACAAATTAAATAAAGTCGTCATCTATATTCACAAAATAAATATCAATCACAAACTAAATACAATCAATCAATTATATAACATCACTCTTCATCCCCTTCCGTAGCTAAACATAAAACCTAACATATATAAGAAAAAAAAAAGCTCATAGAACGAGGAGAAACTAGTAACACGAGCAACAATACTAAGCATTATTATGAACAAATAAGCTAACACTAAACAAAGATTATCAACTAATCAACAAATAAATTAACAACCTAAACACAAAGATTTAACTAATGTTAACAAGTAAATAAAAGCAATAAATAAGAGGAGAGAGAGAGCGAGAGAGCGAGAGAGAGAGTAAGAATGCTCAATTTTTTTGACAAGAAGGCTCACTGATAAATGGATGATTCTTTAAATTGATTTTATCATCTAATAATTTTTCAAATGTTCTGTCTTTCTTTGATTTTCCTCACTTTCTATCTCTATAAACCTTAAGCTAATCCTAAAAACTTAATGTTGAAGCTTAAAGGTTTTGATGATGATGAACTTACTAAAATAATTAATCTGATACTCCGTACAAATTAAACCACAATTGTTATTTTTTTGTTTTTGTGAAATGTGAACACAACCACAATTTTATATCCATTTTAATAGATGATTGATCCTTATTAATTAGTTAATCATCATTAGGCATTACAATTTACATTAATATGTTGCTATTACTATTTTTCTAAATCAATCGCCATAACATTTTATACTTCATTTCATTAATTATACATCGTATGAAACTTTTTAACTCAAGTATACCTTATTATATGTAAAATAAGATAATCTAAAGTTGGATTAGCAATAGAGGCTTATTAAACTGATGCTGAAAAATAGGCAAATTTGTAATTGAAGTTGTCAATGCCTTTTCATATAAATTATCTCTATTGATGCTTGAAAGTTGGCGAGATCGATAATGCTCTTGCCTGAATATAACTGTTTGGCAATAACTTCTACAACATGATTAAATTGATTATGATTTATTGCAAATTCTAATAATTTTGAGTTAAGTATAAAACAAGGGACTCAATTCTTGCAAAATATGGGGAAAGGGGACTCTATTTATTTTATAGAGAGAAAAGGGACTGGGCTAGAATGGGTTTGGGTTTTCGGTGGGTTCTAATTAAATAAGGGAAAGAATTGAGTCCCCTTGGTTAAAGAATTGAGTCCCCTTGGTTAAACAATTGAGTCAATTTGGTCAACTAAAAAAAAGGAGTATGTTTTCTTTTTTTTTTTTTTTTTTTTTGGTAAATATTTTAATTTAAGACCAATAAAAAAAAAAGAGTTCCTTACTCTTTTTGGAACAAAAATAAAGCATAAAATTACAATACTTTGAATGTTTATTTTCTTCATCATCTTCATTACATCCTCGACCTTCTAACTCCACATTTCTCTTTAATTAAAATCATGACCATCTCATAAACTAACTCTGACTCACGTGGGCTGTCAACCAACCTACCACCTAATATAATTACACCCATCCACTTATTTATAGTTTGGGCATATTAGAAATCTCATAAAAGGATGCTTGACTTTCTTAGAAACTCTCCTTAATGACCTTCTTTTGCAATATACACTAGGCTTATCGATAATTTTTTTTTTAAAAAAATAAAAAATAAAAATTTAGGGCCCTACAAGCCTTCACTAAAATTACGATGTGTGCTTCTACTACAAATGCAAGACAAATAAGCTACAAACCAGAGAGATGAAGAACATTAAAAAATTATTAAAAGAATATTTTTTTTGGATAACAAACATTAAAAAAATTTCAAGAACAAATTAAAGTTTTTGTATTGTTGTTGTACTTTCTTAATTTCAAACAGCCATATTTTCAAAACAATCCGCAGAAATTATTAATGAATGGATTGAATTTGTCTGGTTTAATCAAGGCAATAATGAGGGGACTTAATTCTTCTTGGGTTAAAGGTGAGTTAAGTCACCTGAAAATACCCCCTAACACCAAAAATTTAACCCTAGTCCCCTTTTCCTCTATAAAATAAATAGAGTCCCCTTTCCCCACATTTTGCAAGAATTGAGTCCCCTGTATTATACTTAACTCAATAATTTTTTTCATGAATAATGGACGTCAAATAATTTAGTTGAAAGTTACTGTGAAAATTTTTGCTCACCACTTTGGCGCTAAACCTCCTAAAATTTTCCCTCCCAACAATTCGCTTTTTACTAGTATGTGCCCGTGCTAATGCACGGGTTAAAACTTATGATAGGATTAAAAAAAAAAGGAAAAAAAAGTGAACTATTTGCAAAAGACATACATGTATTGATTTTTATCTATTTTATCTTAACATGAATTTATTTGTACTTATTATTAACTTGTATGTAGACATATTTTCGGTATAATTTGAACTCAAGTAATCTGAATCTATAATATAATTTAAGAGTCACTCAATGAGGTTGCAACAAATCCCCAACCCTGAAGTAAGCATTTTTATTGAGCTGCAAAAATGATCGCGGGTAACGCTATAAATAATGGGGAGGTTTTTTATTTTTTATTTTTAAAGAAAATTTTCAATTAGTTTGATAAACCCGCAAAATTTGTATGGTATTGTATATCATTTTTTTTAATCTTGTATCTATCTATCTAAACTCAATTTTTTTTTACGATATATCTATCTAATCACAATAGTTTTCAATACTCTGCTTAGATTGAATTGTTAAATTATGATAATTTTTGTGAATTCTTATTTACTGTACTGTATTGTTCATATAATATGAAGTAGGGCCTGTTCATATTTACTTAATTTCAGTTTAGTTCAGCTCCAATCAGTTTGGTTCAGCTCCAATCAGTTCAGTTCAGTTCAGCTCCTAATTTCTATCTCTCATAAAATATTCATTTCAATTTAGTTCAGTTCAGCTCCATTCAGTTCAGTTCAGTTCAATTCCAATTAGTTAAGTTCAGTTCAATTCAGCTTAGTTCAGTAAATGTGAACAGGCCCGTAGTAATTAGAAAGTAGGCCTCTATTTTTACAATGAAGCAAAAACATTTTTTAAAAAAATCTTCCACTTGGCTTCTTCCTTCAGAATGATTGTAAACCACTCTGTTTAATTGTGAATAAAATAATAATGCTGATCATAAACGCAATATAATAGAGATAGATGAGCATAAAAATAAAACCAATATAAGGTGAAAAATTGACATTAATCTAATCTAGGAAAAATGGAAAACAAATAACATGTATTGGTATTGGTTGTAGACTTCGGCCGTTCGACAGATTCATAATTCATACTAATCCTCTACACTGGCAAAATCAGAAAAAAAAAAAAAAAAAAATTAAAGCAATACATAAATAAATTTGATTAAAAATATACTCATAAAAAATATTAACAGTGCCAAAAACTATAAAGGTGAAAAGACGGTAAAATAGGAGGAAACTTACCGAGTTGCATTCAACTGTATCAAAAACTACAAATCTTAAACTTTTAACTTTTTAAGCTAACTAAAATACTAAATATCTGTGTGAATTTACATAAAACTAAGAATTATGTAATTAGACATCGTAAACTCGTCATTTATATAAAAGATACTACATACTTGTATAAAATATCAAAGTGTCATACTTTTATACTTCATTCTACTAAGTTACCTTTGGATTTTCTATTGATATGGGTGATTGAGAAAAGTTGTTCTGTAAATTAAGCATTATAGTGGTGGGGCGGCCTAATCTGGAAAAGAACCCCTACTTATTTGATGGCGAGCCCAACTTCAATTGTCACACAGGTAATTTTAGTACAGGAATGATAGTATGCATATGCAAATGGGGGAAATTTTAAGAAATTATAAACTATGAAAGAGGTGAAAAGAATATTATAAAGAAAAAAGAAGATATTAACCATCATTTATTTTGATTTTATCAAAGTATAAAATCCCAAAAAATTGAAGATGTATTCAGTTAATGGATTATTTTTGCAGTTTTATCATTAATCATTTCATGGTAACTGCTACTTGCTACACGCCACACATGTAATTAGGCAGTTTTTTTTGGTTTTTTGTATTTTTTTGAAATTTAAATTAGTTTATTTTGTTGGAGGGATTTAGATTTAGGTGGGATTGAATGAGAAAGCAGGATTGGGTATTTGTTGCAACCTCATTGAATCAACTCTGAAATTATATTATAGATTTTTGGTAAGGGATGAGTTGTCAATCTCTAAGTGGTTGTCTATATATGGGCACTCACATAGACTAAGTCTATGTGTATCACCTCCCTCACATTGGATTTAAAGGTCCAAAATGCCCCCTAAAACCCCTAAAGACCATGTGTTGGGCACGAAAATAAAAGAATCTAAAAAATTAAGATTTTTTACGGCAGATGGTAAAAACAATTTTGAATTTTTTATTTGGTTGTAAAATAAAACTTTTAAAAGTTTTAATGGTAAAAAATAATTTTTCTGATTTTTTTTTTATTTTTTTTTTGTGGTAAAAGTCAAAAAATATATATATTTTTTTAATTATCAAACTTTATTTTGTACCCACATTCCCCAAATCCTGAATCTGTCATTGTTTTGAAGGCAAAGATTCTAGGAGCTTTATACTCCCTCTGTCTCTTGATATAAAGCCTCTTTTGGTTTTTACGTGGGAATTGAGAAAGTTGTAAATTTTTTAAAACTAATGATTAAAAGTAGATATGTGGAGTAAAGACTAAATACTGGTCCCTGAACCCTTGTATTACGATCACTTTTAGTCCCTGTAAACTCTTTTGTGCCCTTTTAGTCCCTCCATCACCCTTTTTGGTGTTTGTCAGCCAAAAGTTGAGGGACTTTGATGACTAAGCAAGAGTTTAGGGACCTTGAGTCAGCAAAAAAAGTTTATGGATGTTGAGCCATCATTATAGAAGAAAGTTTAGGGACGTTGACAAAGCAAATAGTTTAGGGACTTCAACCTTTAATGTTCCATCCATTACACAGTAATTGAACAATATTTTTTGCAGAATAAAAAAACTAGTTGTTAACAAAATTAAGGCTTATAAATATTCTTATTTCATTCATACAAAAAAAAAGTTGTTGAACATCCAAATAATTTTTGATCCATAAAAGTGCTTCCATTGAATCAAGAACTCAACTCCAGGTACCTGTAAACATAAAGTGTAACTCTTTTTTAATTAATGTTCATTTTGTTAGCTATATATACATACTAATAATGTCTTAATGAATTTTGATTTGCAAGATGTCTTCCTATTCAGAGGTTCTAGTGGCAGTGGGGGTAGAAGGTGTCATTGTGATTTACATGTGTCAAGATCAAGGTCTTGGACAAGAGATAACCCAGGCAGGAGATTTTTTGCATGCCCTGATTATGATGCTGAGACCAACAGAAGGGGCTGCAAGTTTTTTAAGTGGATTGATGAAAAAGATCAGACTGAGTGGCAGAAGGATGTCATCTTAGGGCTACTTGAAGACAAAAAAAATGTTGTCTAATGAAGTCAAAGAGCTTAAGAAGATGGTTAATGAGGCAAACACATATGCAAGAAAAATGACCTCAGAGTGTGTTATGCTGAAAATGAAAAAACCTAGACTGTGTGTATGTGTTAAGTATGAAGTGTGGGTTCTTTTTGCAGTTGCTACATGTGTTGTGTTATTAGAAACATGGCCAACTAAATGTAATTGCTTGACTTATCATGGAATGTAATTGTAAGACTTAATATTATTAATAAAAGTAATGAAGTTACCTCATTTGATCTTGTCTCTAATTTGCACTTGCTTTGTCTTAGCTAAGTCTTGCAATGCTTGTGATGAAATTGTATGTGAAGATTGAGATGCTGCTTCTGGTTGTGATTGAGAGTAGGAATACACAATTGTGATTATTCTACATCTTCTCTAGTTAGTAAGCTAACAAAAGAACCCCTTCTCCCTAAATTTTCAAACAAACGCCTTCCAGGTTCATGGTGCTCTGTATATATTCTTATGAGTTTGTACTGTAGAAGTAAGCTCAGAGATGGATCAACAATATTCTTCTCAAAAGAAAGGTACCTAATCCCAGAGTTAAAATCCTTTCTAGGATCTAAGTAATGGATCTTAATAATGTCAGTGTACCACAAACCATCAATTAAAGCCTTCACATAGTCAGCATCTACAGTTTTTGGAATGTCCTCAAACACATTTATTTACCACCAATGTAAAATGATTCACTACCAATTTGCCATTCACCACCATGATGTACAACCAAACAAGGTTTTAAGTCCATAATCTGGCATTAACAAGATATACACAATGTTTAACTTGCATATATAATAAAGTAACATAATAAAAGAAATCAGGAGAGATTGTATAACATCAAAGTAAACAGAACAACACCATTCATTTCATTCATAATACCAAAAATTGTCAATTACATTAGATTATTCATTAGGCTTCATTGCACTATACACTTCCATCAACCTAGTTCCCTAAATGAAGCCTAATGAAACTGATCAGATCACACATTGTCATAGCAGTGACATACCGAAAAAAAAAAACATCATGAATGTCACATTCATCCAACCTACATACATTCAAGCTATGACAATGGCAAAAAACAACCTAAACCCTAAAACTAAAAAAAAACATCATAAAAAGCTTAAACCTAGCAGCTCCTAACACCAAAAACCAACTAGCTGCACATAGACCTCCCCCACCCCAATAACAACAGCCTATTGCTCCTCCTTGAACAAGAGGGTCGGGGGAAGCCATCGAAGTAGACTGTCATGTCCTTGTGGATCCAAGCATGAAAGTCGTCCCTCCCATCATTATAGATGAGGTCGTTGAGAATCCACTCGTTGACGGAGGTCCTGGGTCCGAAAAAAGGGTTGGAGCTGGGCAAGGAGGCGTGTCTTCCACCAAAGACGCCATTTCCTGCAAACCTTATCCACAGTATCCCGACTCCCCTAGTCAAGCTTTGGGAAGACATGGAGGGCAAGCAGATCGGGGTTGCTGAAAATAGGATGCACATCGGAAAGAGCGTCCATACCTAGGTAAATCAATGGAGTTAGACAAGAATTTTACCATGTTCAATACCTATTCTGTTTCCCTAACATCAAAACCCTAGAAATTCTCAACAAATTATACCTTAAAACACCCAAATTCTCACAGTCAGCCACAAAAAACCAAAACACACATGCAAAAAAGACGAAGATGACAACACAAACAACAAAAAACAACTTTAAAACAAAATTCGCCCAAAAAAACCAAACAAGCAAACAACTCTGCCAACAACACAATTACATGCAGCCGAATTAAAGAAGAAGAAGACAAAAAGAAATAATATACCTTCAGTAGATTGTAGCTGATCCAATTTAGCTTTCTTGCAGTCACGTTCGCAAGCACACTCCCACATTAATGGCGAAGAAGGAGGGCGAAATTTTTTTTTTTTTTTAGTTTGAAACAGATAGATGAGCTCTGTTTTTATAGAAAAGAGGAAATGATGATGTGAGGGGTAACCAATGAGGGGAAAGGTGAATATAAAGGCAAAACCCATTACACTTCTCCCGCCAATATCAGACAACGTAATGATGAATTACGTTTCCCAAAGTACAGCTGAGTAATTTTTTTTTAATTCAAATACAAATCAAAACGCTTCATTTCGATAAATTCCCCGTCCATTGGGCCACGTGGCACAAGCTCGTCCCTAAACTTTCCTTCATCAAGTCAATAAAATAATTAAGCTTGCAAAAGTAGATTCATTGAAAAAATATTAAATTAACAAAATCTGACTCAAAGTACCTACACCTTTTGCTTAGTCATCATTCTTAAACTTTTTATGCTGACTCAAGGTCCCTAAACTATTGCTTAGTCATCAAAGTCCCTCAACTTTTGGCTGACAAACACCAACAAAGGTGGTTGAGGGACTAAAAGGGCACAAATAGTTTTAAAGGGACTAAAACGGCACAAATACGATAGTTTATGGGCCGTATTTAGTCTTTACTCTAGATATGTGTATATGGGGTTAGAGAGAAATAGATAATAAGGAAAAAGTAGTTGAGAATAATTAAAGGATAGAGAGAGAAAGTGTTGGAAATTGATGTTCAAAGTACAAAAAAAAATAAAGAAAAAAAGATGACAACTCATCAAAAAGAGGGTAATAATGTCAAAAAAAAATATAACCTTTAAATAAAAAGAGACATTGTATTTTAGCTTACTGAATGAGGATTTGTATTAAGGGACGAGGAGAGTATTAGATAATACTCCCATTAATATCTATAACTTTATACTAAAGGCGAAATCAGGAATGACACATGTCATCTCCTAGTTAAGAATTTTCCCTCCAAAAGTTTTTTATTTTTTATTTTTTTGGCCAAAGCTTCTTGGAGAAGTTTTTAATCTATAACTTTATACTAAAGGTGAAATCAGGAATGACACATGTCATCTCCTGGTTAAGAATTTTCCCTCCAAAAGTTTTTTATTTTTTATTTTTTTGGCCAAAGCTTCTTGGAGAAGTTTTTAATACAAACTATACAATAATATTTCACTTCCTATTTGATATGTATATTCCATTTTTACACAATCAAACAAAGATATTATTTTTTTTATACAATATTATGCAATAAAAGTTTTCTATCTATAATTTTGTGATGTAATTCATAGTTATTTTTATTAGTCGTGTATATATCATCCTCTCTGTTTTCTTTAGTGTGGTAAATTTTTTAAATTTTTTTGTAATTATAGTACTTTCATCCTATTTTGCAATTATGTATAATTTTTTATAATTAAATAATAGTGTTAAACTAATGATAAGTATTAAGTTTTTAAAATTACCGTGCATGGCACGGGACTTAACCTAGTACCTATACTAAAGGTGAAACTAAAAATGACACTTGTCATAATCTGGTTAAAAATTTTCCCTCCAAAAGGTTTTTTTTTTTTTTCAAAGCTTCTTAGAGAAGTATTTAATTTAATACTTACTTTACAATAATATTTCTTTTCTATTTGGCAAGTATATTCATTTTTACACATTCAACAAAGATTTATATATTTATTTATTTTATGACGGGAAAAAAGTCATATAATACAATAATGTAATATTATCTTTAACGTTGTAATGTAATCCATGGTTATTTTTATTAGTCGTGCATGCATTTCTTCCTCTTTTTTTTTAAAGATTCAAAAAAATTGTAATTATAGAACTTTCATTCTATTTTACAATTTGATATTATTTTTTATAGTAAAATAATTGTATTAAACTAATGATAAATATTGAAATTACCGTGCATGGCACGGGATCTAGCCTAGTAATAAACTAAATTTGTATCACAAGTACTTTTAATGGGTAAAATATTGGTATGCATGTAGTACATTAGACTCATGATATGATGTCGTGCAAAGCCGGGCCGACAGCCACAGAATAGAACCTTCAAAGAATATCTTTTTTTTTTTTTTTTTGACAAAAGAACTGTCAAAGAAAAATACAAACTACAACAGAAAGAGACAAAATTAGAAATGAAAACACAACAACTGCCGTCGTCGAGCACAACCAGCTAACCAATGAGCCGGAGAAACCCAGGACCGAGGAACCTTACGAAGGTCGCACACCAAAAACGACTCAACAACCGCCCGCAATTCCAGAATGAGCCACCAAACCGAAATGTCCATTGGACCTGAACTTAGAAGCAAAGAAAGGAGGGTTGCACAATCAGAATGAATTCGAATCTTCAAGAAACCTTTGTGAACCGCCGCCTGGAGACCCCATAAACAAGCTTGTAGCTCAGACTGTAATGCCGACCCAGACAAAAAGGCCCTACTACCTCCTCCTAGAACCTCCGAAGAACAAAGGTCACGGATAACCCAACCTGCCCCAGCCCTACCAGTGGAGCAATCCCAAGCTCCATCAATTATCAAACAAACCGTGGGACTTATACCAGGTAAACCCCTCAAACACAACCATGGATCACCTGAAAGCACATGCGAACCAGGCAAGATCCCAATACAGATTTCTTCCAATCTTGAGACTGGACACAACGGTGGAACCAATCCTCAGCCAAACCTTCAATTGTCCTGGGCGACCAAACCGCATGTTTGAATCTTAACTGGTTCCGGGAAAGCCAAATAGCCCAAAGGATAGCAAATAAAGACATAATGCCCTTCCAAAATTTATGAGAATAAAACCGAGAAACGGTGTCAGCCAGCCAATCCTCGAACTGAGGGAACTGCCAAAGATCCCAAAAAACCCCCAACGCTCCCGACCGCCATAAAGATCTCACAGCAGGGCAGTCTCTGAACGTGTGCGACACCGCTTCCCACTCCCGATGGCAAAAGGCACAAACTGGGTCAACCGGATAACCTTGGGAATGCAGAAGGGATGCCATCGGAAGAGCATCATGTAACAGTTTCCAGCCAAACACTTTCCACCGAGGAAGAATAGGAAGCCGCCAAAACCTCCGCCACCAGGTTGGTGTCAACCGGCTACCAAAACCAGGGGCCACAGGAGACTGGCAAAGAAAGGCATAAGCCGATTTGGTGGAGAAAACCCCATCTCTGGTGAACTTCCAGTATACAAAATCATCCATTAGCCTCCCCGGCCGATCCAAAGAAAGAATCCTAGCAGCCGACTGAGAATCAAACAACCTATGAACAATCGAAGTATCCCACGCGTAAGAACGCGGATCAAGTAAAGAAGATACAAGAGTCGGTCTAACCGTCTCTGGCGGAAGATCCTTGAACTGAACCTGTCCACCAGGAGCCCAAGAATCCTCTAAAATACGAACCCGAGAACCCGAACCAACCTTCCAAACCAACCCCTTAGACAAAACAGACATTCCTGAGAGAAGACCACGACAACCCCAAGAAGGGCGAGAAACCGAGGACGCAACACCCCCTGCCAACGAAGGGTATTTAGCAAATAGTAGACGGGAAACCAACAACTGCGGGGATTGAATGAGACGCCAACTCTGTTTTGCTAATAAAGCAGAATTAAACGGTGCAAGACTACGAATACCCAAACCCCCCAGTCCTTTCGGAAGGTGCAACAACTTAGAAGAACGAAGAGCCATCCCACAACTCGATTGAGAAGATTTCCACCAAAACCTGGCTAACAAATTGTCTACCCGAGAGCAGATAGATTCTGGAACCTTCAAAGAATATCGATTTTGAATAACCAACCAACCTTCTTATGGTTATTTTCTAAATTAAAAAATCACCTTCGATAATTTTAGCATCCATAATCAAAGATAGTGTGACCAAAAAAGTTCTTGCTATTTAGTTTTAACATCAAAACATTCAAAAGAATATATTCCATCTCCTGATCAACCCTTTCTAAATATGTTTAATTTGCTTAACATCACAGCACCATATCCCCGAATCCCCTCAATTATAATAATAATATTAAAAAAAAATACTCTTCTATTTTCAAATAGATGTGTCATTTGACACAAAAATATTATCGGTCAATAAAAGTTTTATTTGTACACTATCTCCGTAATAACATTATTGTGTACGTAGAGTTGTAGAGGGAAAAGAAGTTGTGACCATCGATCTTAAATTGACAACGTGTTTTTATTATTTCACACAATAATGGCAACTATAATCTAAAGTATCAACTATAATCTATAATCTAGAATATGATTTTTTTTTTTTTTTTTTTTTTTTTTTTTTTTTTTTTTTTTTTTTGTTGAGAAGAATATGAAATTTATATTGACACAACACTAGATTGAGAATTTTTTTTTTATTTCTAGCTCTAGATTAGAAATCACACATACAATTTCATCAATATATATAAATAGAGAGGGAACTCCCCTAAACGAACAAAAAACACCCATCAGACATAGTTTTTGCTTAACATCTAAGCCTATTGTAAATCATAAAAATTCAAACCAACAACATACAAATAAAGAGGCAATGAAATATAAGAAAATAATTATTTTATAAGGGTTGATTTACCGGGGTCTTATCGACTTATATTATTCCGGTTATACCTATGATGTTTGGTAATAGGGATAACATGAGGTCTTTAATTTGTAACATGTTCCATCTAAGCCTTTATAAACCCTAGAATAGACGACCTCTTTATATACAGAGTCGTAGATTACAACCTATGAGATTACGAAGAAAAATATCTTATATTTTTTTCTTATTATCTCCCTAAATCTATATACCTAAAAATTAACAAAATTTGTCTTAACACCTATATCACTAAATCTCTCAACTTGGATATTAATTTATGTTCAACTATTATTTCTGGAGTAAAAGGATAATCTAGATTAAATATTGAGATTTCTGGTTTTACATTGAATAATCAGAAAGAAAATAGCATCCAAGGAATTTCGAAATATATATATATATATATATATATATATGATCATGACATGAGATGCAATCATATTATCAAATCGACACACATTGACTTAAGGAATTTGAATATTGTGCACTTGTCTCAGACAAGTGGGAGATTGAAGGAGTTATGTCTTCGATAAGTGCAATTACTAGATATATCAAAGGATCACAGTTATGGAGATAATAAGTTCATACTATAAGGTTGCCAATGTCTATTGCTAGATATGACAATTGGTCTTTGGGCTTGTCAAATGGTCCAAAGCCTTATAGGATGGATCCTACAAGGTCACACACTAGAGTATTGGGTTAAACAAGTTGGAGGCCCATTATTGGGCCTCATGAGTATATGACACACCTTATGTTTGGGCTTGGATTGTAAGTAGAGTTTAATTAGGATTTGGACATGGTTTTATTTCTAGATATGATCTATAAATATAAACCATGCCTAGGGTTGTATGACATAACAATTTACACAGTGTGAATTGTCAGACAAGCAACCAACAAATCCCAAACCCTAATTCTCTCTCTCTCAATTTCGGCCCTCTCTCTCTCTCCTCCCCTTGTCCGTGCGTTCCTCCTCCCTTGGTGGTGCATGTGGTGGTGCGTGGGTGGTGTTGTGGTGTGCTCGTGACTCTAATCTCCGTTGAAGGTTGATTGAAGCGTTCAGTCACAACTAACTAGCATTAGTGGAGGTTTAATCCGTGCTCGTGGACTAAGTAGAGGAATCACACGTGGGGTTCTTTGTCTCCCTTGTTCTTGCTCGATCACTAGTGGAATCACGCTTCAAAGGTATAATTCTTACTTCTTTATGTGTTATGCATGAGATACTTGGTTTGGTGCTATGTGAATATGATTCATGTTATTTCCGCATTTAGTACCTATAATCTCCTATACAAAACAATAATGGTGCCTCGCTTTGGCGTAGTCCACCATTATATTCATTTGGTTAGTAAGTGTTGTCTTGGAAAGGCGAGTTTAACTCAATATTATTAAGGACCTAGGATTTCTATATTGGTTGATTTAAGTGAACTTAATTAACCATCGCAACATAATGAAAACCTAAACATGCATCTAACATATCATTCATATATATAAGCACAAGCATAAATATAAAAAGCATAAGTATAAGATGCATATTGTCAACTAGCATGACCCCTTGAATTCTTCAAGTCTTCAAAAGGTGTTCTTTTGCAACTTCATGGCTTCATCTTCCAAGAACCTCCGTCTTCGAGAATTAACCAAAATTATGCAACTACTAGTATCTACGATGAGGATTAATCTAAATTTTAAGATACAAAAATACTCAACGGTACGTAGACCGTATTTAGATTTACAAAAATACACTATGGCACGTAGTCCGTATTTTCCATATTTATTTCTATACTAAAGTAATCACCAAAAATATCCCAGGATTACACGTGTCAACTCCTCATAAAATATTTTCCCGCCCAAAAACTCTGGAGTTTTTTATTTTTTGTTGTGCTTTTTTTTTTTTTTTGGAAATATTATTTTATCTAAAAAAACTTGAAGTTTTTCTTATCTTATTATTTAAGATCTCATATTCAATTTTGACCGAATAATAGACGAAAGGTGTGTTAATGCATCTTAAAAAAAAATCATCAAACAAAATTAATTTTCTATATTATGCATAAGAAAATTTACCATATATTAAATGAAAAATCCGAGCATGGCTCGGTCATTAACTAGTTGAATACTTATAATAGACTGCAATTTCTATTTTAGTCTTGGAGTACCATGCACAAGGTACTCCAAGTTTATTCTTAAAAAAAAAAAAAAAAAAAGGTACTCCAAATTTATAAAATTCATGTTATTTTGATGTGAACTTCTTCTTATTTCAATTTATATATATATGTTATTTTTAAATAAGTACATGTTATTTTATACATGCATTCTATTTTTTATATTCAACATTGTCATTTCACTGTACTCCACATTTATAAAATTCATGTTATTTTGGTGGCTTCTTATTATTTCAATTTATATAAATGTTATTTTAAAATAAGTTCAAGTTATTTTATACATTGTTTTGGCAAAATAACACAAATTTTATGTAAAATAGTATGAGCTGAGATTGAAGTAAATAACTTATTGTTTTAGCAAATAATATAAGATTTAGACAAAATAACTCAAGCATATTGGTATGGAGTACCATGACTCATACTCTAGGTGTATATAATACTCCCTCCTTTTTTAAATACTTGCTCCACTTTTCATTTGCAGCCTTTTTAAATACTTACTCCATTTCCTTATTTGGAAAGATTTTACAATATTTAATCAATTTCTCTCACCTAGTGGTCCCAACATATATTCTCTCCACTACTTTTGCCTTCTATAATTTTTTAATCTTCCACCAACCCCACTACCTCCATATTTTATTACTTTATCTAATTTATCTTAAAACTTCATGCATGAAGAAATTGAGCAAGTATTTAAAAACGGAGGAAATACTAACTATAATAAAGTTTTACATTGATTTTATTGAAAAAAATTCAAATCAAAATTTAAACCAATTATCATTGATCATTAATACTTCAAAAGTGATTTCAGAATACTAGTTTAATTAGGTGACTTTTTATTTTATTTTATTTTATTTTTATATTTTAAAATATAGACTAGTATTTCAAATACTATAAAAACAGTGAAAAATAATAGCATATTATTACCTCGAGGCCTCGAGGGCCACCTCAAAATAATATAATACTACCTTGAAGGCCATCTCAAAATATGAAGACATCTCAAAATAGTTCATGTGACTAATATAATCTGAGTAGACGGAATAAAATATTTTGAAAGATGCTACTTCTTCAGTGATCATCTAGAACTACTTCAAAGGCCTAAAGGGGCCATTCTTAGGTAAATTTCTTCATTCTTATCCATATCCATATATTCTCTTGCAAGAATTTCTTCCTTTACACCTTTTCCAATTATATTACTATAATTATTCACATTTGTTCCCCCCTTTATTTAAATTTATTTTTTTTAAAAAAATAAAATCTTTTTCTACATTTAAAAAATGCAATCCATCAATCTATCCATCCCTATAAATTGGCTAACAAAACTCAATTTTACACATCTTCAACTAACCAAGTAAATACATTCAAGAGTTTTCAACTCTCAACTTCCCTTCTAACAAAACAAAAAACCTCAACTCCTTTATTTTCAAAGAAGATATAATGGATAGAGTAAATGAGCTAGCAAAATCCAAGGCAGCTGTAATCTTCACAAAGAGCTCAGACTGCATGAGTCACAGCATCAAGTCCCTCTTCTACGAGCTCGGGGCTAGCCCTGCAGTATATGAAATCGACCGTGATCCTAGAGGTCGAGAGCTCGAGATGGCATTGCAGAGACTAGGGTGTAAACCTACAGTCCCTGCAATCTTCATCGGTGGCATGTTCGTGGGATCCGCTAAGGATGTTCTTGCTGCCCATCTCACTGGTTCTCTTAAAGACATGCTCATTGCTGCTAAAGCTATTTGGTTTTAGCAATATAAACATCCAAAAACAAGGATGTATATATGTACTTTTTTTTTTCTTTTTTTTTTTGGTTTAAATGGAGGAAATTTATGGCCTCCAGTTTGAAAAGAGCAGTGCAGCATTTTTCGAGGGCTTTTTGTTTTTTGTAAGGCCTTGATACATAGCTGCAGTTTGTGAATAACAATGTAATGTAACAAAAAGAGAATTATGAAGTAAGGCTTCAGAGATGTTCTCTGTTTATCTCGTATATTTGTGTCTTCTTTCTCCTTATTTTTCCATCTAATTTTGTACACGACTATGTTTTTCCTTATACATTAACGGGTATTTACAGTCAAAGTTGATGAAATTTGACTAAAATAAAATATAGGGCTAACAATTAGGGACGAAGGGAGTAGAATACGGAGATTCTGTTTCAGGTGGATTTTGTATGATTAGGTGGTATAACATTAGGAAGAAGTCAAAATTCTAACTGAATTACCTGCAGTCTATGTCACAGAGATGGGAGCGAAAATCTGCCATAGGGTGACAGGGTAATGTCAGACTCGACTATTTTAAATTAAAAGTTTCAATGTTTTTGGTCAATAATTAGGGCCAGAGTATATATACCCATGCATGTTAGAGTGTCGAGGATCATACATGTGTACTTAAAATGAAATAAAAATGTCTAAGAGAGAAACGAGCTTCTTAGCCTCTAGTATTCGTGCCCTGTTAGTCATTATTGACAAGTTAAACAAATCTATTGACACAAAACAAAGCCTAAATTCTAGTTGGTATGAAAGGAGTATTTTGGAATAGAATGCTTATCAATTAAGCATAAATGAACACTAACCAAATTTGTCATCATACAAAAAAGTAATAAGGTTTTTTTACAAAACGAATTTTGCTTGAAATTGATTTCCACTGTTGTGAATTGATGTTGCATGTCCAAGTTGACAAGCAGGGTAATTCATTTGGGTTATTTGTGTAATTATGTATCTACTTCTATCTTTTGAGGAAAATAAACCGATGGATGTATACTAAATCCGAATTTTAAAGGAATGTAAGACGAAAATGTTGACACGTATCTGGGGATGATTTTTTATGCGATTTCATCTAAAAATGACTTCTACTTTTTCATACGATGAATTTTGTTTGACACGTATATACATGACGACTTTCTAAGATCAATGAAGTGACAATTATTCATTAATAGGGGGGCCTATACTAGATCGAGTGGTAAATTTTAATTATTCTTAAACGTACACGTGTCTTATTCTAGAATTTCTATCTCCAATGTATCTTATAGATGATTACTTAATCTAAGGACTAATATATAAGTTGTGACTTGTAAATGCATGGAAAAGATTCACCAGACAAAGAATATATTGTACAGTATTTATGCATCAAATGCATGTCCTATATTTTTTCTTAATCATGTTTTCTTAAAAGTAATTCAGAGAGATATTTGCACTCTTTATATTAAGCATTTCAAGGCTTATCTAGAATCCTTTGGTGATACTAATCCTGGGATAACTTAAAGATCTTAGGTCAGATCATGTGTTTGGACGACTGTTTCGTGTAATATTATTGTTTCGATCTCCAATCAGGCCGCGACAGCATAAGTGACTAGACTACAGATCAGAAAAGAGAATATTTAGCCATATATGATTCTTGATTGGAGCATTATAAGCTCAAGCTTTCGCGCTATGACAGTGGATGGCTCTTGTTAATCTATATGTTCCACTTTGTTAAACGTAGGACCAGAAATGTGTTATAATACTATAGTTTAAATATAGGATAAGAACACATAGATTCTTCAGCAATTGCTATATTGTAAGTTGTGACAGGTATCATTTCTAAAAGTGACCTTTTTCTGTTAAAAGATGAATGAAGCTGCTTTATTACAAATTAGATTTTGAGATAAACAGAATATGTACAATGTAATGTATGTTTGTAAAGAATTAGTGAAGGCTTAATTTATTAGCTTGAAGAACATAATATATCATATTTAATTTTGTTACTTTTATGAGTTTATTAATGTACAAATCATAGAGTAACAAAGGCGTGTAATGTTCAAAAACTCGATTTGAGCAGGACTGTTGTAGGACAAGGTGCACCAGGGGAGAAAACTCGCGATAGTAACAGAACAAAAAAAACAGATAATCTGGTCTGCACAAATCTAGCAGGCCGGCTGCATCTTATTATGTTAATTCGGTTAGGGAAGGGCTTGACCATCCTAGCAAGAAAATAATCTAAGAGACGACGAAAAGTGATGCAGACATAAGCCAGTGAAATACTGACATTCTACAAGTGGGAATGCACTAACAGTTATCCAATATTGCTAGTTTTACAAGTAGATGCCAGTATGCCAATTTCGCCCGCTATTATACAGGAAAAGATGAATCTCATTTTGAATGGGAATTTTGCTTGTCTCCTTGGTGATCGGTGATGAAATGGACAGGCAAAAACAGTTCAGATTCTATACCTTCAGAAAGCATATTGACTTTTTTTTTGTGTTTGTGTTTGGGTTTTTTTTTCTCAATGATTCAAGGAATATGGACTCCTAAGGCTGTGTTTGATTGAGAAGATAGACATTTACCTGGAAAATAATCTTACTTCTTACTAGGGTTGAAGCTCGATTTCTCAAGGGTGGAAAAAATTTAACAATCTAATGCATCCTCTAATCGGTTGCTTGCTCTCCATTGCAAGGAATTGTTAGAAAAATAAGTCACATATGAGTTGGAATTATTGTACCTCATTGAAAAATAAGAAATCATAACCAACATAATCTTGTGGATACTTTTCCTATCGCCAATTGGTTTCAGGTTGGACCCCTACGAGACTTTTATGTGGTAAGACCCTATAACTCGTCTCATATGTTTACTAATAGGTTCACAGGTCCAACGCTTGCCTTGGAACTTTGATCAATGTGCTAGTATATGTTAACATCCTCTGCTTGTGGTCTATATTGACAGTGTACATTTTCCGCTTGCCTTGGAACTTTGATTGTTCCTTATGTCAGCAATTGGTACACAGGTCCAATATTTGAGACTTTTTTCTTCAACTCCAGTTTACTTTGAGGGCATATAATACTTTGATATCGATGTACATAGATCCTTCAACTACTAGGTGACCCCTACTCTTTTCCAAATGACCACTCATCGAAAAAAAGTTGAATGAAGCTTCTTCATCACAAGTATGAATTGAGAATTTTTCGAATTCACACGTCACACGAGCACCTTTCTTTAGCATCTAAATGCCTCTTGTTCTGACAGTGGGTTGACATTCCTTATTATCATGATGCTAGAAGCTTGGTACCTCAACTGTGCATCTCCAATCGATCAGTGAAAACTTTATTCATATGCTAACATTATCCCATCAAATTTCTCTTATCATTTTGATCATATAATAATAGATCAAATACATCTCTAACGTTTGGCAAGATAGGAAAGATATTAAAGTTGAGCATATACATGCATAGGAACATCAAGAATCTTTTGATGTGTGTGAATGGGATGAAGAATAACAGCCATATTATCGACGATTCTTAAGGCTATTGCCTTATCCAAATTTACCAAATTGCGTGCGTAAGCAACTATAATGACTGGGTGATCACTCCTGCTCTCAAAGGGCAGATAGATTTTTTTCTTAGCTTGGATAGGTAAGTTTCAAACAGAACAAAATCATTCCAATTTTTTTTCTGACAGCAAAATTGAAAGTGCTAATTTTCTAATACCTGACAAATGATCGAGAATAAGTTTATTAACATAATCAGTTTGAGAGTTCTGCAGATATTAGTGTACCAAAGATTAACCTCAGAAATTTCTGATGAAAAACATGAAGAATTAATCCTGTTTTTCAAGAAACATATTTTTTCTGCTAATACTACAGATGAAGTTTGCGTCTTCTGTTACCTGATAAATGACTGTCAGATTATTAATGCACTCAGCTTTGGACTTTTGAATATATCAGTATGTCAACTGTCAAAGATTGAACACGGAGAAAAACAACAAGAAGAATTAATCTTGTTTCATTATACAAATTTTTAAACAAAATTTTTTCTGTACACCAAAATATTATGCTATTTCGATTAATCAGCTCAGTTGCCAACAAGACTATATGATGCCAGAAAATAATGAATCTTACAAGCTGTGACAATAATTATTATTAGTTCAGCCAACTTATCTTTGAGGAATTTATTCAAGTGACAATTTGCCACTTTCGGTTCTTAAATATTAGTACTGAATGCAATTTGATCAAATTAGCAAGCTCAGAAACAGGAAGTAGATCTTTCAAGATATCACCTAAATAACGGCCTTGAAAAGACTAGTCTATCAAAAGGAGAATATTTCCTTGCTAACCAACTCGCCACAACGTTCTTTCATAATCCAATGAAGTATAATTAACAAACTTAATGGACATCAAGATATACCATGTTAAAAGAATGGTTAATATAATCTCTTCAATGGATTATCATTAATATGGATTCCATAGAAATTCTTAAGATTTTGACTTTATTTGATGCTGAATACAAGTAGCATTATTTCGGACACTGTAAATCACAAGGTGGTCATTATCAAGCTGAAAATATAAAGAAAAACTAAAGTAGTATTTGTGTTCCTTATCCTTACCACTAGTATTTTTTTTCCTCAACCACTGGGATCATACCGCCCCTTATATATATTGATACCTAAGACCGCAGTAGTATTCAATCACAACTCATTTCAGAGAAACACAGTCACACAAACAAGTTTATTATCTTCATCTTAATACTTGTACTTTTCATAATGGATAGAATAAGTGAGTTAGCAAAGTCAAAGGCAGCAGTGATCTTTACAAAGAGCTCATGTTGTATGTGTCACAGTATCAGTACACTATTCTATGACCTTGGTGCAAGTCCCGCGGTCTATGAGCTAGACCAAGAGGCTAGAGGCCGAGAAATGGAATGGGCACTACAGCGGTTAGGCTGCAGCCCAACTGTTCCTGCAGTGTTTATTGGTGGCAAGTTTGTGGGGTCTGCTAAGGATGTGCTTGGTGCCCACCTTAATGGATCCCTTAGAGATATGCTTATTGAAGCGAAAGCTATTTGGTTTTAGTTTAGTGATGATATAATTATGGTATTAGACCATCATATCAAAAGCTTAATTTTTTTGTGAGCTTTTTGATGATGATGATCACACCAATGCTGTAACTTTGTGTTCTGTTTGTCAATTATCTAAGTGATTTTGGAAGGGCGTAAGCCATTACTTCCATATATTAGTAATATATATCATCCTTGTCTCCTTGAGCCAAAATCTAATAACGAAATTAACTACAGGAGTGACATTGAAAAAGATTTATGTTGTACACTAAATTATATAGCTTAAAATGCCACTGCAGACTCAATCTTGGTTTTCAGCCTTCTCTGTAACAGGATATTATTAACTATCAGCCCATAACAGTCTAGTATCTAACAAGTCATAACAGTATGTTATTTTTAGACCAGGTTGAGTTACTGTGAACGATTAACTGTACTTATCTTGTAAATTTAGAGAGCATAAAACATACTACTACAAAAGATAGCTTGCTTTCTTCTCAGCATTGAATTAACTAGAACATATATCAGCTGTGTTTTCAAGTGAGATTTATGTCTGTAAAACAAGGAATTCTCTGATGCCAGAGTTTATTCGTAGGGTATCAGAGCGATGGATGCCTGTCCAAGTGAGTCAAAACCTATTAAGCAAGGAGTAATCCAGGATTACCCCTTCAATGTGTAAGCCAAAGAACTGTTATAACTCTAAAGAGTTAAACGAGATAAAGGGTATGAGTGTATACTGAAACTAAGCCCAAGATGAGTGATATTATATTAGTCTGCCTGCCACAAGTTTGGGCAGGATCTGGATTGGACCAAAACATTTAGTACCACAAATGAAGCATGCATGGACTTGTACTCGGATCATGTGTATGGTACGAAAAAGAAGTATATTGCAGCATTTAATTTGCATTACAGGTCCAATTTTATTCCAAAGACTATAGCTGAATGCTCCAAATGAAAAGGCGGATTGATCGTCCACTTATCAAAGGTCCTTCTAAAGAAGGGATGGACAAACTTTCTGAAAAACCCATCAAAAGGGGGGATTTCTGAACCCATTATAAGAGGGGACACACCAAATTTCTGAAGCTCATCCATGGAGATAAGGGCTTAGGCCCTGCTCTCGGGCTTTAGGTAATATATTATATATCTTAGGCCCAGGCCAAGGCGATTCTATATAGTCTATACTAACTTGGGAACCAGGCTTGGATGATAGAAGGTAGTCTTTTAAGTTGGAAAACTCACCATTGAACTGTTACCATTCTTCCCATATTGTTTTCTTGCTTGATCACATAAACTTTGTCATGCCATAGTTTGTAAGATAATGAAACAGATAGATGTAATCTTTTTTTTTTTTTTTCCTTTCATTTGTTATACATCCTCCACATGACAAGGTGTGTGTTACATGCATGTAGTGCACCTGACATGCCCTCTCTGGCATATGCAATGCACACACCTAGAGAAGTTCAGGTGTACTCTCTTTTGATGTTACACTCAAACTGCAATACTAACATCTCATAAAAGCATGTAATTGGTGCATGTAGCTTTGTTTCCTTGAATTGAATACAAATGAATAAATATTAAGGCCTCAGTTGTTGGAACTTTAATTGAATTGTTAGAATTTATATTATAGCTATCCATAAGTTTTCACATAATCCATGCACCTTGAGCATTCGGCTTTACTGATGAGTAACATTATACTGCATTACTGCCTTACCAGAAACACAACTCAATGCTAAAACACGGCTAATTGACATAATCACATAGAAAACACTAAACACCTAAGTTCAAACAATCAGAGCACTAAAACACGGAATTGATATAATTTCATAGTAAATTACTGTATGACTCTGAACTTGCTAGGAAAGAAGCTTCTTAATTCTATTTCTCAGTCCAAAGAGAGTGTAAGAAAAGGTCTAGCTTGCCTTGGTCCTTCAGAGCTCAGTGTACAAAGTCAACCGCCTCACCATTGGAACTCAAATTGACCAAAAAGTTTCATCCTGCTCATAAAGATCATGTAAACATATACGGCTACAGGCATACAGCAGTAAAATTACTTTCCTTCTGAGCTAAAACTCTTTCATTCACCAGCTACTGCCTTTTTTTTTCCTGTCAGATTGTAGCTTGTATAATCAACCTTCAACTATCCTTCAACAGGGAAAGAAAAAAAAGATATACGAGCAAAGAAAACATTTTGAAAGAGAGTTGTATAATTGTCTCAAATAGAATATAAAACAGACTTGGTCACAGACAATACACAAATGAGAATTTTCACATCATGTTCACCAGATCATAATTTATGAAACAAGGGTTAAAACGGTTTTTTAATGCATATAAGATTACAACTGTGAGAATACTCAATGGTCATCAACAATCTCGCAGAAGAAGCAATAAAGAAAATGATTAGGCCCAGGACATTTTAATTAAAATAACCTCAAGTTTTCTTAGTCTTGGAAATGGATATTCACAGAATATATGATACAAATATAACAAAGACTAGCTTATATGATTAACATTTCTTTTTTTACATATTCTTATATGATGAACTTTACTAGAGTAGCATTGTAAAAATGACAAACCCTTAGATTTTCCAAATCAGATTATTGGTGCATCTGACTGTCTGCACAAAGTATCAAATGGCCATGTGGTGGTATGACAACTCACAATGACCAAGAAACAAAGGATAGATTCCATATTAAATAATGAAAGGAAGTTAGAGACTCAGATGACTTAGCTTCATTGTTTCTACAACAAGAGACAGTCAAAATTATCAGGCTATCAGCTTGTCTCAAATTGAAAAGACGAGGAATAACCAAGCCAGGAACAACTAAACACCATACAATTCATTAAAAATAAAGCCTTCGAGGATCTATGTGTGAAATGCATCACCGGCCTATGTCCTGCAAAAGAATAGTTCAACCCTTCTTATCTAGTTTTCCTGTAAATGAAGGAACAATTATTTTACCTTTGCTGTCTCTCATGTAAAAAATGATACTAATATTTCCATGACAACAGTTCACTCTTTATTAGAGCATATATCTGTTCTAGCTTAATCCTTTTGTTGCATACTTTGTTACAGGACACATGCTAGACTAGGCAACTATGACAGAACCTTTCCTGTTTAGAATGGTATTTCGACATTTTTTACCTAGAATAAGCACATGAAAAATTAAAACAAATTTCCAGTTTAAGAATGGTGTTTCAATAATTCATAGTAATCTGACACTTTCTAGAATAGATTCAGAAAAGAATTCAGCCATCATGAAACTTGACACCACTTGTTCATCACACAAGGGGTCATGTCATGCAAAATTAAGGGGAAGAAGAATTTTTCTTATCCTTAAGGAGGACTAAAGCCAAAAACTGTGACCTTATCTGCTGCAGCATGCTTATCCCTTTTCAGATGAAGGCTTTTTCCACCCTTATAAATTGGTGCTAGAATGCCAAAGAGTCGATTCGATCACATGAACTGATGAACATAGCCTCAGAGCACAAAACTTCCAACATGTCCCAACAACTTTGATGCAAGAAATTCTAACAAAAACTAAGGCAGCAGTGATATTCAGTAAGATGGAGAGAATAAACGCGTTAGCAAAAACTAAGGCAGCAATGATATTCAGCAAGAGCACAGATTGCATGAGCCACGGCATTGAGACACTTTTCCATGAACTTGGTGCAAGCCCAGGAGTTCATGAACTGGATCACGATCCTAAAGGACGGGAAATGGAATGGGCCTTACAAAAATTGGGCTGTAATCCAACTGTCCCTGCAGTCTTTATTGGCGGAAAGTATGTGGGCTCAGCAGGAGATGTTCTTGCTGCTCACCTTAATGGTTCTCTCAAAGATAGGCTCATGCAAGCAAAAGCTATCTGGCTTTAACACCACTATAATTCAAGAATAAAGGCATATATACTATGCTTGAATTCAGAGGATTTCTATTCACAAGCTTTATGCATCGATAGCTATAGCGAAATGTACAGAACAAACTCTAATACAGCTTGTAGTTACTTTGTAGGGATAGAAAATGCCATGCAGCTTACCAAACAGCCTGCAAATTATCCTGTATTAAGGTGCAAAACCATTACTTATATAAGTTAAAAGTATATGTATATATTTGCAAAAATAAATGACTTAAAAATCTGACTAGATCAAATTTCAGGAAATCAAGTTTTATAGGCAGCTTTTCTTGCATTGAATTAATCCTTCGATAGGCATGAATTCATACATGAAAATATCATTTACGAATACTCTTGCACTAACAACAGTCCAATACTATCGATCAATCGACTTGGAATCTCTGTCAAACATACACTTTTGACTTCACTGCCTCTTTTGGTAGTCAACATTCTTCCAAAGGAAGAAGACAGCTAAGTTTTTATGGCCCTGAGTGCTTGGAAAAGCAAAGAGCATAGGTTCTTTTTATCATATCAGTAAGCATCTTGCATCTACAGATACAAAAACTCTGTTGAATTTGTGTGCGTTCACAACTGTTGTAACTGTTATTCTGAAACATCCAGAAACATTAAGCTTATATTATTATATCATTTAATATATCTTCTCAATTCTTTTCGTTTTTTAATATAAATGTTATTGCTTTCTGATTACTAATGTATGAACATGATTTGAAAGAGGATGCTGTCAGACTGATACTTGTTTCCTAATTAAGCATAATTAAGTCTTCTAAGGGAGGGGAGGGGGATTCATACCAAAGATAAGACGCGGTTTTGTTAGTAAAGACAAGTAATTATAGATTAAGCATGATTAGAAGCATGAATATACCAAAAATGAATAATTATAAGATTATATGCAAGAAAACACATGTGAGATTTGAGAATGGAAGAAGTAAGTGGATTCTTTATTTTTATATATTGTTTTTGGTGCATGAATAAAGGCTAAAGTTTGCATGATTATGAACGTTCGTTACTTTCCCAATTGGTAAGCCTTGCATACATTATGTTTTACAAAAATCAACAAAGAGGTGTAAAGAATGGCTCCAATAGCAATGTGAAGAATCTTACAGGTCCATCATGTATATAAGAATCAGGTCAAGTTGATGAGAACAACGCCGAATCATGGCCCATCAAAAGCTAATCCTGATAAATCTTCTCCATTGAGATATTGAACGAAGTAGATTTCAGAGAATCTGGTGAAAACAAACCACCTTAGTTAGTTAGTAGTATTAGCATCTTTATAAGTTTCTCTGTTATTGTACTGTAACTTACATAGTAACAGTCACCATCATATTGCTACGAAACACAGGCTGTCATTTGAAAAGCAAATTAAAAAAACCATATAGCTTATTATCATGGCCAACCATAGATTAGTACTAAGTTTATCACTTGATTAAAATGACAGGACAAATTAGTCTAATATACCAGCCAACCAAGTTGATTATTCAAAGAGAAGTACACACACAATAGTTCCAATCTCCTTGAAAGTAGCTTTAAAAACTTTTAGCATCTAACAAAAAAGCACAATATCTTTTCAATGTTCTGGGACAGATGAGAAGTCCTATACTCAAGCTACCCTTATAAATACTTCAGCAAGGTAATGCAAAGTTCCGCCAACCAAACCTTCAAGACATTTATCATTCCTTTCTTCTATTTCTTTCGTTTCCTACAAAATATCATACTGCCCGAAAACTCAGTTAACAGGATCAGTTTCTTAGGCCTGTTGGCATAACCAGTTTAAGTTGTGCCACAGGACCTCTGAGGCTCTGACATTTACCAAAACACAAACTAAGATGGACAAGGTACTAAAGGTGGCCTCGGAGAATGGTGTGGTGATCTTTAGCAAGAGTTCCTGTTGCCTATGCTACAGTGTTAACATTTTGTTCCAAGAACTCGGGGTTACCCCTTTCATCTATGAGATTGACAAGGACCCTGATGGCAAGGAAATGGAGAAGGCAATCATGAAGCTAGGATGCAACACACCAGTGCCAGCAGTGTTCATTGGTGGGCAGCTGAAAGGCTCTACCAACGAGATCATGTCGCTTCACCTAAGGGGAGCTCTCATCCCACTGCTCAGGCAATACCATGGTTTTAATAATTGATCATCATATTGTAATTTCCCTTGCTAGCTGCAATGTCAAAAGAAGTATTTAGGTGAATAAAGTCTAATTTGATCAACATTATAGTTGTCTAAGTAGAATGTCTATGTTGTTTTACATTTAGTTAATATTCAGATGGTTTAAGAGCAGCTAAAGCATGTAATATTTCCTTGCAATGAAAGTCATCTTTATTTTATATGAAAACTTTTATTCCAATCTTCAGTCTGTATTTCAAATCAAATTTGACAGACTATGAATTCGAAAAAACAGTTTGTGGATCAACCCTTTACACATCAATAAGGAAATATATAAGGCTGATAATAATTCATATTACATAGTAGTGGTAGTAGAAAAATACTTGTCAACATTCTGACATGATAATTTCTAACATAAACATTACAAAATATGAGCTTTTACACAAACCATGTAATAATCAAAACACCAACATTTAGAAGTTAATCGCTTGTTTCGAGAGTTACACTAATAACTCTATTATGGAGATTGAGCCGAAAATTTACCAGTCATCCAAGATAGAGCTAATAGTCACTTGTTCTCCAGAAGCATGATAATTTTCTATGTTATTAATGTGGTGTCAAACGTGATCAATGAGAAACATTACTGATTCTCATTAAGAATTTTTTAAGCATAGTAGTGCTTTGTTAACATTAATTACTATTAGCACATGGTCTAAGACTCTCAGATTCCAAAAAGGTCTGGTCATTTCTAGAATCTCTGCTCAATCACTACTTGATGTTAACAGCAGAGAAGATGTCCAAAAAATCGATATCTTCCATAGAACAAAAGCAATAAAGTCGAGAGAAAAAGATTTCAGAAACAAAGAGAGATCATATTGTTTAAACTTTTGATATGTGCTCTTACCACATTGAAGCACAAAAAAAAAAAAAAAAAAAAAAAAAAAAAAAAGGCAACAAGGAAATGCCCTTCTTTTTCCAACTTTGTGGTGCTCCTACTTGCATCTTTTTATCTTAGAATCTTTGATGAAAAAGGACAATGGCAATATATTCCACAATTTCGCTTTTTATAGAATATATATATGTTTAATCGACGTATAATAATTAGAAACCATTAGTCCTAAACTTTCTACTGCTACCACTTTGGGAAGGCTGGACCAATGACTATATTCTAAGCTAGTTTGATTGAAATCAATTCAGTATAAATCAAACTGCGTACATAACTTTATGACTAGTATCATGCATTGAAACCTCGATTTAGTGTTGCATACTTGCATCATGATAAACTTTTGGTCCACGATAAGTTAGTGACTGACATATTTTAGTGTTTCTATAAGCTGTAAGTTATACCAGCTCCCCTATAAGACGGTTGATCATAGGATTAAGCTAAATTTTATCACCTAAAGTAAGACTAGCGCCCTTATTAAGTGTCGCTACAACCATATAGACCACCATAAGTTCAAAATACTACCACACACATGTCAATGTATCTACAAAAAAATATATGTAGGATTAATCTTTCCATTGATTCTCGAAATCAACTAGGAGTTCCTCAAAACTCCTCGAACACCATTCATGTATCAAAAATTGATATGGTAATTAGTTAATTACTAGTGCAGCAAATAGGGAATTCCAATATATATATTCACAAACTTGTGCTTTTTTGGTTAGAATCAGAATTCTGCTGATATTTAATTCATCAATCACGTTATTATCACCAATGATCACTTGGAATCTAAATGGAAACTATTAATAACAGAACATGTACCCATCCTTCCTTATGTGATCACTGTGAAAGGTTCTGATTCTGACTGCACTAGTACGAGTATAAATTAGCTTATAATTATCGCTTAAACTGATGTTTTTTCACTAAGCTGCCTCACTAACCTCAGCTCAGCTAGAACAAAACAAACGTAGCTGTACTGGAGACTGACTGAACACCAAAAGTGAAGCATATAATGACCCAAAAGTCTTTCTCAGTCATATTAAGTCATATGTCTCTATACTTAGTAGTAATGCTAGAGGATATGTTCTTTCAGAAAGCTGCAGGAATTGAATTCAAGAAAATCCATCTGGTTTCTCTTCTCACTTCTTTAACTTCCATTAACTAATTTTGCATCATCAATATAATCCATCTGGTTCTCCTCTCCGAAATATAGTATATATTCATTGTCATACACTTATGCTCAATGTCCATGTTATGATAGAGTATAAAACTATGGAGCTTCAACTTCCACGTTAAACTTGATAGAGTATCTAAATCGATCCTAGGATTTACCAAAAGCTTAAGTTTTTGGTAAAGTTGGTCTTCTAAGTTGGTATCAATAGCCAAAAAGACACAAACAAGGTCACGGGTCTAAATCTCATCCACCCCTCCTTCCAAAGTAGAATATTAAATGTTGGGTATGGTGAAGCTCATGTTGCATTCACATTTCAAGTCCAACGGCTCTCATTTGAGGGGGTGTGATAGAGTATATAAATCAATCCTAGGCTTCAACCATTAGTTTAACTTTTAAGTTGAGATGGCCTTCAAACAAAACTTTTGGTTAACTTGGCCCTTTGACATGTGGTATCAGAGTCTAACAAGAAGCTAAGGTTACAAATTTTAATATCATCCACCCCTCCATTATAAAGTAGAATATAAAAATCCAATGTGGAGCTTGAACTATTAGATTAAACTTTTGATTTAGTTGGTCTTTTGACATGGTAATGCAGTTAATTCACTAATTCGTTGGTCTTTTGACATGGTAATGCAGTTAATTCACTAATTCTTCTTTCCCAGAGATTTCTATTACCTCCATTGACAGATATTATAATATATCTAGGGGGACAAACATTGACTTTTCATTCAAATTTGCTACAATCACATAAAATCATATCTTTAACTGTCAATTTGTTGACATACAACCTACCAAAAGGGAAGCAATCTGAACTGCTTAGCTAGCTTTCCTCCTTCCCTAACACACACGTTTTAGATGCAAAAAACAGATCAAAAAAGCATAATAAAGTATTTTATCTAGCTAAAAAGGCACAATTATTAATATTACATTTTCCTTTCTTCTTATGGGTGGAAACTTGTAACAGAATACTCCTATCATGAAACTTCATTCAGACCGCCTTTCCTAGGATTCCAATCTATAACCTTTTGTGAAAAATCCTATCGAAAATGCTTTATTTGAAACCACAGATTGGTAGTGAGAAAATATTCTAAATACACCAAAACAGAATGACAGGGATGAATTGAAGTAGTTTAATACTCCGTAAAAGGAAACTAAAGCTAATTATTAGATAATCCCATCTTAGAAAAGAAGTGTTTGGGTTTGGCACTGCTATTTGCTGCACTTCTAAGTGTGAGTCCCAACCATATATCATGAAGTATTATTACTAATGTGAATTCTAAAGTTGAAAACTAACCTTAACAGATTGACTAATAAGACTATTTATCTTAGATGATGGTCTGTTAGTCTGTTAAGTTGATGTCTGCGAGTCTGTGGACTGTTTCCATTTTGAACCTAAAGTATGGTGCAGCAGGCTTTGCGCGATGACCTATCCATGGTCACAGAGGCTTCAACTTAGGCTGCACACTCTTTGGCTTATAACAAAATGTAAAAGTATCATTTAAACAAGTTATTCAGCTAAACTGTGGGTCTAGGACAGTAAAAGCAGCAGCTTTACTCGCGCATTTTGAGTTGAGCAAGGATACACACTATTAATCTGTAACAAGTAGTCAAGCAAAGAGCAAGTCCCTCACTAAACTTCCATGCTGTGAGTTCAGAGACAGAAAGTACTCAGATCCTGATCATAAGGATGAAAGCGAAACGCTTCATGGTATTTAAGTTGGTAAAAGAGATGCAAATTAAAGTAAATTTGTAGAGATCCCCTTTGGCAAACTGTGATGAGGTTAGAATAAAGAATACCCTTGGTCCTGTGCCGACCAAGTCAAGTCTTTATCGCGAATGATCACTTGGAATATATGTATGGATACTAGTTATAACAAGCTATTTATCAGTCCAATCTATGTGATCGTTGTAAGAGATTCTGATTCCTAGTTCACTAGTTCAAGTTAACTACATTCATAGTTGTGTATCTTACACTGAGCCGCCTTACTAACTTCGCAAGAACAAAATAATATATTTGTAGCAATATAATCCTGAGAAGAAATGAACACCAACAAAATTATTCAATGGTTGAAAAGTGTTACAAAAAGGTACCACTGAAATGGACCTAGCTAGTTGCCTAAGGTTCTAATATTATGACCCTTGAGGCCTTGAGCAATAGAATTTACATTATACACTCGGGTTTGCTATATGCACACAGTATATCTACACTCATGAATATTGACATGAGCTTAACACTTGCTTACAAGATTAAATCACATAAAAGCCATTACCCTTTCTACTATTTATTATCGCTTACCAAATAGGATCTATAGTGAGAACATAAACCCTGTATAATAATATCTCGTCCATAAAAGTAAATTCTAAGTCACATGTCTCAAATATTTATGATAGTGGTAGAGGATGTGTCCCTCGTGAAAGCTACAAAAGTTGATATGAGCACAGATTCACATCCTCGTATCACCGGTTCAATTTCTCTTTGACTAAAATGTATACATACCCTTGCCTCAATGCCTCATTATATTCAAATATTGCCACTATTTTACACTTTGTGAGTTGTGATACAAATTAAAACTTTTGCTACTTGAAAAATACACTTAAAAATTATGCTCTAACAAGTGATTTCTTGTATTGGGACGGAATGGGGCCAATGGGGAATCATGAGGGTGATCTTTCGGTTTATGTAGTGATCATATACAGCCAACTAGCTAACCCACAAAAAACTAGCTAACCTAATAGTAGTAGGGTAAACAGCTTCAGATCTTTACTAGAGATTAGGCACGCAAAATGAATCATGTACATTTAGCACAACCTTAAAGTGTTTCGAATAATATAGGTGGTAAAAGTTAAAATATCCTTAAAAGTCGGTAATATATTAGATGAAACTGTATTGCTTGTGTGTCTAGTATTACAATTCAAAAAAATACTTGGTACTAGCACCATGTAATTCTTTGATACCAGCACCATGTCTTTTGCTCATTTGATATGTTTTTGTATACTACCTCCGTTACATATTATTTGCAGCGATTAGACATTTTCCCTCTCTACTTTTTGTCAAATCGTTGCAAATAATATGTAACGGAGGTAGTATATAAAAATTTTGGGTGAGAATGAGGGATATCTCAAGTGGTTACTGGTTAGAGCTTCCTTTCAGGCTTTAGGAGATCCTGGGACCGATTCTCACCCCCGTCCTTATGGCTCTCTAAACAACAACAGCAAAAATAAATAAAAATAAATAAAAATAAAAATAAAAATAAAATAAAGATTTTGGGTCAAAAAATTATATAATGGGTAGAAAATATCCTTGAATGCACCTTATACCGGTGCTTCTAAAACTTGGTATAGGCAACCTGTTATACAAACTAGACAATTGATTGTATAGCTTTTATCAAAAAAAATTCCTCTTGTTTCCTTTTAAAAAAAAAAACTTAAATAAATATCTTATATCAGATATACTACCTTCGGTTCTTATTACTCGCAACAAAGGAATATTTTATGTCTCACAAATAATAACTCTTTGTTGCGAGTAATAAGAAACAGAGGTAGTATTACGTACGTAGTGATGTAACATACAGAAAAATGAATCCATGCCTCCATGCCCCAGCCCAGATGATGAACTCACATCTCATTATACACCTTTTGATAGTATTCTTCACAAAAGAATTCTAGATAGGAATCCTAGGAAGACGATTGCTATAGTGGGCAATTATTCGAAGACCTCAACACATAGGGAAAAATACAAAGAAAAATAGTGATAAAAGAACACACATTTTAATTTAAACCCAAATAACAAAGAGCAAATGAAGGTGTAGTTTAAATTTTAAAAATATAGTAACTTAAAAGAACATATAGATCAAACATTCAAACCTCTTGAGTTTAATTTACATTCATTAAGATATACGAAGTAAATCATACGACGATGATAAAACATACTTCATATAATTCAAACGAGTAAAATGCATTTTAGGGATTCACCTTCCATACTTTTCATCATTTAGGGACACACCTTTCACTTTTCATCGTTTGGGCAATGTCGGTTTGTATAAAAAGTTTTCCGATGAAGTTTATTTTTTTTAATTATTATTATTTTTTTATAGTACAGCTAAATAAAAAGACACAAACTCCTCCTCCTACTAATAAAATAAAACACTGCTAATTAAAATAACCTAGGTTAGACTAAAGTCAAGCAACTTGCAACTTATAGTCCTGTATTTTCTCAATTAATAATATGGGAAGTTACAAAATAAATCGAACTTGAGGTAAACTCATCAGCTTTGTACAATATATGCTATGGTTTTTCTTTCTTTCTTTTTTTTTTTTTAATCAAAATATTATTTGTTTTTAAAAATTCTCATTACTCATATACATTTTTTATTTTTATATTTTTGCAGAAATTTTTAACATTGTGGGGTTATCCAGTTACAATTTTAACGTTTTGGGTTCTGTAATATCTTTTGACATTTTCCACCAAAAAATAAAAAAAAAATAATAAAAAAAATCTTTTAACATTTTAGGGTTTTCTTCTGTAATGTATTTTTTTGTAGAGTCAAGGACTATTGATAAATTTTATATTCATAATATTATCTCTGTGACAGTTGTAATCAATAAATTTAGGGAGAATTTTTTTATAAAGTAACCGGTTTTTTGAATTTTGGTGACCGATAATCCCCAAATGATGAAAAGTGAAAGGTGAGTCCCCAAACGAAGAAAAGCACGGAAGGTGAATCCCCAAAAATGCATTTTACTCTAATTCAAACCCAAAAGATTAAATGACTTCATGTTCATTGTCCACGTGGACCGTATAATTTGTGAGGTCGAAACTTGTTAAACAAACACTATCAATTTGGGTTGACGATTCAGTTTCAGATTAAATTAAAATGGTTTTGATTTGAAATGGTCCGAGTTGAAATGGATCCCTTTGGCTAGCGGGTTAGTTTGGGTTTCTTTTGAAAGTTAAAGGGTTAGTTCTGTTATTCTTTTGTTCAGTTTCAACCCAAGTCTGTCATAATCGGGTTGCTTTATAATCAAGTCACGTCATAATTAGGTTGGGTTGAAATGAATTTTGTCGATTTCGATTGGGTTAAGTCATAATTAGGTCATATAATTGGATAACAATTCAAAATAGGGTTGGTTGAAACTGGTTAATCGACAAGCAATTTGGATCAACTAAGAAATCTAGCGTGTTGGTTTGATTTGTTAGTATTATGTCGTGTTTTTAATCAAAACAGGTCATATCCAACTTTGGACACAATCGGGTTGTAAAGAGGTTTACTCGAGCTATATTGAGTGCGGTTTCATATCGGGTTAGTTCTTCAATAACTCATTTCATGTGTTGGTACTGACTTGTATACATATCATCATATGACCCAATTTTGTTTATATTTTAGGAAAATTTGTAAAAGGTAATCCCATTTACGTAATTCGCATTAAATAATTCTAATTTTGCATTATTTATAAATAATCAACTTTGGAGGTTATTAGCTTTCTTTGGTCCCAATAACCGATTATTATCTGATAAAAAGGGTTTTTTTTTACTTTTTTTTCCTTTTGACCACCAATACCACCTTTAACTTCGCCCACACCAACACTAGTAAGGTTTTTAGTTGGGGGGTGGGGGGGGGGAGGAGGTGGCTTTCAATGGTGGGGGTGGTAAGGGATTGGGGGATTGGGATGACAGTGGTTTCGGTGATGGAGAAGGGGGGATGAAGGGTTTTCGGTGGTGAGGAGGAGAGGGTGATTTTCGATGGTGGGAAAGTGAGAAGGTGGTTTTTTAGCTGGTAGGGAAGGGGATGGGGAAGAATGAGGAGATGTCTATGGTGGTAAAGGATGGGGAGGACGATGGTTTTGATGGTGGGGGAAGCAAGCGAAGGGTGGTTTCGGTGGCGGGGGAGGAGGGGGAGGGTTGTTAGAGGAAAGGAGGAGGGTTTTCAAGGGTGAGGGTGGTGGTTGTGGGGAGGGGGTAGCTTCGGTGGTGGTTGTGAGGAGGGGTGTAGGCTAGGGAAGTGTGGCAGCGGTGGCTAGGGAAGGGAGGAGTGATCCGATAGGTTAGGGAGGTATCTTGTTAAACGCGGGTCTGGGCCGCACCCGCAAACCAAGAAAGAGAGTTCACTTCGCAAGTCTAAGGAGGTATCATCCCTAAACCATATGGTAATAAGAGGAGTAGCCCCTAAGCCTTATAAAGTGTTTAAGTCTCTTTCAACCAATGTGGAACACTTACATGTAGTGATACACTTCAACACTCCCCCTCAAATGTAAGGTCCCTTTACTCAAGGATGATCACTTGATCCAATTTAACTTGGCCCAAAATACTTAATGCCATTAAAGGTCCAAAAGCATGAGCATGGCAATATACTCAAGCCATTAAAGGTCCCAAACCGTGGGCCTGACTCTGATACCATGTTAAACGCAGGCCGCACCCGCAAACCAAGAGAGATAGTTCACTTCACAAGTCTATGGTGGTTACATCCCAAAACCATATGGCTATAGGAAAAGTAGCCCCTTAGCCTTATAAAGTGTTTAACTCTCTCTTCTTCAACCAATGTGGGACACTTACATGTGGTGATACACTTCAACATTTCTAGTTTTTTGTATTTTACGTTATTAAATTTTGGTCGAGTAAAATTGATAAGTTAGAAAAGTGGTGATGTCTATACAAATTACTACAAGAATGAAGTTTTGGTTGTCCTTGTACATTTATAGGCAATCTTTCAAGGGTGACGTCAAAATGAAAATGGGATTCACTCTAAGGACCGGATGGAGTACACTACTAGAAATGATCCATTTACCGATGGCCAGAATCCATCGGTAAAATTGTAAAAAACCATCGGTATCGCATTTACCGATGGCTGCCATCGGTAAAAAACCATCGGATTATAATACGTCGGTAAAATCGAAAATAACGATGGGAAAACCATCGGTAAACTTAATACCGATGGCTACAAACTATCGGTGCCTGTTTAAATACCAATGGCTAAAGCCATCGGTTTTTTTTTTTCCGATGGTCAAAGCCATCAGTATATTTGGAATGGCCATCGGTAATTTTTTAAAAAAAATAAAAAAAAATAAAAATCCCTACCCACCCCCTACCTACCCTACCCTCTGCCTACCCCACCCAACACTGCCACCGTAAGCCACTAAGCATCGCCAACCACCAGTACCACCACCACAACCCTATTCCACTAACCACCGCCGCCATAAACCACTCAGCACCACCAACCACCACCCGAAACACCTTTTAAATCAACAAAAAAAAAACAACCCACAAAAATCAACACAAAAAACCTACAAAAATCAAGCCAAAATAAACCACAAAAATTAACAAAAAATTAAACATTTATAAAATTTAAAGTTGAAAAACAATAAACACACGAAATTTCAACAAACACACACCATGAAAATGGTAGAAAATTAAACCCACAAAAATCACACAAATAAACCCACAAAACAAAATTACTTACAAAATTAAACAAAAAAATCCACATACCTTTCAAATTTCTTCTTTTTTAGGTTTAAATGGTAAAACTCGACCATGAAAATTCCAGATCTGAAATTTTCATGGTCGAGTTTGACCAAAAAAACCTTAAACTTTGCATAAACCTCGTGATGGTGATGGTAGTACACTAGTACCCCAAAAAATTGTGACGTTTCTGCTGATGGTAGTGGTTTTGATGATGGAGAAGAGGGGGAGAGAAAGAAATCAAAATTCAAAAGAGAGGAGGGAGGAGGAACGTAAGAGAAGAGAAGGAGAGAGGAGAGAGGAGAGAGAAAAAGAGAGGGGCGTGAATGAAGGAGGAAGAAATAGAAGGGGAAAGGGAGGCGGTAGTTTAATTTAGGGTTTGGTCGTTTTTTTTTTAATTTTTTAAGAAAAATACCGATGGCTAAAAGCCATCGGTAAAATACCGATAGTATAAAGCCATCGGTATTTTTATTTTACCGATGGCTTTTAACCATCGGTAAAAAAAATTATTTTCTTTTAAAAAATAAGATTTTACCGATGGATGAAAACCATCGGAAACAATATGCCGATGGTAAGGCCATCGGTATTTTAAAAAATACCGATGGCTTGATAAAACCATCGGTAAATTATATTTTTACCGATGGATTTTAGTGGCCATCGGTATTTCCCATCGGTAAACGCGCGTATTCTTGTAGTGGTATATACAACTCATAGTAATTAGTCTAGTTACTAGATCAACTAATCATGAGTAATAACTAATCACAATTTTTTTCATCTCAAGTTGAAATGGGTCAAATCACGAACGGGTTACGAGTAAAACGCATTTGATTTGATTCGATTTCGAGATAGATTTTAACTCGCCTTAATAACATGTTTGTAATTTACATTGGCCAAATTAACATTATCCTGCAATGACTAGCAACAGGTGATGCCAATCAAGTCAACATCATGAATGATCACTTGGTATCTTGAGTTCTTGACTGCTACTATCAATTTTCCATACTTTATATCCTCCCGTATATCTATATTTATGTGATCTCTGTGAAAGATTTTGGTTCCTAACTTGTTGATTCACTTATGTATACTCATGTATAGTTATAATTCCTACTATTATACATTTTTATGAGCTGCCAAGCCTACCATACCACGAATCTCACCAAACCCGAAGAGCAGTTGTTCATTCCGTAGACGGAACCAACAATAGACATATAAGATGGAGAAAATATTTATGATGTTCAAGCAGATGATGCAGAAAAGAACCAAAGAAACATCAAAATTGAGTTGCAATCTTGCAATTGAACACTAGAAAAAATAAATCCCTTTTTTCTCTCGTGTTTAAAGTGTCAAGGAATAATCTTGAGTAAGCAATCACATAATACTTCCTATGAACAAGGTAGCTGACATACTTGCAGCTACATGTACACAATACACTAATAAAAAAAAGAAGTGAGGTTTATATAAACTCCTACTAGAAATAAAAATTGTCACATATATACCGATCCAAATACCTCAAAAAGACCCCCCCCCTCTCCCTTTCATCTTTCACACATTCACACCCTCAAATTATGCTACTAAAAGACATGCCATCAAAACATGCATACCTTGATATTAATTTGAAACAGAAAAATTATAGCGTAACAGTAATCTTAGGACTGCAACTCTGGAATGCAAGTTTATAAGCCACAAACTAGAATACTAAGATGAGATCATTGGTATAGTACTAATTAAAATTTGGATCTTACATTCTTACCCTGATAATTTTGCCCAACCTATCTTTAATGACAGTAATATGATTCAGGGAAATACAGATCTTGCACACACATGTATGATATTCTTTGTACACACGCTACACACATACATGCACAAGCATGTTCATTTAACACGATATCTTAAATTTTAAAACTCTAATGTCTCCCTGCACTAGATGTTTGTTTAACACACATTCCAACAACAAAAACAGAAAAACAGGCTTTAAAAAAAATACAACTAAATCATATTATTACTCATAAAAGGTTGGGGTCGGGTACATGAACCAAAGAATTTTTCACTCATGGAAACCTGGTCATCCACAAAGATTCTCTTTCACTATTCGTTTCTATCTAGTGCTACATGCTCTAGCAAACATAGTGTTTGTTGTCACTCTTAACTCTCTTTATAGTCATCTTAAGCCTCCCTCATTCCTTTCGAAATATCCATTTTCCCAATTCTACGCCTTCATTGCTGATGCATCTTTTGATTGACAACTCATATTCTCAACCCAACATAGGTAATTCTCCGATATCCATAATCATCTGTCTCTCTCTCTCACTCTCTTGAAACTTGTTAAAATTTCATTAAGGAGTGACAGATAGTTCCAAAGTGAGCAAATGATCTTCAAATTTGCTGATTCCCGGTGCAAAAACTCATTTCAATTTCAACCCACTTCCCATGCATGTTTCTTTTTTGCCAACAGTGATTAAGTTCATACACATTATTCTCCAATTTTCAATAATCATTCTATTAGAAACAAACTCGCTATTAAATTTCAACCACTTCACCTCCACCATGGAAATAGCACAATCAGGTTCACAATTTTTTTGATTTCCCTTTTTTTGGGTTGAATTTGGTTTTTATTATTCTTGTTTTGGTTATAATTCAATGTCAGTTTATCCTTTATGTATATTGGAAGGATTTATCAGCTGTCACAAGCCTGTGAAACAATTCCCCATTCAAAGATGCAAAATTATCAGGTTTGTGCATGTTATTATTCAAGACAAAGAATACAGTAAATTCTGTACAGGTCTAATCATGAAAAGAAAAAACAAGATAAAGTTACCTCATTCAAACAGAAGCCCGGGATAAACATCAAGCTTAATTATGCATGCATAGCTTATACACCATATTCTTGTTAGACTGTATAGGAGCCATAGTCTCCACCAACTCTATGACCTGCGTAAGTCTAAACACTCATCAAAATCATCTCTAAGTATTGTTAAGGGTAGAAAGCTAAAAGCCAAGCAGCTGTGTGACAGTGATGAATGTAATTGCAAACAATAACTATCAAGAAAAAGACAAGAATATGAGTAAGTACCTAAGAAAAGCCAATGCAAAATGCTTAAAGTATCATTACGTAAATAAGCATTGCCAATTTGCCATCACCAACTTGCCCAGTCACCAAAGCAATGCACACAGCATAGTTGAAGACAGTGACTTCTAAATTCTAATACAAGAATTATTTTGACAGTACAATAAACTAAGTAAATATTCAATAATTTCAATGCTTACCAATCAACTGACAATAAAGTCACATTGTATGACAAATGAGGTTCTATAAAAGCAAAAGAGCCCTTGTAAATGAAAATCATTACCAGTTATACAAGTCCACAAACTCAGAAGTTTATTTAAAATGTACTATACAAGCATGCCTATTGAAACTTACTTGTAATTATTTTTCCCAGCACCATTTCTATGGAAGGTTGCTTAGAATTGCAGATGTAAAAGATGGTTAAGTTGTCAATCTATGAAACAAATGAAAAGTATGTAATTTGCAAAATCAATAAAATCATGATTTATAAAAAGCGATCGCAAAATTTTACTGGGAGAATTCAGGGACAGGCTTTCAAAGGTAATTAAGGTATTATGTATGAGTTTATGAGATTAACTTGCCCATAAGACTTGCGTTATGGGGCTGAATTGCCGTTTTGGTTGTTTAATTGTCATAAGAATTTAGAACGGATTAGTTAAACAATTAGATATGGAAAGCTATTGTTAAACGACTTCTATAAGATTCATACCATGGGACTATTTGCTGCTGAACTCTGTTTCGTCAATTCCTGTGACAAGAAATAATACAAGATATAGATATTTAACAGTTGAACTTCCAATGTGGGATAACTAAACAATACTGTCATTTTTTTGTAATTGAAAGTTTCTCTGTATCATCAAACCAGCAATAAACTGTTAATTACAGCAATTTTGTGCTACATGGCCAACAGTGATGGTCAGTTACCTTTGGGATGAAGAGAGTATCAAAGTAGGGTGTGTAAGCAGCGAGTTCAGAATTTCAGTGAACTTCTCTCTGTTTTCTTAAGGTCCATTTCACAAAACTTTTGTAGAATGAAGTAGACCACATTCTCACTTGAAGTCTATCGAGCTTATACTGATGTATTTCTCTCCCTTGATGTTTTTTGGCTAGTGTTTGAGACTTTGAGCATGTGCTAATCACTTTACTGTGTTTCTGTTCGCAGTATAGTTGCATCTTCTTGTGTACAGTATATGATGTTTTATCAACATTAGCATGAGGCTGCTCTCAACAATGGTTTTGTTCCAATATACAGTCATTATCGTAGGATTACTGATACATCAACATCATATACAAGTACTGGAAGTTCTAGTTCAGCCACGACTAGAAGGCTAGCTGGTTTTAGTAGCATGAAGCTTAAGTGAAACTCTGAACTTAAATTAGGAAACTTGGAAGTTGGAAGTTTTAAATGATGCAGACGTGTTTTGATCATTCCATGAACATTACATTCGTTAGGGAATACAATGATGCAGAAAGACCACACCCACTACTCTTAGCAAACAGCCTGACAGCCTAATGGTGAGCTAAACTACACATGATATATTCAGCTTAGGACCATTTCGTATAGAATAACTGAAAGAGCAGTGTGTTAAAAATAAAGTATAGGATAATTGGAGTAACCTAATGAGAGGGGAAAAACAGTTTCACGAACCAAAACCTGCATCCAAGACCGGAAATATTGGGGACTTTGGGGTGGAGGGATGACTCATATCCTTACTTCCAGCTATATATCTTTTAATAGCTGTTGAGGGATGGAAATCTTTAGACTCAATTAAGGGGTAATTCAGAGGGACAGGAGGAAGGAATGAGCGGTGAGGATGAACCAAAGGAGAGGAATGAATAAGACACAACTAAAAGTTCCTTATCGAGAGGGATGAATAAGACACGACTAAATGTTCCTTATCGGCGAGATTGTTGAGATGGTGAAGCTAAATTCTCAAGTGTACCCTATGGTATATAATTTTTGTTTTTTTTTTTTTTTTTTTTTGGACAAGCCGTTCATAAGCTCAGATAAATGTTTTGCTGAAACAGTATACCATATTTGAATTCAGAGAAAACAAAAGATTTTTTCATGCCACTCTTATCAGTAGTAATGTTAGTTCAGTACAGCAGTATTTAATAGCCTCTCAAATAATCAACACTCCCACACCTTTTATTATTGTAAGTTATAAATAACACTTTATTGCAAATAATATAAATACATAAATCAATCATACATCACCAAACTTGATATAAAGAAGAATAATAGCTCACAGTATCTGCTATGAAATTGGCTATTGGCATATACATAATTGTAAGTAATTAAAGTTAAGAGTTTAGCCCGTATGTCTTCCTTGTTTTCCCAACAAATAAATCTCCTGATTTTATCAATCCAGGAAAACACCCACTCATGGTAAATCCATTAATTTCTGCTACAGCATCTTTCTTACCTAGTGAAACAAAAGCGATTGGACGACCAGGCTTGTAAACAGTCATTTTCTCCTCAGACCCTCCTCCAAGTAGCAACCTCAAATTCTTCGCAGTTAACTCAGCATGTCTCATTGCCAAATAACCTTGTTTTAGTTCCTGAAAACAGAGGAAGAACCAGATTTATATATACCTATGACAATTTGATAATCATACCAAAATTAATGATACATGCAAGAAAATTACATACTCCCTCCGCCCCATAAAATAGTTCCCGTTTTCCTACTTTGGAGATCCAAAATGTTGTTCTTGTTTCTATTTTTGGATAGCATGTAAAGACCATTATACCCTCACTTTTTCAACTTTATTCATTGTACTTCCTAAATTACCCTTGAATTTTGCACATGCCTAGTACTTTTTTCCACTTTCTCTCTCTAACTTTTGTCTATACTTGTACTTTTCACTTTAATAAATGTACTCCATCCACTTTTTCCCCCTATTTCTTAACTACCGTGAAAAAACACAAACAAGAACTATATTATGGGAGTATGGGATGGAGGAAGTACATTTTTTTGAAAAATTTAGGATTCCAAAGAGAGAAAGACTAGCTATTGGAATATAATGTCAAATTTTTCTAAAGCTCCACTTTAGGTACAAAGTAGCATGCCAATGTTCGCATTACATAGCATATATTCAGATCATACATTCATCTGAATTACACTAAAATAAAATGATGTTTAAAATTTAGCTCTTTCTAAATTCCACTTTCAAGGAATTTTCTTCAAAGAGAATAAGCTACCAATTGAGTGGACCTGATAGTGCTACTAATGACTACTTTAAAGGGAGGGCGGTGGAATCCACCAATGTCTTGCTTTGGAAAAATGCTAGCTCTAATCCTCCAGAATCATTATAAATGGAACAAGACCAGGTTCATAGCAGACCCCAAAAAAAAAAAAAAAAAGGCAGTAATAGCAGGAAAAATAAAAGTGGACATGTGAAACAAAACAGCTGATCAAGTTACAAAAAAATATATGTTGTGTAATGCGAACATTGGCATGCAACTTTGTACCAACAGCAAGAAGAATGGTTCGACATGTATTATAGATTGGTTCGACATGTATTATAGTGCACTTCTGACTCCATGAATAAAGCTCAGATGATGAAAACTAACTCAAGACATGGCAATTTGCAATACTTCAAATATAAGAAGTGAAAATGAGCTCTTTGGCTAGTGGATAATGTTATGGTTCTCATTATTTTTAGGCAGGCACAAGAACTTTTTCAAGGCATTAAATGTTGGCCAGGAATTAACCCTCCAAAAGTGATTTCATATTATGGAATCTAAGTACTACGTATATAATAGGCTTGTGCAAATCAGTAAGTCATTACATATTAAGAAGACAAATAGGTTAAGTGTAATATTGTGCACAGTGAACCCAGAATTGCATAGAACAATTAGCACCATGAGTAAATTGGTGTTCTAAAATATGGAAGGAAATGAGGGCTAAGTATAATATGAAAAATCCAAAAAATAAAAGGAAAAAATTTCATCCATGTCACAGGTTTTAGGTTAAAGGATCAAGAAGAATGAAGGATTCGTACCAACAGCATCCATGTAGATCACGACTCAAGTCATGGCGACTACTACATGCCTTAAGCCATTGGCTTTGGTCATGTACTCATTCACTGTTGACGGTAGGAAAGCTACTTTTACAAATATTGCCGCTTCAAGAGATCCAAACATTCAATCTAAGATTGTGGATGTGGAAGTCACATACATTATAAGCACTGGTAACTGATTTTAAATCAATTCTAGTTAAAAGTGTTGAAAATTATGGAGCTTGTATAGAGTGTATTGTATAAAGTGTCACATGCTTAGACTTGTGGTCGCTCTATTGTATAATGTGTCCAGGTTTCAGCTTTAAAGGTGTGATAGTCTAAAATTGATGAGTTTCAATTTTATGTCTCAGGAGCTTAAGTTCTTGATTTTAAATTTCTACCTCCATTTAATATTATTTGCAACGATTTGACATAAAGTAGAGAAGAAAAATGTTTAATTGTTGCAAATAGTATGAAACGGAGGTAGTATTAAAATAATAAAATGGATGTTTAGTCATTTAAAAAGAAAATATATATGCAAAAATAAGGACTTACTGGAAGATTCGTAATATCTCCAATAGCAAAGATGCTTCTATGACCCTCGACCCTCAAGTGCTTGTCAACTACCAATTTCCCTTTCATATCCAGATTGTCCATTAATATTGTATCTTTAAGCCATGAAGACCCTGATTGACTCCCAGTGCAGCTAAAATACTGATCAGCAACTATAGTCTCTCCACCAGAAGTTTGATATACACCTTCAGAAGTTGGTGTCAAATCAACAGACTGATTAAGGATCACTTCAACTTTCTTTGAGGTCAACCACTCCAAAGCTTTCTGTGATGCCTTAGATCCAATAAACTGCAGCAATCTAGGTCCACGGTGTACCAGAGTAATTTTTTTATCAGGAAACTCATTAACGATTTCACCAGCAAGCTCTACACCACTGGGGCCACCTCCAATGATCATTATCGAACTTGAAGACTTTATTTTATGTAACTCTGCAAGAACAGATACAAAGAGAAATAAGAACAGATTTGATGGTCTGATTGCTGAGCTCCAATAAAGTGGCTCATACTAATATTAAAATCTATATATGCAGTCTCTTTTTCAATTTTTCTGAACACACATACACAGCACTTGAGAAGCATATTGGTGCGCGCGCACACACACACACAAAGCACTTGAGAAGCATACTAGCGCTTTTGAGAAGTTGCCTTCGTTGTACAAATGAACACTATCAATTATTGTCTATCGCAAGTGATCAAAAAGTTGATGAAGTGTTATTCTATTAGAGATCCTATTTACCTTGCTCTTGGATCGTATGGGATTTAATTTAGGCCATCAAAGGCTAGGTTGGAAGGAAAAAGATGGGCCAAATGAGCAACCCTAGGCTATAGTAGGGCCATGCACCAAACCAACCCAACACACCACCTTCCTTGGTGGTTTTGGTTCTTGGCTTACTGTAGGGAGTAGGTACAGGCACCCTTGGTACACCAAAGGGATTGGACTAGTATTTTAATCGCTTACTTAGATTTTGCTTACAAGTTTTTATTAATCCACTTAGAATAGTTTTTTGCTATTTAAAGCACGTGAAATTATTTTTCCTATTTCAAATAGGATTAAGTTGTTAACTTCTTGTTTCCTTAATTTCTAAGGGTTACTCTTTATTTCTAAGAGTTAGGGACTTGTCCTAACCTTAATAAGAGTTGTCTGAGGTGGCTACAATAGTATTAATACACCATCAGGCTGTATGAAATTTCAAGAATATTGGATTAAATTGTTAAGTGTATTTCATGCTTTGTAAGTTACCTAGCTTGCTGCCATCAATTTTCAAAACAAGAATGTTTTAAGGATTATCTAGCTAGTAGTAGACTAATTGGTTTGATAACCAAATCATTGATTAAAGATTTGCGGATTGGGGAAAACTTCACTAAAGAAGCAGTTAGGACTTAAAATCCACATCAAAAAGTCAGAAACAGGATAGGATAATTAAAAATCCTTTTTATACATCCTATTTTAAATGGCATGTAAATATTACTTGTTTTCTTTGATTACATTCTTATTGACATACAAATTATAGCATGATTGCTTAGTTCAAATTTATAATAAAGATAACTCACCTTCTTGGTACTTGCTTAGACCTTCAGCTCTGGTAACAGGATCAGAATATACGTGACCTGTAGCAATTACAAGGTAATCATATGGAACACGATCACCCCGTGCAGTTAAGACTTCACTCTCTGTGATATGTGTAGCATAAGAAGTAATTAACTTCACTTGTGACAGAAAATCACTATAGTTCACTAAGGATCTTTCAGCAAATGACAGATCCACCATAGATCTCAAGGAAGCCCATATGATCTCAAAATATTCCTTTCTGTGGTTCATTGCAAATAAATATTACTTTTATTATACAAAAATTTGAAGAAAAATAAATGTAGTATCCAAAACAAGAATAATATATTAAATTAAGGATGAAAGAAGACTAAACTCTATTGACTTTCCACTTTTTTTGTTGTCTTGGACTATTCAATATTACCAAAACATTTACAAAGTTAAGCTAACAAGCATGCACAATATCCCACACTGTATATAAGAGTTTCATAAATCATAATTTACTTAAGCGTGGTATTAAGTACTGTAGTCTGTAGATATATAATCGTTCTTACTAGGAGGTGCGCCCCCTAATATATATTACAATTGAGTATGTGAGCTTTTTTTATGTGAATAGGGTGCCCCTTATTCCCGAGTGCATGTGCACATAGGAAATTTCACTGTGTGCCCCTCTTCTTCATGTTAACACATTTCTTAATCAATCTGTAGTATTTCCAATGGCAAGCTGTTTGTCAAATTAGCTTGTCATGAGACATAGTATTTCAAGTTAATCTCCTTTCTACTTAGTTTGTATCTTAAGGGTTAACTACCGAGTGAGTAGATTGTTATTTGAACTTGTCAATAAATGGTTGGCCACCATTATTCATCTTTTTGCCAACTTTTTGTCAAACAAATTAATATGTTTAAGTTATTTTTACATTCCAACTTCAATGGTCATAGCTTGGGACTTTTAAAAATCGCAAGTCTCTAGCTACAACCGTCGAAAATGCTCTAACATACACTAATGATAAAAACTATCATACATCCAGGTGTACCATACAAACATAACAAAGGGGCTATCTATCAATGATGAAAACAAAAAACACTAGACTTAAACAAAAATTTACACAAATAAAAAAAGGCAAAAGACATACGGATCAATTAAAGTGACATTGGCATGATCTTGAAGATTTTTAGCAAGAAGAGCACCAGCAATTCCTCCTCCTACAACCACCACCTTGTTCGGCGATTTCGAATGCATTTTCAAATCAACCAAACTCTTTCTTTTGCAAAAATTACTGCCACAACAAAAACAAATTGACTCAAATTTCAATATAAATTCAACAAATCACCCAAAAAAAAGCTTACTTATAATAAGCAATACAATAAGAACAGATGCAAAAGAGAAAATTGAAGGCAAGTATTATACAAAGTAAACTTGCATTGCAGAATTGGAGAAGAATTTCCAATATTCGAATTTAGAATTTTATAATAAGAAATTGAAACCAAATTACAAATTAAATAAACAATGGAGTAAAACAAAATAAGAAAAACAAACCCTTTTGATCGTTGTTATCTGGGATCAAAATAATTGAATTTTGAAAGATTATACAATATGATGAAATCAAATAAAAATGAAGGGATTATATAGAATTTTGAATTTTTCACCTTTTATAGAAATGATTAAGAAATTGTTGGGAGGAAAGGAGCGACTGGGTTCTGAAAAAGGAAGAAACTGCTGACGTCAATGATGATGTGTCAGGGGTAGTAGCGATTTATTCTAGAAACTTCTACAGTTCTACTTGCATCTGCTGGTAACTCGTTCGCTTCCTATCTATCTCCAAAACTATTGCGGGGCGTTTGGCAAGTGGGAATGGAAATTTGTGGATTAGAGGGTTGGGAATTGGATTGGGATTTATGGTTGGGAATTCAATAAAATATTGACAATCGCTTGTTTGGGCTATGAAGGGAATTGATTGGGAATAAATAGCTTTTACAATAACACCCTTATTAATGTTATATCCTTATGCTTTCACTAATGGCAAAATAGTCTTTTCCTCTATATTTCAATCCTCATCTCTATTATTTGCCCCCTAGGTAATAAAATCATGGGAATAGATAAATTTTATTCCCATTCCCAATCTCACCTATAATTTCCCTTCCCACAAAACAAACATGGCAATGCATACTCTCACCCCTTCAATTCCCATTCCCAAGCTCCAATTCCCACATACCAAACACCCCCTTGCATTATTTATCTTTAAGTTCACTTTGAATAATGTTTGTGATTTGTACGAGTATATACAAATATAAGGTAATTTTGACTTTTACCACCTTCACTTAATTGAAGAGACAGTGTATGAGGATCTTGGCAAGGCAACCAAGTCAGAGCCTCATAAGCAGGATATTCTCCATGAGTTGGAGAAAGTGATAGACTATGCTATGAGGCTAGCAAGCTCAATGGTAAATTGGTAATGGGGGTGTCGAGAATTTTGTCCTAATTTAACTCACTATACTCAGTATATAAAGGGAAAAGTCAGTGAGCCTCCTGGTAATAGCCAAAGTGGTGTTATCAACTTGCCCATCTCAAACCTAACTAGTGATATGGAGGTAGAGAGCTCTATTCCTTATCCACAATACTTATGCTCCTTTGGAAAACTAGTTGAGCCACGCGCGCGGTGCGCGCGATAGCCCAATAAAGTAACTATCGAGTGTAGGTATACTTTGTAGCATTAGCAAATATATAATAGTGAGTCACTAACAAGGAGTTTTGTAATTGATTTTTAGAAATTTAATTAATGTTTATATGAAAGTTAATAATTAATTTGATAAAAATAGTGATAGCAACAATTTTAGTAATATTTTTAAAATTAGTTTATTAATAGAAAGGAAAAGTATTTTGTAACAACACGTGATACTAAAAAGAGATTATTTAACAATAATATACATTTTGCTAAACTTTATCATTAATTGTAATAAAGAAATTATCCGATAAATTGGAAACGCGCTCGATAGCTCAATAATTTATTACTCCGTATCTTGTGTAATTATTTAGTGTTATTAGCAAATATGTTACAATAAATTCTTCACTAAAGAATAGCAACATAACAAAATTTTAGCATCAAAATCATTAGCCGACGTCATCTCTGACCCTTTGTCTATCGACTCAGCTATACTCTTAAAATACTAATTTACTACTTTTAGAATCAATCTTGCCTATACAGAAAGATCAAAATACATGGCAAAAAAAAAGGCTTTTTCATCAATGCTCGGCAAATTTATAGTAAGTTCTATTCATAATATGTACTTATATAAAAAAAATATAACAAAAAAAAAAATTGATGTCAACACCAATAAGATGATTTTTAGAAAAATGTTTCTCTCATACAATGCCAAAACTTTCAGCATATACAAATGAAAGTATGAAACTGTAAAGCTGTACTTGAAATCAACTTTGACCCAAAAAAATTCAAGAAGATACAACTATTTGCCTTATCCGATTGGAATAAAATTGGATAACCTAAAATAATAATTAATAAAAAAATTAATGAATAAAATGAATTTTTGGAATCTAGGACTGACTATATAATTATTTAAGCTGCTTCATGAGTAGCTAATAGAATCTTTAGCCACTTCAATTCGAGCACAGAACGCCTGCCATGTGAGACACACCAAGACATCAATACCAATTCTAGAAACTAAATATATACTGCTCCCCTAGAACATTTCGGCTGCCTCTAGTGTATGGATAATCAACAACCAACAGCTTTCAAGAAGTTGTCACAAGGGCTTGATGTGGGAAGCTTGTATTCAGCAGTGACAAGAGAAGCTATTTTTGGGAAGACAACACTCCGAGCTATATTCAACCAAGAATTTGGGAGTTAGTTAGTAACAAACTACCCTGTTCATCACGTGTATTCTGTATTGCTAGCTTTTTCATATTGTGCCTTGTAAAGATGGTGATCGGTTTGTACCCAGCAGGGGCAATATTGATCTTTAGTAGTTAATCATCAGAAGTAGAGTTTTGGTTTAACTATTACTTGTATTTATATAGTTTTCATAAGCTAGCCAATTGAAGATGACAAAATCAAGTGTATCCGGAAAACAAGGCAGGATAGAGCTATTTGATTGCAGGAGCCATTAAGTTATCATATTCGAAAGGATTTCCTTTCTTCAACATTTCTCAACTCGGAATAAGAAAAAACACTTCTACTCACTCAGATTGCCAAATTTAATTAACACCAAAAGTAGCCTTATTCCCATTCTGAGATGACAGATTGTTCTGAGTAGCCAAATAATTTAACGGTGTGTTTGAATAGAAGGAAATGGAAGAAAACGAAGGGGAGGGAAATGGAGAGATGTGATATCTTTCATTTGGATAACAAATGAGGAAGTAAGGAAATTGGAGGGGAGAGAAATGGAGGGATTAAATTGTAGGAAAATGATCCCTCCAACAATGGAGAGATTTGGAAGGAAAACTCGCATTCTTCTCTCCCCTCCCTTTCCCTCCCCTTCTTTTCCTTCCTCTAATGTTATCCAAACACACTGTAAGTGTTAAACAGTACAATGGATCATCCCTCCTTCCCTTCTTGTTAACCAGTTCTTTTTTAGGGTCTCAAATTGTTTGTGTAATACCCGAATATTTTATGATTTTATATATAGTTTATATTTATTTATTAAATAACTTTCCTATTCTCATATTTTTATTTTAGAGTTCGGAAAGGTTTAAAACCCTATTTTAATTTTAGTAGGACTCTTATTTAATTTATATTAACTATTTTAAACCCTATTAATATTCTAAAACTTTACAAGATATTTTATATAAAAAAAAAGACAGGGACATCAGTCAGCGGTTTTCCGATTTTGTGCGTTTCACATTCACATACCAAAACCAAATATGTTCTTCTTTAATTTTTTTTCTTTTTCGTTCAACAATTTCCATCATCATATCAATTGCTTTGTTTGATGATTACATCATGATGAGATCCATATAGAAGCCACTTGATATATTATTTTTGTAAACTCAAAGTCTACGAACACCAAGGTCGCCGGCCTATTTCTCGTTGTAGTCCGAAGCTATTTCATCCGTATGGTAATCACACGTATCTATTTTAGAGTTGTTTATATTATTATTGAATGATTAATTGTTCATATGCTTTAATTTATATGTATGATTAATGTATATAATTTCATGATTTGATCAGATTTAATGTCTTGTTATTATTGTTGTACGTATATGATGAATCGTATAAATATGTTAGGGTTTTTAATGTTGTTGTTATATGGAGTATTGTTTTATCGAGGTTTAGGTTTATAAATGCAGAGTATTATTTTGGCTTGAGAATTAATTAATTTTGGGTACTAGTATTAGCCCTGTAAGAGTTGAGATATTTATGAATCAAATTGTTATGTTATTTGGGAATCTGTGCCATTGTTGAGATATACATTATTAGTTGTGAATGATTATTTGATCAAGTATGAGATCAAAAGGTTAAGAAATTATTATTTTGTTATTGGTTTGAGGCTCGGCGTTATAGACCTTAGTCCTTGGCATGTTTGGTAATGAGATAATGATCATGAGTTAAGAATGAGGTACAATCTTTATTATTTATTTTTCTATGGTCTCCTACAGTGGGAATTGGCCCGTATGTGGTCTGGTTTAAGGTGTTTTCTGGTTATTGAGAGTATTCAAGTTTTTATACTTGTTGGTTTGTTATTCGAATTACCCATGTCCAAGGCTAGGTATAAAACAAAGAGCGTGGCACACTTATTGGTTAGAGGAGTTAATTGAGCAGAGTATCATATTATTTTGAGGTTGGATTTTATCAAGGTTAGTTATGTGAAGTGTCGTATTTAGTTTGATATTTTGGTGAATGTAGCTTCAAACTACATTGTCAGTGAGCTAATTATATTATTAAATATTATATCATTTCATTATATATTTGATAAGTGGTGATTACTCAGCTTTTTGCTGACGTGTGTGTATTTTTGTTGTGCTACTTGTGTTTGCGGCCATGTCTTTTTCTTATGGTGGCCCTGCGACGATCTATTTTGGAATTTGTCCTTAATGGTGAGCAGACAAAATTGTTTTAGCAGGTTGATCAAGTGATCGTAGCTAAAGGAGCTCAAGTGATCGATTAGTATGCTTTAACGAGTTTATACAGTTGTATAAATAGCTCACCTAAATTTGTTGGGTTGTAATTATTGGGATTTTGTAAGCCTTGACACTTGACAGATTGTCGAGTGTGGCGGTAATACCTTCGATTTAGGTGTATGCTTCCGCAATTTTATTTAAAGGTTGTTTATTTTCCTTATCTCTTGATTATTATTGGCTAGTAAATCGGGGGTGTTACAATCCCTCCTTCCCTTCTTGTTAACCAGTTCTTTTTTAGGGTCTCAAATTGTTTGTGTTCGTAGGACAATTATGCCATATAAAAAATTTCTTCACAGATGCATATATTAAACATTGCAACAATTGAGACCTAAACCTCAAAACTAAAAGAATCTTAATAAGTGCCTTACATGTGAAGGAGTAGCCTTATTTCGTTCGAGATCAGCATGTTGGACATAGAAGTTGATTAAGCTTTTTTGTTGCTAAACCGTGATCAAATGGGACATCTTCTGCTGCTTACCTATCATAAGAGCTTCTTAGTGGATGACCATTTCCTTGTAAGGCAAATCAGGGGCAGTTGAGACTGAAAATCTTCCAACTTGATGAGCTGAGTCTAGGACCTGTAGGCAACCCCATTCTTTATAAAATATATAGTGAACATTTCATAATTTCACATGAATAGAGCTTAAGATAGAATAATAGTTGAAGAATCCGATGCATGGTTCAAAAATGTGGTTTCGGTCGTGATATCGGTAACGATCGTGTGTTGCGGTAACAGAAATGATGCGGTTGTCGCGGAATAGGTTGCGGATGTTGTGACCAAATTTAATTTTGTAGTTTTGATATTTTTTTCATAATCTTACTCATAAATTTTAAAAATAATATATTTTAAAACATTTTTAATAGTCAATTATAATTATTCTTAATTCCGATGAGCAAATGACATCAGAAAAAACAGTTCTCAATGCAAAGAATGCAATTGAAATTGATCTTAAGCTTCTAAATTTTCATTAATTACAATTCATTAAGGTCCAAAACACCAATGCGTATGAAAGCCAAAACAAAACAAAATTATGACACAAAACCCACAACAGAATCCCAAAACCACCATTACAATTTTACAACCTTAATATTAGTCCATATTCTGAGATTAAATGCCACACAAAACCAAATTATACGACACTATCCAATACAATCTTCCAAATCTATCATATATTAAACTTGTAAAACCTCACTCAAAGGGACCTACTGAAGTTTAGTTTCTGTAAGAATTCACACACACTCAATCTATCTATCACCATACTATTAAAAAGAAAGTCAATCTAAAGAACCTCAAGTTTCAAGCTCAAAATAAAAATAACACAATCAAAATGATCAAACTCATTGTCTCACCAAGATAAATGCAACACAAAAGAACCTCAAGTTTCAACCTCAAGTTTCTCTGAACGACACAAAGGTTAAATCCATTTCACTTTAAAATGTGATGTGTCCTGCTTTTCACAGTATTTTCAGTGACTAAGATGCACACAACCTTACCCTATTCACTATCCAGCCATATCTTTTATTTTAAATAATAGTTGGACAAGGAATAGAAACCACTGGTACAATAGCAAAAACAAGGCAGTCATCTTTTACAGATGCAGATGAACTATGCAAAACAGCACTATGGACTAAAAGGAAGCACATGAAGAGGGCAATTCTCCAAATACTTGATCAATTATGAATATGACTAACCAATAACACTCAATAAAAACAAGAACTCAGGAGATTTATCGTCGTATTTAAGAACTTTGAACATGATGTTTGTGACTTTATTGACTCAAGATTGACCAAAATTGATGCTTTAACAAAAATACAAAAAACAAAATTCCTAAAGACTAATACAACAACTGTTATCATAATTCAGTCAACTAATCCTAATCAATACACTTTATTAATGATTAAATTAATCTTATACTTCCTTCTGCCAAATTGCACCACAAATAGCCAAATTCAAGTGAAATCTCATCACAAAAACTTCATTGCAACCTACAAGCATCCATTTTAACAACAATTATCTCGTATTAATCGGAAAAGCCGAGTTTTAAACTTTACATCACTGAATGTTCAAAGGTTAATTCTACCAATACACTGCCCCCAAAACCAACACATCCAACATGGACCAACAAGCATTACATTAGTTCATACCCGAAATCACAACATCAATTCAAACAGAACAACTAATGACAAATAACACAACCCCACCTCATAAATATCCCAAATACAAATTTCAGAACTAAATTCAAAAACCCAGGAATCCCATCAACTAATCTCATGAAAATCATATCAAATAACACAACCAAAAGACAATTTTAATGATATGAACAGAACCCAACAAGCAAAATTCCTCAAATTTTGAACAAACAAGCGTAGATCTACAAAAATTACATTATAAAAAAACCAGAAAAAAATTAAAAAATAGGGAAAAGAAAAGACCCGAAGATCAGCACGAGAAGAACGATTACTGTTCTCCCTTCTTAGCCTTTCTCTCTTAATGAGAATAAGAAAGATCTAAGTGAGACTTAGAATACAAGTATAGAATAATTGCTACAACTAAACCAACAATAACCCAATTACCCAAGTGAACCAAACAATAGAAAGAGCCATAAATATGTCATATTCAAACCAAAAATTCATGTTTAACTAACGATGTATCTTATTGGAAAAAATATATTTAATAGCCACCTTCAAATGAGTCTAATCAATATTGTAAGCAATGAAAGAATTGAGCATGAAGTACCTCGTCTAGATTAGAACAGGTAGGAGATGTTCATGTTCCCAAAATGTAAAGAGAGTTCATTGACAAATCGTCTTAAGTAACAAGCCAATAGCCGTAGCACACATCAGCACAATATTAGCAGCAATAATAGCTTCAACCTTGAAAGGGTCAGGTCATATTCTATAAAATGAAATGCCATTAGTGTAAAGTTAAACTCTTTTTTTTCATATCATGACCCCACCATTACCTTGTCCACTACACTCACAATCTCACTGTATGCATCAATAATCCAATAATAACATTAATAAGAGACCAACTACAAAAATTATTAATATTTTTTACCAAAATTCACACATGAATTCCAAGGAAAAGCACCGATTAAGTGATTAGGCACACTAAACAAATTTATTCAGATAAAAGATACAAATTTGAGCAACCAAGAATGGAAAAGAAGTAAATGAATGGATACTTACCATAAAAGGTTAAAAAGTATTCATAGCAAGGAACCACAATACTGAAGCATGAAAAGGGGTACTGGGGTATTATACCATGAGATCCAAAAATGTCCCTTTTACCTGATGTATTAGGCAATCGCCAATTAGTGTATCTCCTGTAGAAACAGGTATCCAAAACTTCTGTCAATCAACACATTAAAATTACAAATATCAATTCAAAAGGTCCACACAAACAATACAACACAACTATCAAACAAAAGATATTTTACAATTTACACAGCTAAAACCAATGAAGCTGACAATTAGAATCAAAACAAAGACAACAATACTGAATCAAAGGCGCAATCTGTCCACCCAATGGAGTAAATGTAATAATTATCCTTGTGCGAATATCTCTGGCCACGTCAATTTGAACAACTTAATATTTACAGAGCCTAAATATTATAAAGAGTGCATTACATAATATTAGTCTCAAATTCTTGACTTAAGGTTTGACATAGAGCAACTGTGGTTTATACTCAGTCATAATCATTCAACCTCTACCTGGTGCTATTATTATGATGATCTGAGAGATAAACTGGTGCTACTACAAATAAAATATAATAAGATCGTACCTGCTTAAGGGCGTTTGTAATAGCAATATCGAAAATCAGAAAGAAAAATACACTGAATCATGTTATATCAAGTTTCAAGGGGCAGAATTGAAGCTCCCAAAATCCCAAACTTAATTTACTATGGCACTTCATGTCTTCCTTTGTCTCAAATAATTTATTAACATTATCTAATTTTGTGAATACTCAATAATTTATGAACACTATTATCACTAACATTTTGTCAATACTCAATAATACAATATATTAAATAGATGATATATTGTTACCTTTCTATACACATTTTTGCAACAAATTTATCCCAAAATGTGTCTAAAGATAGTTCTTGTTCATTTGTTTTATTATGAGATGAGAGATGACTATAAGCACCCATTCTTCTTTTGTCTGCCAATAATTATTATTGTGGTTATCTCATCGAGAAAGAAAAAAAAAACAGAAGAAAAGATGTTTAATTACATTGGACCATATCACTTCTTAAATTAGAGCCAAAGAATATATAATAATGACAACAGATAATAAATGCAATAATAAGCAAAATTTCATCAACAAAAAATAGTTGGCTATAATAAGGTACTACTTAAAGGGTTTAATAAACACTCATACCAACCTTAAATACACACACATCATTTCCCCGTATCTTGTCAACCTCGAATTCTCTTTGCTTCCCTTGCAAATCTTTTTGTACTTCCTTTGCAAATTGTTAGATTTCTTGCCCCCTACAACCTGTTAGAAATTAGAGGTTGATTAACACAAATAATCCAAATAAAAAATTAACATCAATAGCGCTATTAAAAGGCTAAGATCAAACATTAAATCAAAGTTTATAAAAAAAGATAGATGAAAGAAATAGGAGAGAAATTCAGATGATGAGATCTAATCATGGAGATAATTAAGTTCGCTCTTTTGGGTCGTCATTGTCTGTTGCTAGACGTGAAATGATCTTTGTCTATTGCTAGTCAAATAGTTCAAAGCCCAATAGAATGGATCCTATAAGGTCACACAAAAGGGTGCAGAATTGAACAAAAGAAAGAAGCCCATTATTGGGCCTTATGGAGTGGCCGACCATGTGGGATTAAAGGGAGAGTATCGTGGGCTTGGTTTGGACTCTATTTATACATATGATGTATTAATAGAGGCCTTGCCTAGTGTTTTGGGTGTTTTTGTCCCTCGGGAAAATTACGTCACAAAGTCTGGTCCGGCTCAAGCTGCACCTGCAAAAACACGGAGACTCCGGTTATTGGAGCTCCGCCTCCGAAGATCAAGTTAGAAACTTGAGAGAGAATAAAGAAATGAGGAAATTTAGGTGGGTACTTCTCAGATTCCGAGATCAGGTGTTCTCTGATGAGAGAGAAAGTGGATGTAATAAATGATTTAATGTGCCCCCAAAATAGAGAAATATCTCTCTATTTATAGGGTCGTTGGGAAATGTGCCCCTCCCTAGGTCACTCTGACCTAGGTTTGGTCGGATGCGCCTCAAAGTGTGGATTTCTTGGGAATTGGGCCCTTGAAGGCCGCAATTCTGATTAATATATGAGGTATCCACGTGTCAGTTGGTGAGTGGCAAGGCTTGACACTTGGAGATCTCTCATTGGTCCACATGTCTAGGGTATTTTTACCCTAAACATTTGCCCCTCACAGGGAGGGCTGAGCAAAACTACCCGAAAAACCGATCCATAACCGTTTCAAAAATTAGGGTACCCGATCCGATAACTATAACGGTTCGGGTACCCGTTCCAATAATTTGTTATCGGGTATGGTTATGGGTATCATTTTAAAATTAATGGTTATCCGATCCGATCCAATAAGCATTTTTTTTTATTTTTTTCCCTACTTAAATCTATTAATATAAATCTAAACTTTTACTTTACTTCATAATCACTTTTGTAATATCAATGATTATTAATATAATTAATAATTTGGTCAAGATCATATGGTATCGTTGTTAATTAGTTGTAAATTATATCATAATAACTACATAATTAAGTTTAATTATCATTATTGGATATCTTATTGGCTACCCGATAACCGATCCAAAAATCCGGGTACCCGAACTTATCGGTTTCGGTTATTGTAGGGAATATTTCAAGCATTATGACCCCAAACTTGAACCCCACTGTGATCATACACTAAAGTATGGTGGCGTTCCAAAGGGAAGGAAAAGAGAGCAAAAGAGTCGCCAACAAGTTTTAGGAACTTGTAAACCCAAAAGACAATCCAAAAAGACCATCAACTACTCCATAAGGTCTTGAACCAAACAGGGTCCGGGGATGAGGGTACGAATCCAATCTACAAAAGAAAGGACCCGCCCTATAAAATAGGCCTCTACTTTGTTCTGCTCGTATTCATGTGTGCTTTTTGAATAACATACAAACATTATATTAAACCTACCCTGTTTATCTATGTTGGTTGAAATTAATGCACAAATAATACTATAATTGGCGATCACTTGAGTTAAAATAACATTAGCCTAAACCAAATTATTAATTATCTTATTAAGCGTGATTTCAAGTACAAATTCCCTTTAGCAAGCATAAAAGGTGTGATCAAGCAATAACAATAAAAAATATATATCAAGCAACATAATAATAAGCAATAAATAATAATCATAATCATAATAATAACAATAATAATAGTCAAAATCATGTTAAGGCATAATAAAGCTTAATAATAATAGCGGGATCCTAGGCATGATACTAACAAGATTAATAACAAATCCTAGCATGTCACTAAACAATAAAGATCAAAGCTTTAAACCTAACATGGCACTAACATGCTATCATGATATTAGAAATAAGTAAAGGCACCCTAAACATGATACTAGAAAGCATAAAATAACATCCTAACATGATACTAGGAATCAATAAACAATAATAAGCATACTTTCTACATTATGAGAGAGTAATAAGATTACATACTTTGAAGCCTCGTACCTCTTTCTAATAACAAAATACACAAGTTAGTAAACTTCAATGAAAATAATAAACAATAGTTAAAGAATTAAATTGAAATCAAATTAAATAAAGTTTTGACTAGTTTTGGACCAAACCCTCAGAAATTATCAAACCTTGCACGTCTAGGGCGAAGGCAACTTCGAACTTGGCTAAGAGATTCTAAGTCTTGTGAATGCGGAATAATGTATTTAAAAAGGTTGGTTTAGAAATAGAAAGAGAAAGAATAAGCTATATTGCTTAGAAGGAGAATAGCTAGAGAGAATTAATGATGAAAGTTGATGATTCTGAAAACAGGGATTCGGACCCTATTTATAATGAAAATAGTCCGGAAAAACATAGAATTTTATAAGGAATAAAACTCCACTCTGTCGCTAGCAAACCGACCTTGTCGCCAAAAATTTATCTTGTCGCCAGGCGACAAACCTGTCGTTTGGCGACAGAGACAGTTTTTGCGGATTTTGTTTTTATCATATCTTTTGATCCAGAAGTCCAAATAAGTCATATAATATGTCGTTGGAAAGATCTTGAAGTATACTTTATAATGCAATTGGAATCAGATTAAAATCTTTTGTAGATTAAAATATATGGCCGAAATAGTAGGACGGTGTCAGTTTTGGATAGAGTTTCGTATATCTTTAATATCTTTTTCGTTATAGCTCGGAATTATTATTATAATATATCATTGGAAAGATAATTTCAAGATCTATCCAACCATATAAAATTTGGATAAAAATTATGAGGTACGAAAATAATATATGACTATCTTTGGACATGTTTAAATCTGAATAGAATTAGGAAAGTTTTAAAAAGGAAAGTTTATATTCAAATCAAATTCCATGATCTTATCTTTTCAAAAAAGGATAATTAAGATATTTTAGAAACTTATAGAAGATTCTAATCAATCCTAATTAGTTTAGGAATAGGATTAAACCTTTGGACCCTCCACATGATCATTGGGTCGTAGGTAAAATCCGGTTTGGGCCCAGTTTAGTATTTTGGCCATAACTTCCTCATTATTCATCGGAATTGGGCTTATAATATATTGTTGGAAAGGTCTTTTCGAGCCCCATCCAACTACACCATTATTGGACCCTTATCATGGACCAAACTAAACTGGATTGGACGTTTTCATAAAATAGAGTGGGTTTTCGAAAACAGAAAGAAGGATTTTAATAAAAACTAACCGCAACACTTGACTTTTCACACTTTTACGTCATTCGATTATGGTTCGACGTGAAAGGCATTCATCACTGGGTTTGGTTTTGGGGAGACACAAATGAGTGTCTACAGTTATGGGTATCACTTTTAATGATTTTGGTTATCAGGTACCCGAACCGTTAGTACTAACGGTACGGGTACCTGTCCCATGCTTGCCCCTACTCACAGGGGTGAAGTGGCGGGCCACGTGGCGCCTGTGACACGTGTTCCCCTGTGAGAGATGAACAATAAAAATGGCTAGTAAATCTGGGGTGTGACGGGGGCTTTATAAATAGAGTTTTACCCCCTCCCTTCTCTCACTATTTTCATCATTTTGACTTTCTAGAGAGAGAAAGAGAGATTCTTAGAGAGAGATACTCTGATTTCGTCTGCATGCGTCAGATTTTCAAGATTTCCGTGTGCATACTTGACAGCACCCGGTCACCTGTCTGTTGCAGTTTTCAGATCTTCTAGAGCTAAAGTGAGGTAACCTCCTGTACCCTCTTTCAGCTTTTTCTTCATTTCCGTTTGTATACATTCTTTTTTCCGTCTGTATACACATTCTTCGAAAATAAAAAATGGACTCTCCATCCACACACACGGCACTGCCTAGGACATTCAGCCAGTTTCTTGGTACGGCTGAATCTAAAACTGAGGGTGCCTTTTTCTGGTCACTCGGAACTGCTTTGCTCATCCCCAAATTCCTCCCTCTCTTTATCTGTGCAGGACACAATGGCCAAAGTGAAACAAAGGGTTGTTAAGCCTAGATAGTGGCGCGCTAGGGAAGTGCCCGCATATGAGGTGGTTAGAGATGAGGACTATGATGGTCTGGATGAGCAGGTTGATTCCACTAATGGTGCCCCTTCTTCCCAAAGCAACGTAAGCATAAGGGAGGTAGACGGTGAGGATGTCGTCTCCTCTCAAGAATTGGAAGAGGAGTTAGGCGGTGAAGAGGCTGCCGAGAGATCAGGGTCAGAGGCTTCTGGCTCTAAGCAGGACAATTTTGCGGCTAACTATCAGCAGCCGGCTAAATCTGAACCTTCCTTGACCCAAAGAAGACAAGAATACTTCCAGGTGATAGAGCTTTGCTGGAAAGAGGCTTTGAAGCTTTCAAACAGAAACACCCCTTTGGGGAGGGGTGGGATATCATAGTTTCACTTGGGGATGTCGTTATGGCCAAGGGGGACGCCATAGAAAATCCAGACAACTACTTTGTCTGCTTCGAGGCGGTGATAGAAGTTGGCCTCTGGTTCCCTCTTCACAGGGGAATAAGAAAAATTCTCAAGGGGTATGACTTGGGCGTCTAACAGCTCAGCCCGAACTCGTGGGTCAATATTTTAAGTTATATTTCCGCCTGCAAATTTCAGAACATAGACCCCAGTCTCGCAGCCTTTGGTCATATGCATTACATGAGCAAGGCCCTAGGCGGTCATGGGGCGTGGTATACTCTTATCACCCTGCCCCAATACTGGATGTCTTTGGACAAGGTGTCCAAATGGACCGGGTGGAAGGATAAGTTTTACTTGATCTCATCCCCCTCGCTGAGACACAGCCAGACACTACGCCGGTATAATAAGGAACCGGCTCTCATGGGTTGAAAATGTGCCCTTTCTCCGCTCTCTTCTAGAGCCCAAGAATAAATAATAGACCCGAGTTTTTTTGAGACCACAACTGAGCCCTTAGGGAATGTGACTCAGATAATTGTGCCAAAGAACTAGATCCCCCATCCGGACTTCTTTAAGGACGAGGCTTTTTTGTCAGCCTGCGGGTTAAGCACCATGTTTCCCAAGGGTATATTCGCTTAATCATCCGGTAATTTGCCGCCTCTGTTTATGTACTTTAATTTTTTCAATTATTTGACTAACTCTTGGTTTATTCCTTGTAGAGGAAGCAAAGAACATGGTGGACCCAGAGAAGACTCTGGCTAAGTCTATTGTGCTGCTGCGTAAGGAACAACTGTTAGCCAAGAAGGCAGCTGTTGAGGCCAATGAGGCCAAAAAGGGCGGGGTAAGACCGCCTGACTTGTTTGCTTTAATTCCAATTTCTTCCAAGTATTTTGCCGGTTGTTAACTTTTTACTTTTCCCTTTGCAGGGCGGCGACAAAACCATTCCTCGCTCCATCTCCAAACTTATCGAAAGGTCGGGTGAGGAGTTGAATAAATCTATGGCAACCAAAATCCCCAAGAAGAACCCTTCTCAGTCAACCTCTTCTGCTAACCCGGATCGTCCTACGACCGGGGGCAAATCAACTTCTATTCTGAAGGATTAGAGTGAAAACTCAGAGCGTTCAGCGAAGAAAGCGTCGGATGCCTCTGAGGCATCGAAGAGTGGCGAGCCACTCAAAGCTGCATCTCATCGCTGTGTTTATAGCATATGGTTTAGGATTAGAAGGAAGGTCGATAATGGTCACAGGTATTAATGTGGTGGGGAGGGGAAAACTCCACTGCCCCAAGCTCAAGGTAAGATCAGTATTGAACTTCCTTGGCCACTTGACTTCATGCGGGTAAAGACTATGGTCGACCCTTCTGGAGGTTCAGTAAGCAGCTGGCAGCGAATGAATGCGAACTATGCTGCAACCCTCTCACCAAGTACTTCTTATGGTGCAGATGTTACCTCCGAGCCTCCTGACCTCCCGGCGTTTTCCAAAAGGATGGTGAGGACCTTCACCCGGTCCGAGAAGAATTTTGTGCCTGATCTGCATGTGGTGGATTTTGATCGGATAATGGACTAGCTGGCGGAGATAAGTTGATCTCAACTCAACACTTGTGTTTTTTCTTTTATTTGGTTAAGTACTAACTTTCCGACTGACCCCCTCTTTAGGTAATGCTGAGAGTGGATGGGCTGCGGGGCCCCTTTAGGCAGAAGCAAAAAGAGGTAAATGATGCCAAAAGGAGGGCCACCCAAAATCTCAACTCTCTTGAATATGCTAATTATATGTCCGAAATTAAGATTGAAGCAGTAGAGTTGAAACAAGGGGAGCTGATCCGGAACCTGACGACTGCTAATGACGCTGCAAACAACCGAGCCAACGACCTTGAGCAACAAATGAAGAATTCTCAATCAGATCTCAAGGCTTTAGAGGATGCTGACTAGGAGAACACGAAGCTCCGGGCGGAACCAACACCGTGATGAGATCTCTCAAAAGCAGTGCTGGCTGGTTGAGGAGCATGAGCGAGACAATGAGGCCCGCCTGAAGATAACTTGGGGGCTCCTCTACCCAGGCATAGACTTTGAAGTCTACAAGCTTAAGTATGATTACACCACTGCAGTGTATGATGCCTAAGTGCTGGGAGAGGCAACTCCGCCTCGATTCAAGGCCTAGGCTACTGAGCTGGGATATGAAGTCTCAGATGAGGAAGGGGAGCAGGCTGTGGGCCAAGAAAACCAAGACAGCTAGCCCTAGACGGGTGAGAATCAATCAGGAGTCCTCCTCGCCGGTCAGGACCAGCCACCTCAGCAGCTTTAAGTCAGCTACTCTTCTTTCTGCGGCAGTATGTCATCTATTCTTCTTTTCTGGCTTGTATGCCGAGTAATCTTGTAACTTTACCGACTGTGGTGTCGGGTCAACAATTTTTATTTCCTCTTTTCACCGGATGTGTATCCGGTTAATAGTATTATTCAGTCTTTTTACCGATTTTTAATTGAAGTATTCCGACATAGTCGATATTTTGCACATATTGCATTTGCGTTTGATTTTTGAATTTTTGCATATATATATACTTGATATTTTGCCTAACTTATAAAACGCATGCGACATATAGAAATTTGGCTGTCCTTTCCCTTCGGCGGCTTTGTGGTTGGTTTCATCTTAGATTGATTGATTGGCTTGAAAACGTTTGATACTTCAAGGAGTATGAGATGTTTGTAAGCTAATTAATCACAATGGTGATTGCCCCAAACCAAGTGCACAACCGGCTATTGAAACAGGCGTTCTTGCCTCTTACCCAGGCGGTAAGTTACCGTTTGGGGTAGTTGCATAGCCATTACACAAAGCTCATTTGCCCCTTTAGGGAAACCTGTACAATTTTGGAATTAATAATCTAAGTAGGAACTTCAGTCGATAGCCGATTGACGTTCTAGTACATCCGGTTTCTCGTATACTTGGTCATTCCCTAGATTACTCTTGTTAGACGGCTATGAGTTGACCAATTAGGTCGTTCAATCTTTGTCGTCTGCATGCGTACGTAGAGCAAACAACAGAGTGCTCTTTGCGAAGATTGCACCCAGAGGGGTGTCGCCAGATGCCAAGTTCCGCATTGGAACAGGCGATTTTATAAAGTAAGCAACCATCCGGCCATAGGCCTCATGTCATTGTCAGGACTGGTTGTGTAGCCACTAAGCCTTTTTGTGCTTAGCTTATTTTCTGCTAAGTTTTAAACTTAGCTTTAAAAATAAATATGAATGGTCCGTCTGCGCATTACCCAGACGGCGTAATAATAAATAACAAAAACAGTTTTAAAATTGAAAACAAAACGCAACTTTTCATTGATAGACTTCTTGTTTACAAAAATTTACAATTCTCAGAAGTAGTACTTTTTTAAGTTATCTAAATTCCAAGTTCTAGGCAGGCGTCTGCCGTCTGGAGTTTCCATGCGGTAGGTGCCATCCCTAACTTCATCATAGATCCGGTAGGGGCCTTCCCAATTAGGAGTTAGCTTTCCAAGCTCATTGGCCCTACCGGTTGCCTCCATTTTTCGTAACACAAAGTCGCCAACTTTCAAAGGGCGCTTGTACAATTTCTTGTTGTAGGCTCTCGTCATTCTCAGATGGTATATCTCATGACGCAGGGCAGCATTGCCCTTGCGTTCAGTGAGTGAGTCCAATGTCAGTCGCATGGCCTCCCAATTTGCCTCTTCATCGTAAAGCATGACTCTGAGAGTCGGCTCGTAATGTTCGATGGGTAAGAGGGCTTCAGCACCGTATACCATGAGAAATGGGGTTTCACCGGTTGCCCCTTTTGCAGTTGTCTGGATGGCCCATAGGACATGAATTAATTCTTCTGCCTATAAACCACCGGCTCTTTTAATTTTCTTTTTTGCCGTCTGAGATGAGTTTGTTGAAGGCTTCAACTTGGCTATTTGCTTGGGGTCGGCCGACTGATGCAAAACAGCTTGAGATCCCTTGATCTGCCAACCAAGTTTTGAGTTGAGGCGTCTCAAATTGAGGGCCGTTGTCAAACACCATAGACATAGGTACCCCAAATTGGGTGATGATGTTATTCCATATGAAAGAGATGACATCCTTTGTCTTCATGTTCTTTACCGCCTACGCCTCCAACTACTTGGTGAAGTAGTCCATAGCCACAAGAATGTAGCGCTTTCCGCCTGGAGCAGGCGCATAAGGACCTAAAATGTACATGCCCCATTTAGCAAACGGGACTAGGCTGTGGATTGTCGTCGGGTCAGTAGCCGGACGATGAATGAGGCAGCCAAAATTGTGGCAATTGTCACATTTTTTCACCATCTCCTTAGTGTCTGACTCAAGAGTGGGCCAAAAATAACCCAGCCCCCTGGCTCTGACGGCTAAGGATTTGCCGCTTATATGAGAGGCGCAATATCTCGTGTGCAATTCTTTGAGAACTTCTTTCCCCTTTTCTGGGGTAACACACTTCAAAAGAAGCTTCAGATAACCTACCTTGAAGAGCTCTCCGTTTCTCATTTCGAAGTTTGCCGCTCGTTTCTTCATGACGGCTGCCTCCTATGGTGAATTAGGAAGCGTGCCGTCTGTTAGGTACGCCCGGAGGCCGTCCATACAGGTAGAGCTTCGATCTTGAATTCTTATGGGCTCTTCATATATACTTCTTTTTTCAAGAACTTCTTAAAAGAGTGACCGAGGCATATCACAGCAGGCGCAAGATGCCAACTTGGACAAGGCATTCGCCTGGTTGTTGTCTGACCTGTGCACTTGACTCATACGAAATTCTTCAAGTGCCCCAGCCTTTTCTTTGACTACTTGAAGATATTTGATCATAGTCGGATGGGTTGCTTCATACACACCCTGGTATCGGCTAACGACCAACTGTGAATCAAAATAGGCGTCAATCTTTGTTGTCCCTGCTGCCCTACACATGCGGATTCCGGTTAGCAGGGCTTCATATTCTGCCTCATTGTCTGAGGCCTGGAACTTGAACCGTAGTGCTAACTCAAATTTATCTCCTTCTAGAGACTCATAGATAACACCTGCACCACAGCCGTTCTTCATAGAGCTACCGTCTACATATACTTTCCAAACCTGTTCAAGATTATCCGGAGGAACCGGATGATTTATTTCAACAATGAAGTCGACAATTGCCTGGCCTTTCACTGCCTTTCTTGGTTCATAAGTGATTTCAAGACTTTGCATTAAATAGCCCATTTCAACATTCTTCCAGATGACTCCAAGGTGGACATTGGCCGCTTGAGGGGCCGATCGGTGTAAATTACCACCGGATGTGCCAGAAAATAAGGCTTCGGCTTCTTGAACGCCATATAAAGAGCAAGGCCAAAATTTTCAACCATGGGGTACCGGAGTTCAGCAATTTTTAGCACATGGCTAATGAAATAGACCGGGAGATGTATGTCGTCTCTCTCGGCAAGGAGAACAGCATTGAGGGCATGATCTGAGACGGCTAGGTAAATGTACAACGTCTCTTTGGGCAGAGGGCTAACAAGCCTTGGCAAAGATTGCAAGTGTTCTTTCAATTTCTGAAAAGCCACCTCAGCATCATCTCCCCATTCAAATCTAGTTTTCATCCTGATTTCTTGGAAGAAGTAAAGGCATTTGTCACCTGACCAGCTGAGGAATCTTCCCAATGCCGCCAAGCAACCGGTTAGTCTCTGAACTTCCTTGTCAGTGCGGGGTGACTTCATGTCAATCACCGCATGTATTTTCTCGGGGTTAGCCTCTATCCCCCTTTGATCAATCAGGAATCCGAAAAACTTCCCATACTCAACACCAAAGACGCATTTCTTAGGATTTAACATGACCTTATGCCGCCTGAGGGTGGTAAATGTTTCTCGGAGATCAGCAAGGTGATTCGTCCGCTGCTTGGATTTGACTATCATGTCATCAATGTACGCTTCTACAATCCTCCCAAACTGATTAATGAAGAATGTATTATTCATCCGTTGGAAAGTAGCAAGAGCATTCTTCAAGCCAAACAACAATACAATATAACAGAATAGCCCCTAATCAGTGACAAAGGCCTTCTTCTCTTGATCTTTTTTCCACATGGGTATCTGATGGAAGCCGGAATAGGCATCTATAAAGCTCGTCAGGGCATGACCGGCTGTAGAATCGACCAGACTGTTGATCTTTGGAAGCAGATAACTGTCCTTCAGACATGCCTTGTAGAGGTCTATGTAATCAACACACATACGCCAGGTACCGTTCAGCTTCTTTACAAGCACAACATTTGCCATCCAATCGGGAAAATTACATGGCTGAATGAACCCAGCATCTAGTAGCTTTCTGACTTCGGTAACTACCGCTTGACTTCTTTCCTCGCCGTGATTTCTTTTTTTTTGCTGGATGGGCTTCTTTTTTTGATCCACGGCGAGTTTGTGGACAGCGAGATCCGGGCTAACGACTGGCATCTCTTCCACTTCAAAGGCAAAGATGTCTTTGAATTCTTTCAGCAGAAGGTGCAAGTCTGCACCCAACTTAGCATAAGCAACCGTCCCCACAGTAACAGTACGATCAGGACGGTTGTGATCCAGAGGTATATCAAAATGTTCACCAGCCGGCTAGGGACGGAGTTCATCTAACCGTTCATCGGTCAATGATTGCTTTTTTTTCTCTTTCTTCACCTCCACCAGCTGAGCAGCTTTTCTTTTCTTTCCAGCTGCTGGTGGGGTTGGGCTGACGTCCTTGACATTGTCAAGGTCTGTTGACTCCTGTCCTTGGCCGTCTGAGGCCACAATGGACTTAACGGCTGAGAGATAATACTCCCAGGACGTCTTTTGATCCCCATTTAGGGAGCCAATAGAACCGCCATCCTTCTCATACTTGATGAGATCAATCCGTCCAACTGGGTACATCATCCCCCCACCAAAGCCAACCAGGGGATGGGTTACCGGATGCATGCTGCTGGGCTTGTATTTCAGCTTCTGCAAGCATAGGAGACATATGATGTCCGATAAGCTGCCGATGACAATAAGGATTTGCCTAACTAGTTAATTTGCGACCTTACATTCAATGACGACCGGGTCGTCATGAGGACGGCGGACGCTGCCCCTGTCCTTCTCAGTGATCAGAATTCTGGGAAGGTGGAACTGGCAGACGCCTTCTTGTAGGGAATATTTCAAGCATCAACGTCAAGCTCGAACCCCACTATGATCATACACTTAAGTATGGTGGCGTCCAAAGGGAAAGAAAAGAGAGAAAAAGAGTCGCCAACAAGTTTTTAGGAACTTGTAAACCGTTCACGAGGTGAAGGTTACACCCCTTAATGATACATGAGATCGTCAACTCCATAAGGTCTTGAACCAAATAGGGTTCGGGGATGAGGGTACGAATCCAACTTACAAAAGAAGGGACCCGCCCTATAAAATAGGCCTCTACTTTATTCTGCTCGTATTCATTTGCGCTTTTTGACTAACATGCAAACATTAGATTAATCCTTAACCTGTTTAATCTATGTTGGTTGAATATTAGTGCACAAATAAAACTATTATTAGCGATCACTTGAATTAAAATCATATTAGCCTAAACCAAATTATTTATTATCTTATTAAGCGTGATTTCAAGTAGCAATTCCCTTTAACATGAATAAAAGGCGTGGTCAAGCAATAACCATAATATATATCAAGAAACATAATAATAATCATAATAATGATCATAATAAAAATCATGATAATATCATAAGGCATAATAAAGCTTAAAAATAATAGCAAGATCCTAGGCATGATACTAAAAAGATTAATAACAAATCCTAGCATGTCACTAAACAATAAATATCAAAGCTTTAAACCTAACATGACACTAACATGATATTAGAAAAGAGTAAAGGCACTCTAAACATGATACTATAAAGCAAAACATCCTAACATGATACTAGGAATTAATCAAATTTAAGCATGCTTTCTACATTGAAATAAAATATGGAATAAGCTAATAACTTACTTTGAAGCCTCGTACCTCTTTCTGATAACAAAATACACGTGTTAGTAAACTTCAATGTAAATAATAAAATTAAACAACTAAATTAAATAAATTGAAAGAAAGAGTTAAAAAGTTTAGACTGGATTTGTGACCAAACCCTCAGAAAAGTATAAACCTTTCACATCTAGGACGAAGGCAACTTCGAACTTGGCTAGGTGTTTCTAGATCTAATGAGTGCGGTATTGTGTTTAATAAAAAGCTAGAGAGATGAGAGCTTAGAGAGATTTGAGAGATTAGATTGATTGTTGATGAAAGTTGATTAAAAACGGAGGTTCAGGACCCTATTTATAATAAAAATAGTCCGAAAAAGTATAGAATTTGATAAGGAATAAAACTACAAGTTGTCGCCGCAAAACTACTCTGTCGCGTGGCAACAAGGCTTGCCGCGTAGCGACAGACCTGTCGTTTGGCGACAGCCTGGTTTTCAAGCGCTTTCCACGGAGTCCAATTTTTTATCAAATTTGATCTATGGAATCCGTACAGAAGCTGAAATCGTATTTTTAATAAAATAGTATTTTATTCTAAATAAAACTTATCAAAATATAATTATTAATTCTAACTCTATCAGGATTTAAAAGAACCTTCTAGAGAATTCTAGAAGATCATAATTAATCCTAATAATTTTAGGAATAATAATTAACATTGAGCCCTCCTCTTGATCATTGGGTCGCATGTAAAGACAAAACCAGGCCCAGTTTAATATTTTGACCATAACTTCCTCCCATTATTCATCGGAATTGGGCTTATAATATATCGTTGGAAAGCTCTTTGCAAGCCCCATCCAACTAAACTATTATTGGACCCTTATCATGGACCAAATTAAACTGGATCGGCTATTTTCATAAAATAGAGGTGTATTAAAAAACAGAAAGATATATTTGTAATAAAAACTAACCGCAACACTTGACTTTTCACACTTTCACTTCATTCGATTATGGTTTGACGCGAAAGGTATTTATCACAGGGTTTGGTTTTGGGGAGACACAAATGGGTGTCTACACTTCTCATCATCATCCTTGTCCATCTTTCAAAGATGGCTCTTGGTGCCCCGGATGGTAGGGCCATAACATGAGAGCCCGCCTGCTATGGTGTAGACCGGCTCCTTGTCGGTGTCCGAGCTACTAGTAGGCTAGGGAGTCTTAGATGACTGCCGTTGGTTCTTATTAGTCCCTTTAGACTTGGAAATATAGGACTTCAGCATCCCCTTGTCAGCCAGACGGTCCAACGCCCGTTGAAGGCTGAATCAGTCATTGTTGTCATGGCCAACTTTCTCATGGTATTTTCAAAATTTGTTCTTGCCTTGACTGGATGGAACTCCTCATTGGATTTGGCTTCTCAAGGGAAAGCCGGTCCTTCATCTCCATGAGGATGGAGTTGCAGTCCTTGTTAAACTCGTACTTGGGGACGTACGGCTTAAACTCTTTCTTTTTCTTCTGGGACGGCTGGTCAGAGTCACTAACCGCCCAGACTTCTTTTCTCTTCTTGTTCTCTTCTTTCTTCTTTGCCGGATGAGCAGACCAGCTGTCTTTTTGCTTGTCAAACTTCTTGGAGTCTGACTGGCTGCTAGACGAGCTAAGGTCAGTTGCTTGAATGTAGCTTTCCACCTCCTTGAGGGCCGCATGCAGTGTGAATACCCCTTTTCTGACAAGGTTGAAATTAAAGGTCGACCCGTCTCTCAAACCCTTAAAGAAGTCTGTATATGCTACCTCGTTAAATAGTCCCTGAATCTGAATTTTTATCAGATTGAACCGCTTGACATAAGAACGTAGCCTTTCTCTCTCTCTCCTTGTAAAATGGTGCTCATCAAGTCGAGACTTGTTTTCTTCGCAAGGATGTTCATTGAGAAGTTGGTGACAAACAAGAAGGCAAGCTTCGTGAAGCAATCAATTGAACCGGCTAGCAAGTTGCCAAACCATTATTGGGCAATGCCCTTCAATGTAGCTGGGAAATATCGACACCAAGTGGCATCATCCAACCCCTATAGATACATGAGGTTGGTATATGCCATAAGGTGGTCTTCCGAGTTGGAGGTACCATCATAAGTACCTACCAACACATTCTTAACCTTGGCCGGCTGTGCCGCCTCGGTTATATTCTTGGTGAACGCAGAAAGTTGTTCACCAAGTCTAAGCAGACGAAGCTGCCAGTCTAGAGGCTGGACGCTGTTGTATGCCGCCTGACCTCCAAAGGGGGCCGGCTGCATGAACTGAAGGCCATATTGCCAATATTGCGCATGGGGCGCGTACGGGGCAGACCCGATCATCATCTAGGGTCAGTATGGATGGACTTGCTGCCTATATGACTCTCATGTAAGGACATTAAGTTCCTTACAGAAGTTTCTTTGAAGTTGTCTGGGAAGCTCGAGGTGGAGGCTGACTCAGACAGCAACTGGTTTCTCCTTCGCTCTATGATACGCCGAGCGTCGGAGGCTTATTTTTTGTTGACACCCGGTTGATCCTACCGAGTGTGCCTCTACGGACCCTTCGGTAGAAGGATCTTGGTCCAGTCAAGTGTTGTGGCTGCCTTCTCCTTAGGATGTGGAGTTGGCCGCCTGTCCTTGACCGGCTTCTTCCTCTCAACTAGAGGAGTCTTTTTAGCCGGCTGACCCTTGCTAGAGCCAGCCTTGTTTTTGTTGATTAGATCCTTGATTTCACCCTTGAAGCTATCCAAGAATCTCTTGTGTTCATCCCGGGTGACACGGGCTGATCCTCTAGCCGTCTAGGTTTCCCCTTCTGGCTGCAAGAGGCCTGCTTGGACCCGCCTGGCTTGTATGTCGTTCTAGTTGTTCTCTGGAACGAATGTATCTGGAGATGAATGACCCATCCTCGGCCATATACGTCTCCACATTGTCATCCTCATCCTCCTGGTCAGCATAGACCACCGGCCGAGGTTCCAATTGAGGAATGCTTGAATTACCTGGCTGATGAGCCGGTTGTTGATTGTTGGGATCAAGAAATGGTACAGACTCTTGAACCATCTTTGAGGTACTCTCCCCACAGACGGCACCAAATATTTTGGGTGTTTTTGTCCCTTGGGAGAGTGATGTCACGGAGACTCAACATTAATGTCCGGCTCAAGCTGCACTTGCAAAAACATGGAGACTCCGGTTGTTGGAGCTCCGACTCTGAAGATCAAGTTGGAAACTTGAGAGAGAATAAAGAAGTGCGGAAATTTAGGTGGGTATCTTCTCGGATTTCAAGATTAGGTGTTCTCTGATGAGACAGATGGTGGATGTAATAAATGATTGAATATGTCCCCAAAATAGGAGAATATCTCCCTATTTATAGGGACGTTTTGAAATGTGCCCCTCCCTAGGTCACTTTGACCTAGGTTTGGTGGGCTGCGCCGCAAAGTGTGAATTTCTTGGGAATTGGACCCTTGAAGGCTTTAATTCTGATTGATATCTGAGGTATCCCCGTGTCAGCTAGTGAGTGGCCTTTGATGACCTGCCAGGGCTTGACATGTGGAGCTCTCTCATTGGTCTACATGTCTAGGGTATTTTTACCCTAAACACCTAGGGTTTGACATACAACATAATTAGCAGTCAATTATGAATTGATAAGCTAGTAACCAAACCCTAAAGCTTCACGCAATCTCTCTGTCATTCTCTTCCTCACATTCGTATAGTCGTACGGTCGCCCGATGCAAGGTGGTGCACGGTGGTGGTGTGGTGGTGTTCGTGGTCGATTTTTCCTTCCCCTCTCCGTAGAAGGTGGTTCGAAGTGTACCTAGCAGTAGTGGAGGTTCAATCTTATCCCGTAGACTAATTAAAGGAGCAACGCTTAAGGCTCTATTATCTCCCTAATTGTCAGTCAATTGCAACGTGGAAATCACGTGTCAAAGGTATGTATTATGTGATTCTTTACGTGTTATGCTTGTAGATCTTGTTTAGGTGCAAACGAATATGATTCGTGAAATTCCGCATTATAGTACTTATAAACTTCTACAGAAGATCCCACTTGCCCCGTAATGAGGAATTAGGAATCAAGATACTCAAAAGCCAATAAACCTGGGAAAATCCATTGTTTCTCAAATGGAATGTAAAGACACAAGTTTCTTAAATTATCCACCTGTCTTATTCAAAACTCAAGCAAGGAAAGGCTTTGGATTTCTTGAACCAATCTACTAGTTCGTGGATAAATGTACACATGAGGGATAAGACTACTGGTAGGGAATATTTAAAGCATTATCCAAAACTTGAACCCCACTATGATTATACACTTAAGCATGGTGTCATCCAAAGGAAAGGAAACAAGAGCAAAAGAGTCGCCAATAAGTTTTAGGAACTTGTAAACCGTTCACAGGGTGAAGGTTACACCCCTTAACAATCTATGAGATCGTCAACTCCAATAGGTCAGGAACCATGACTAAATGTTCGGGGATGAGGGTATGAATCCAATCTAAAAGAGAAAGAACCCGCCCTATAAAATAGGCCTCTACTATATTCTACTCGTATTTATGTGCGTTTTCTGACTAACATGCAATCATTAGGTTAATCCTAAACCTATTTAATCTATGTTGGTTGAATATTAATGCACAAATAAAATTATTATTGGCAATCACTTGAATTAAAATCATATTAGCCTAAACCAAATTATTAATTATCTTATTAGGCGTGATTTCATGTATAAATTCCCTTTAAACCTGCATAAAAGGCGTGATCAAGCAATATCAATAGTAATATATCAAGCAACATAATAATAATCATCATGATCATAATCATAAACATAAGGCTTAATAAGAATAACAAGATCCTAGGCATGATACTAACAAGATTAATAACAAATCTTAGCATGTCACTAAACAATAAAGATCAAAGCTTTAGCCCTAACATGATACTAACATGATATTAGAAATAGGGAGAAGCATCCTAAACATGATTCATGAAAGCATTAAAAACATCCTAACATGATACTAGGAATAAATAAAATCTAAACATGCTTTCTACATCAAAATAATAGGGAGTAAGCTAATTACTTACTTTGAAGCCTTATGCCTCTTTCTAATAACAAAATACACGCGATAGTAAACTTCAATAAAATATTAAATCATATAATCAAATCAAATGATTGAAAGAAAGAGATAAAAAGTTTAGGCTGGATTTGGGACCAAGCCCTCAGAAAGTATCAACCTTTCACGTTTAAGGCAAAGGCAACTTCGAACTTGGCTAGGTGTGTCTAGATCTTGTGAATGCGGAATTGTGTTTGCAAAAGGGTTGGTTTAGAAAGAGAGAGAAAGAAAACTATATTGCTCAAGAGAAAAGAGAGAATGAGAGAATTCTTGATGAAAATTGATGATTCAAAACGGAGGTCCAAGGACCCTATTTATAGGAAAAATAGTCCGGAACCGATATAAAAGAGATTGAGATTTAAACGGAGTAAAACTGTAAAACACATCCTATCACCAAGCGACAAAACCAGCGTCAGGCGCTGCACTGCAGTGCCAGATGACAGATTTAGTGTCAAGCGTTGTTCTAGAAAATAACACGTTTTCCACGCAAAATCCACTTCTCAATAAATTAAGTCGTAAAATCCGTGTTTAAGGTTAAAATCGTAATTTCATAAACACATTATTTTATTCCAAGTAAAACTCTTAAAACATAATTATCAATCATAAGTCCACTAGGTTAAAAGAGAACCTTTTAGATAATTCTAGAAGACTATAATCTATCCTACTAGCTTTAGGAATAATAATTAATAATAGGCCCTCCTCTAGATCATGGGCCGCATGTAATAACAAAATCGAGCCCAACTTAGTATTCTGGCTATAACTTCCTCATTATTTATCGGAATTGGGCTTATAATATATCGTTGGAAAGTTCTTTTCGAGCCCAATCCAACTACACTATTATTGGACCCTTATCATGGACAAAACTAAATTGGGATGGCTATTTTAATAAATAGAGCAGGTTTTCAAAAACAGAAAGAAGGATTTTTAATAAAAACTACCGCAACACTAGACTTTTCAAACTTTCACTACGTTCGATTATCATTCGACGTGAAAGATATTCATCACTAAGTTTGATTTTGGGGAGATACAAATGGGTGTCTACACTACTCAAGATAGCTAGGTATCTTGACACTCACAAGGCTACTAATTCAAAAGGCTGGGCTTTATGCTTTGTCGATACCTTCTAGTTTCGTGAGCCTGGGTAAGAAGTATCGCGACAAGAAGTACCAAAAAAAAGGTCAAGCCTCCCAGAGTGTTCAACTATGATGTTAGGCTTGTCCTAGCATAAAGGCTATGGAAAAGTTAGATGAGTCTTTACCTTCATGTCTAACTGCTAATAGCGTTAAGGAATTAAGTATTGAGGATGGGATTGATGTGCTTGTGAGAGACTTTCCCTCAACTGATCTTGTTGAAGTGGAATCCATAGGTTCGAATAAAGATGACCCCATGACTCTGGAGTCCGATTTAGTACAGTCTATACCTACACACACTGCCTTCGACTTCTCTGCCACAAGTCAGAGATTAACAAGAAAAGTAAATATTTCACAAGTATTATTTATATAAGTCCAATAAGCTTTCTAGTAGTGTATACAAGTCCAATAAGCGCAGAGGAACAAGCTTTAATCATCTCAGGACTAGAATATGTGATGAAGTTTGTTAAGTCTCACATTTTTACTTCTTAGTATGTATTAAATGTTGTACCCCCACCCCTTGGTCATATTCTTGTGTTAGTACTATTAAGATATTTTAACTCTCCTTTGGTATTACAAATAAATCCATGTCGGTTGGGAGTCATACTCCTTTTTCTCCCTTGTAAAAAAAATAGTAAAGAAAAGAATTATCCTAATTCCACTCGTATACATATAGAATGATTTTCAATTTCAATTAACTCACCCCTAATAACATGATTATGATTTTACTTGAACATGATCCTACAATGACAAGCTAGATGTAATAGATGCCAATCAAGTCAGCATCATGAATGATCATCATTGATACCTTGATTGCTACAATCGTCGCTTTACTTTTTTTTGACAGGAAGAACTACTAAAATAAAACACAACTCAAAAAGGAAAATACAATAGTTGACGACGGCATTCTTTTAATTTGTAGCTAACCAATGAGCAAGAGAAAACTTGAGATCTTGGAATAAGACCCACTATAACTAAATGGGAACAGAATCCTTAACCACCTGGTTAAAAAAAACTAACCATGGTTAATGATTTTAATTACAATTCTTATTATCTTTGCTAGCTAATTAATACAAGATAACCAAAATAATAACATATTTTCCAATTCACCAAAGATAAAAATAAAAAAGTTAGACGTTACCAAAGAAAATTTCTCAAAAGTTTATGCTAAAACTCAACATCAATCCAAGGCATCACTCAAGCACAAACTATGGTAATTGAAATGGAGAATTAAAATTTCACACCAATTCATCACCAAGATGCAAATATTGAAGGTTTTCAAATTTAGAAAGAGTAAATCCGATTGGCGCGAGAGTTTTCATTAGAGTTCGCCATAAAAAAAAGTTTTAAAGATGTGGAGCGAAGATGTTGTATAAGAATAAGAGGAATGAAAAGGGAGGATTGAAAAAACGTATGAGGTAGTGGTGATATACATAGAAGAAATGTTTTGGCTATAAGGACATTTTGGTAAAATGATAAATGTAATAAATTTGATTGGGTAACTATGAGAAAATTATAAAATGGTAATACCACCTTGGTGAACTTAAATGCACCCAAACTTATATTTTATATTAAGTCACATGTATGTCACACCCTTCACCCATTCTAGGCAAGAGTTTTTTCATTAACAATACTAGAAAAATTACATTTTTTTAGTTCTTTTAAATATTTATATTCTAATAAAATTTTAATTAATTAAAAAATTCTAAAAATTATTTTAGTTGACCCGGCCCCTATTTGTAAGTCATTTATATAGATAGCAAATTACACTAGTGTTGTTAGATAGTGAGTTATTTGTACCATTAGATATTTATTGATTCATATAGTTGGTTTCAATAAAATTGAAGTTGTGAATGTTCATTAAACAAAATTCAAGTTAATTAATTATTAAAAAGTCCTTTTGTACGCTAGTCCTTTTGCTATAAAGTGCTTTTTTCTAATTTTTTTTTTTAAAAAAAATTACAGTAATGTGAAGTTCAAATGTGATTATTTAATCCTAATTTCAATGGTACATGTTTAATCAAAATATGGTCCTTGTGGATGTTGTGATCATTTTAGATTATTTCCACACAATTTGATACATTTCATAAAGATATAATATGGTTGATTTCTTATTACTATATGAAAGAAATATATATTAATCTGATTTCATGCAATTAAGACTTAATATGACAATACCTATGTTGATTTATTACCTCAAAAGCATATTACATGAAATGACACAAAATTAAAAATCAAGTATGATTTTATAACATACTATAAAGAAAGATTTTTGAATATATTGTGATAATTGTTTAATGTTTAATTATTGGAAAACTAGATCATGAATGATGTATTATCATGTTCAAATACTCCCAAACTTGTGATGTTTTTTACCTTCTATTTATCATGGATGAAATAAGTTTTAATTAGTAAACATATCTAAAGATTAAGAAAAGTAGTTCAAAACAACAAGATATTAGTCTCAAAATACATCAAATTAATTAAACCCTTAAAAAAAATCCCTCCTTCAAAAGGAGATCATAATTCTGACTAAGTTCAACTAGTTCGAATGAATGAAGGGTCTCTGGTGTACTTCTCAAGCCATCTTTAATCTTCATACATTTTCCTCTTGCCCTTATCCTTATTACATCTTCCTTCGTCATCCTGGTCCTCATTGTTGTTTTCCTTATTAAGGAGATTATGAAATGCTTCACTTAAAAATGCCTCTACCCTTTCCTTAAGAGTAAGCTCTATCGTCTTCCTTCTCTTACGATCGTGTTTTTCAGGATCATTTGTTTTTCCTCCACTTGAGAAAAATATTTCTTCATTTATCCTAAAGCCTCGCGACTTTTTTTTTATAAAAAAAAAATAAATAAATAAAAAAATAAATAAATAAAAACATTTAGAAATTATTAAGACTACAAATTTTTAACCTCATATTTGCATTGTAGAAATTATTAAGATTACAAAGTACGCAACATTGACATATATTTTACAAAAAAAAAAAAAAAAAAAAAAAAAAAAAAGCACTTGCATTGTTTGGATCTTGGTTGGAACTAGAATCTAGAAAATGGATATCATAGAGAACATTTTCACCATTAGAGATTATTCCTGTAAACCTAAACTCCCAGTTTAGCTTCTTTCTAATTGAGCGTTTTTCCCTTGAAATGCTCACTTCCGCAGACTGCTTAAGAAAGTAGTACAAAAATTGTGAATAATACTAATCATACAAACGGAAAAAAAAAATGTAAAAACTTAGTTAATAGAATTAATTAAACAAAGATAAGCTTACATTATCGTCTGGCTTTGCCTCCTTCTCAGGCCTCTTTGGAAGGTAGCCAAGGCGAATAAAGTCATCAACTTCATTTAGAGACCTAAATTGTTGGTTGGACCATAGATGAGTATAGAACTGCAAAGCAAGGTACAACTTAGTAATATCAACTTGGGTATAAACTATAATATGTATATCTCGTTAAAAAAAATAAGAACTTTTTCATACCTTATCAATCCTTATATGGTCATTTCGAACAGACATTGTTATCAGCCAATTTTTTAAGCGTTCATCTAGTGTAAATCTTGACATTCTTCTTTGTTTAATGTCAAAAACCATCACAGTCTGCAAAATGTTCATTTGTTTGAAAACGAATTAAAAAAAAGGGGAGAAATAATAAAATAAAGCATAATAAACATCATTAATATCATTAAACATCAATGCACATAGTATATCACAGTAAAAATATAATTAAACAATTTGAAAAAGAGAGGGAAAAAAAAGAGTAATGCATGGATCTATCTTCAAGAAATAAGTAACTTAATCTTTTTTTTACTTGCCATAATATAATAAAATCAAGTGTATTTCTACATAAATTAATTAAAATTTGATCTGATTATAAATACTCTTATCAAAATCTTTCTACAATAATAAAATAACCAAAATGACTAGATAATAATTTTGTTACTATGTCTCTTTTACCTGCATAGTTTAAAGTTTTGTCATTACATACATATACTTAAACATAACTGAAATTGTGTGATAAATTTTCTATTCTTACTGTGTGCATGCAAAATACTCTAATATAATAATTTATTAGCATTATCCCCTTACAACTCTTAATTGGTTTTACCAATATATATAACTTTTGACGTATCCTATCATGAGTAAACAGATATTTGTTTGTGTATTTATTATATCATAAAGTCCCCTCAAATTTCATAAAAGACTTAATTATACAACAAATGTCCATGTTTACAAATGTCCATCTTTACAAACCTTAAAAATGCCTAATTAGTAATGTTTTACTCAATATAGTGCTACTATTATATTGTTAGTTTGTTACCCTAATATCGAAAGAAGAGAGATAAATAATAAGATCCGTTTAATTATTTTTTTTCTTAAGTAAAAATCAAGTTTTACTAAAAACGTATATTATTTTGAGATATTGAATTAAAATACTATAATTTTAGTATACAAAATTAAGCTTAATTAGTCAAATACAGACGTTGATTTTCTAGTTCGAAATAATTTGTTTTATCTGTTAAAAAAAAATTAATTTTATTATTCTTTTATTATTACGTTCAATATATTAACCTAATTTTGTACAATTTACTTTAATGAAATTTGGGTCGCGATAATTTACTCATCCATCCACTTTATCAAAAGTAAGATATTTAGATAATTTGATAATTTAATTAACGAACAAGCTTACACACATCTACATGATTACTCAACAATGATTGATTTATATAATCTATCAGATTTTTACCTCATTATCTACGACGGAGTTTTGAGCAGCAATGGCCAACATATCCAATGTTCTAGACTTATCAACAAGATTTCTCACATAATTATTAACTTCAGCAAAAACCATCTGTCATCTCCTGTAATAAATAAAAAAAAGTATTACTCAAAATTACCTAAACTAATCTACGTACTCTTTAGTAACTAATTAACTAAAATAAGGCTTATGATATAAAGCTATAATTATGCATTACCACTTCACTTGTTGCAACATTAGTAGTAACTTGAGGTTGTACACCATCTTGGTGCATTGTTGTCCCAATTGCCACAAGTGCCATGGTTAGGGCCTCAACATCTATTTGAGCGACGGTATCCTGTAACATTTTTTATATACCACCTTCGTTAATTATTATGTACAACTTTTGAGTATTATTGGTGAGAATATTTACTTTATTTCTTGGTGAATTACCTACACGATTTAACAATAGAAGTATTACCATTGTTGTTGTAGAAACATTTGCAGCAACTTCAACAGTTCCAATAGATGATTCAACATTATTCGCCCTTGTGGCCCTCATTGCCATAAGTGTCGCAGTTAAGGCATTATCTTCATCATTCTACAATAATAATTTTTTAAATACAAATTAAAGTTCTTGTTTGTAATCATAGTTTATAATTGATCTAAATAATTTAACATTTGAAGTATTACCACTTCACTTGTGACAACATTAGTAGCAAATTCAGGTCTCATAGATGATTGAACAATTTGTGTATCAATTGCGGGCTCGAACTCCATAAGTGTTGTATTTAGGGAATCACCGTTTGTTTGGTCGATGGTATCCTATAATAGGTTTTTTTTTATTTATTCAAAGTTAATAAAAATTATTTAAAAAAAAAATTGTTCAGTAAAATAACGTGAAAAGAACATAACTTTTTGTATTTTAGAATCAATATAAAATCAAATTAATTATTTATATGCATAAGTAATTACCTCGGTTACATATACATCTATGTCAGGACAGGTAGCATAGGGTGAAAGATTTAAATAATAACTTGTATATTCATCTGATGACGGGTCCTATATGTTTTGTTAAAATTTAAACAAAGTCGTCAATTAATACAACAATAATTAAAGTAACCGTAACAATATAAACAATATATATTTGAAGTAAATGCATGTATGAACATATAATAAATACATAACAAAGTTTAGAAACAAATCAAAGATACTTTCATGACAACCTAAGCAATATGACTAATATATGGAATCACACACATTAAAGAGTCATCTAAAGTTTGAATTTGTAATATCAATTATAAAGAAAGTCAAAAATCGATCATAATAGATAACAATTAGTGTCGTGTGAAGGACGTAGATAAATGTAATGACTATACTTTTAATGGGAGTAACTAAACCTACGTAAGATTAATTTTAAATGGACTGCCTTTATGTGCTCGTTAAGTTTGTTGATTTATTTAGTTAATATAACTTTTTAATATTTTAGGGTAACCTTACATTAATTTAAATGGATTTTAACATATGAAATTATTAAACTGATATTAAAGAACGACCACTAAAATTTTAATATTTTTTACTGACACTATGATTGTAATTGAACATTGGGTTATTACAACTATACAACTATGTAATTGTTAGTTATTGGTTAACTTAATTGTTTTGAAAGAAATACAAGAATAATTATAATTTTAACCACATGAGTTTATGAGAATTAAGAATAAGATAAGATGATGAAAATATAATTAAGTGTTGGTCAACAATTTTCAATAAACTTAGAGGATCTATTTGGAACTATTAAGGTAATAATAATCCTTTTAGTTCATCAGCATGCATTTATATCTAAATACGGAAGCAAAGAGTACTTCAAAAAATTTTGAAGTACCACAATTTGAATTTAACTTAGCAATAGGTTATAAAATCATTGGATTGTTTCATCAATATGTCGCAGAATTAAACTTTAGTTAGTCTAACAGGCAATAGTATAAAAATGCGATAAAATATTACAAATAGAGTTGATGGAAAATATAATTGGGTTGATTCATTGATTTAACTATTGAAGAAATTAAAGTTTGATTGATTTAACACACAATAGCACATAGATCTTTCATCATGACATAAAATGCCATGAAAAAAGTTGGTAAAAATTAATCAGATCGATTTGTTGATCTATCACTAGAAAAAACTAAAATTTGATTGATTTAACATGTGATAGCAGATAAATCGTGACACAAAACGTTACATAAAAGTTGATAGAAAAACATTGAATTAATTCATTGAACTATCACTAGAAGAAATTCAGTTTTGATGAGTTTAACATGTGATATCCCAAAATAATAATGACATAAATATTGCAATTAAAGTTGATAGAAAAAAAATTGACTTAATCCATTGAACTTTCATTAGAAGAGAGTACATAAATACTGAAATAAATAAAATTAGAGCAAATAACAATCAAGAAACATGCATAAAATATATTAAAACCCCCAACCCTCTATGGCCTTTAAATGGACATCACCAACTAGAACAAAGAAATCATTGTGTCATATAATTTAAAATTAATAGTACACAAAAGAATAAAAAAGAATAGTTGAACAAAACATGTAGATATAAAATCAACCAATTACACTATAACGTACACCAAATTAAACCACAATTCGATTCAAATAAGTATAAACAATGAGCCAAAACTATTATAAAAATAGGTCATTAAAAAGGAGAAGTGAAATTTCATACCGGTTCACCAAGCTGCAAATGTTGAAGTTTTTCAAACTCCGAAAGAGAAAATCCAATTGGCGGCGAATTTTGGTTTGAGTTCGCCATAGTTTTGTAGAGAAGTTGTTTATGAATGAGAGAAGAAAATGGTAAATAGAAATAAAAGAATTATGGGGAATGGAATGAAGAAGGTAATACATATATATAGAAGAAACGAAGGACATATTGGTAAAATGAAAAATCTAACAAAGTTGATTGAGCATATTAGTTACCATGAGAAAATTATAGCATAAAATGAAAAATAATACCACCTTGGTAAAGTTAATGTACCCGAATTTGTGTTTTATACTTCGTATTAAGTCATATATATGACTCACCCTTCACCCATTGTTGGGAGTTTTTCATTAACAAAACTAGAAAAATTACATTTTTTAACTCTTTTAAACCAATTTTAACTTTTAATACAATTTTAATTGATTAAAAAAGTTCCAAAAATTATTTTAGTTGACCTCTATTTCAAAATTATTTAAATAAATAGCAAATTAAAATAATGTTGTTAAATAGTGAGATTTATTTTTTACCATTAGATATTTATTGATTTGTATATTTGTGTTAGTAAAGTTAAAGTTGGGAATATTTCATTTACAAAATTGTTTATCTATGTATCAAGTTAATTATATAAGTTTTTCTTTTTTTTTCTTTCATTTCTTCCTTTTGTTTTAAGAGTAAAGAGTACCTATTTTTTGTTACTTATTTTTCAATTAATTACAGTAAAGTGAAGTTTAAATGCAATTATTGAATCCTCATTTCATTAGTAATACGTGTTTAGTCAAATTATTATCCTTGTGGATGTTGTGATCATATCAGATTATTTCCACACTATTTGATAAATTTTTATTTGTTACTATATAAGAAGGGTTTATCTGATTTTACAATGAATACCTATATATTGATTATTACCTCAATAGCTAGTACTCCATATCAAATAACATCAAGTGTGATATTATATGAAATGACACAAAAAAATCAAGTGTGATAATATATGAAATGACACAAATATCAAGTGTGATTTTAAACCATATCAAGCAAGACTTATTAATATATTGTGATATTGGCAAAGTGTGCGTGGAATAGGAAAAATTTATTACCATAATCAAATATTACCAAACTTGTGAAGGTTTTGACTTTCTATTAGATTGAAGTTTTAACCTGTAAAAATAATAAAACTTTAAGACAAAATATTGTATTTTTATAAAATAAAAAAAAATTAATTGCAACAAAAATAATTTAAGTTCAATGTATATTATTCCCTCTGTGCTTTTTTATCTTCTCATTTATTATTCACTTTGGTCATTATTTGTTTATAAAGCTCATGTAGTACAATCCAACTTATAAAATATTGGGCGTATTTTGAATTACTATATAAAAAAAATTATAACATGGGATATTATTTGATTTAATTTGTTACAATTTGTATATTCATAACATCAACACTTCATAAAATTTTATGATCATAATCCATTTTGGGGGATTTTAATTCTCCACATGATTTTAAAAAGAATCGAAAGTTTCCTTACAATGTCCTGATTCATGAGTTTAATGTCCTGGTTCTTGAGTTTGAGCAATTTCCGATAGGAAACGAACCATATATACCCATGCAGTTTAAACTGTATTTTTTCCTAAATAATTATAGATTAAGCCAATAGGTCAATACATGAAATCCTTCGCCCTCTCCTTTGGTAATTCCATCCCTAAAATTGCTTTTACATTGTTCCATTTAAATTACTCTCTAACAAACGAAGCATTATTCAAGGAACTTGTATTTTGATCAATAAAATCTTTGACCTTAAATTCCATCTCAAACTCTCACGTAGAATTTGTTTAGATTTCACCACTCGGACTTTCCTATTAACCTATTTATTAAAGTATATAATTAAAGACAGATACATCATTTCATTAATGCGACTCACCTTGATTATGGAGCCTTGTCGCTTATATATATGTATAATGAATCATACATGACCTTATTAATGATATGACGTATCCGTACTTGTACCCTAATATCATTTACTACTACATGCTGGAACGTCGTCACTACTCCCAATCTTCCAAGCAAACCTTGGAAAGAATCGGTTTCAGTTCATCAAAAATAATTTTAGTAAAGTAAAATTAATTTCAGTTTAGTAAAAATTATTTCATTTTAGCAAAAATAATTTTAGGAAAAATAAGGAAAAATTGTAAGAAACCACCTTTTATAACACCTTTTATATTAGTGAAAAACCTTATAAAAATTTTCTGGTGAAAGCACACCTGAACCACCTTTTTTTTTTTTTTTTTTTTTGCTTAGTAACACCTTAATTAACCCGGTTTTTCAAAGGAAACTTGATCTTGTGCTTTATCTACCTCTTTCACCTTTTGGTTCCTACTAATCAATTGTCCATTTTTTGGAGCACCCTATAAGACACAAAATAAAATATATAAGTTAGAACATAGGTGGAAGTAATAATTAATATGCAGAAAATATTTTAGAACATAAGGATAAATTATTTTAGAACATAAGCATAAATTATTTTAGAACATAACAGGTTATAATATCAATTGACAGAACATAGAGTATAATTCAAAACAACTCTAGTAAATACGCAAAAAATATAATTTAAAACATAAGCCAAATAACAAGTTTAGAATACAAGCACACATAAAAATATTCATACCAGTTCAAGGTCAAATTTTTTTCTCCATTTTTGCATAAACTTTGCACATTCCACATTCGAATTTTCTTTTGTATCAAGAATGGCAACATCTCCCATTGGCAATCCATATGTCATGTGAACATCAATTTCATCAAAGAATATTTCTTCCTCTCTCCCCGGTAGCATCAAGCAACATCTTTTAGGATCAAAATTCGTAAGAAGTTGTTCTGTCAACCTAGATTTAAATTAAAGGTTTAGAATACAAAATACATATAGATTAGAATAGAAATAAGAATATAAATTAACACAATAATTAAAATTTAGAACATTAATTAGAACCTTATAAGAATTAGAACATAATAGTTGATCTTTAAATCATAAAAACAAAAATAAGACTTAGGGCCTGTTCTCATTGACTGAACTCAGCTGAACTGAACTGAACTGAACTGAACTGAACTCAACTGAACTGAACTGAACTGAACTGAAATGAAAATTTTATAAGAGAAGGAAATTAGGATTTGAACTGAACTGAGCTGAACTGAACTGAACTGAACTCAGCTGAACTGAACTGAATTGAACTGAACTGAATTTCAACGTAAGAGAACAGACCCTTAATGCTAGTGCTTGCCAAGAATCAGCATAATGTGGTGCATCCAATTCCAAAAAAAGCTCCAATCCAATTTCCTTAATTGCTTGTTTATGCTTATCAGAAAGACCTACCAACACTTTTGTCATCAATTCCTTAGCAGTAAATGTTTGATAAGCTGACTTTTATTTTTTTTTCCTCTTTGATTGCTTTGACATCCTCATCATCCTTTTCTTTTTCAATCTTTCTTTTCTTACTTGTCACATTTTTTTTTTCAGAACCACCTAAAAATAGTAGAACATTAGAAAGAATTTTAACATAATAAAAACATGAACTTTAGAACAACAGCATAAAGTGTAGAACATAAGCATATAGTTTAGAATACATGTACTTGTTAAAAACATATACTTTAGAACATAAGCATGAATGTAGAATATAAACATGCAATTTATGACATAAGCATATAATTTAGAACATCAACAAATAATTTAGAACCTTTTTACTATCATCTTTCACGTCCTCTCTTTCATCATCTTTCTCCTCCAACTTTGGTCCATCCATGTCATCATCTCCTTGTTCCTTTTTTCTCATTTTTCTAGGTGGTTGAATCCTTGATGGAAGCTTGCTACTTTTTTTTTCGTTTTAGACTTTGCACATGTTTCTCAAATTCAGCTTTGTCAATTACTTCCGCTTCATTTTCAACAACTTTCCTTTAAAATCAAATATAAATGATTTAGAACATACATGATAATCTTTAAAATATAATCAAAAGTACTTTATAACATTGACATGTAATATAAATATTTTCAAACATATATGATAATCTTTAGAACAAAATAGAAAACTTTAGAACATAATAGAAAACCTTAGAACATAATAGAAATACTTTAGAATATGATAGAAATACTTTAGAACATAAGGGAAAACTTTAGAACATAAAGGAATATTAATACATAAACTTTAATTACCTTTTTCAACATAAGGGAAAACGTTATTCGGGATACCCTTGTTGATGTTTGCTATCGATCTGGGATTTCAGCGATTAAGAAGGTTGACATTAGATTGACTAGAGGCAATGACAGGGCCCTTAGACCTGCAGATGTGTTACTTTATTCCTAGGGTCGTGGTCGCGATGTCTGTGTTGACTTGACAAGGTCTTCTCCTTTGACACAGCCTGGGCTATCAGACTTTGTTCCTGAACGGATTGTGGCTGATGCGGCTCATCAGAAGCTACTCAAATACGAATCTAGTTGTCAGGCGATTGGACATGGTTTCATTCCCTTCTCCTTTTCTTCACTTGGAGAATTAGAGAAGGAGGCTGTTGCATTACTTAAGCGAGTTCAAATTCTCGATGACGCAAAACATTAGGGCACGTGCTGCTACACATGTATTTACTAGGGTAGGATTTGCTATAGCTAGAGGAGTGGGGGCTCAGATTGTATCTTGGCTTCCTACTAATTATCTATAGGTTGTATAGCTTTATCTGTTTTTGAGATATAATAATAATAATAATAATAATAATAATAATAACAACAACAACAACAACAACAGCAACAACAACAACACCAACAACAACAACAACAACAACAAAAATAATAATAATAAACCTCGCAATCTCTCTCTCCCTTGTTCCTTTTTCACATCTTTGTTTTCTCCGCCTTCATTTGTGTAATACCCTAGAAATTTCATTCCCTTAAAAATCTTGTTTTCCCTTTTCTAAATTCGAGTAAGAAAAATGTCTAAGATATTACCGTATCCGTGGTAACAATTAAGGCATTTTATTCAAGACACACATCAAAAGACTTTTCAAAAGTAAACAGATTTCTTTTTTATATAAAAATAGTCAAAATCCAATAAAATAAACTCAAAGTCAAACCAAGTTAAAATAAATCAACCGACCCAAAATAAAGCAAAGTCAGACCTATAACATGAAACCATTGTAGGCCCTTATAACTATTGTAAGTAAACCCTCAAGTGTTAGTACCAATAATATGATATAATAATTATAAGCAATGTAGTCCACAAAATTAATTATGAGAACATGATATCTCTCTGTGCTCAATCTCCAACATAAATATGTTGCATCACCTGAAACAGTTCTCTTTATGATGTCCCTACTACCCATCATGATTGGGTCATCGTAGAGCCAAAATAAAGACAAGGCTAAACACACACATCACGAAATCAGTAAAGTGGAGAACATAAACGTAAATGAAATCACACTAGCATAAACACGTCCAAGCAATATCAAAACTTACCTTGAAATTTCCTTGTTTAACATTCAAACTAAAATACATAACTAATTTTATTTAGAAAAATTGACGGGAATAATATCAACTTTGCTTGATTTACCCAAAATAATTCCAGCTTTGGATTATTTTTTAATAATCCGAAATTTATGTGAATTTTCATCTAATGGTCTCGGTGACCTATAACCGATTGAATAGGTAAATTTTTTTTTTAACAAAAATTTAACTTACACGAGTCACCACGTGATTGGTTAAATAACACTTAAAAAAATTATTAGTATTAAACAACTTAACTAAGTAAATATACCTAATTATTTAAAAATAAATAAAAAAAACACCACCACCAACCACCCCATCGCGCCCAGACCCACCCTTCCCCTCGCCGGCGCTTCCACTTCCCTATCTCCTGCGTCGCCCCTAAACCAGCACAATCCGACCACGAAAGCCCCTTTCCCTCCCGAAAAATCTTCCCCCAGCTGCCTAAAGCCTCTAACCACCCATCCCACACCTTTAATGTAACACCCCATTAATTCTCTCTTTAACCTGTGAATACCCTGAACAAAATTCAAGAGAATTACTGGCGCGCTACCGCCACGTGTTCAAACGTTAAGGTATATCAGAAATTAGCAGCGAAAATACTAAATCAGTTATAAATAAATTTCAAAACCAACGAATAAAACCAAATTTAGTGCTACAAGTTGGAACCGTTAAGGCCCTTATTCAAAATCCAAACTAGTAGAAGTAGAACAAAAATAAAACCGAGTTTAAAATAAATTCAAAGGTAATAGCAAAATAAATTGTGCAAAGTAACCAACACTCCACTCAAAATCCCACACTCTGATGTGAATGCTGCATGTGTAAGAACCTGTGGTTAATCTGCTCCCCAATATTACAAGTGTAAAAATTGGATCATCATAGGTCATTGAAAGGCGAAGGCCATGACCAAAGAAAAACACACACAAAAGCACGCAATCAGCAAAGCTGAGTACATACAAGCTGCGAAACAAAGTAATAAATCCTTAACATGCTACTAATAACCAATCATCATGCATCATTAAATTATAGACTCAACACACGACTCAACTATCAATTTTATTAAGACTTCACTAGTTTATAGTAGCTAGCTCATTTCAATTTATTCATTGGATTAAGCAATAGATAAGATTGTCCAACCCATGTTTCATTTAGAACATCAATTAAGAAAACCCCATGCCTCCTTTCGGAAACATCAATAAACATCCAACGACCACGGGCGCGACTCCGTGACCGTAGTTAGTATGAGATCTCACCTAACTCCTAGTTTTGAAAAGTATTTGAAATAAGAGACTCGTAGATCATACAGCCTCGAGAAAAGTACACGGCTAATACCCCATGTACCCCAACCCCTGATTGTCATTACTCCAGATGTGCACCAATCCAGAGTTTTATTGCTCATCCATCTTGCACTTTACGTGATTTACAAGTTTAGACTTGGTGATGACTCATATGCAAACAATACAATCAATCTAATATCAATTCAATCAAGTAAACAAGTTTCTAATTTCATTTCTTGATTTATTAGTGACAAGCAACATGTATTATTTATTCCATTAACTACCTCGGTGTATAAACACCTTGAGTGCATAAGGCACCCCAAAACCTTAACCTCGTCTTATAAGACTTGAATTCTTCCTTTATTTACTCATCCTTTTTCAATAATCATGAATGAGTAATAAATAAATCATTCCACATACTTACATACCTTTTCCTTACAAAGTTAATGCATAAATAATATTTGCCAAGTAAAATAGTACACATCAATCGGAAATCACAATGTATAACCAAACAATTATTCCCAGTCTTCTCTATACATGATACTAAGTTCTCGTTTCATTCCTAAATATGCTTCTAAATGCAAGGTTTCGTAGCTCGTACGTACCTTGAATAAACGAAATGATATGCCACTTCACTAACTAGAAATCACCTTCAATAAAGTCCTCTCCTAAACCAAACAATAATAATTCAATCAATACCCAAACAACCAAATTTACAGCAATACTAACTTACTTTAAAACCTTTAAAATCAAATTAAACAACACTTTAAAACCTTCCCTTTAATTAAAATCAAAAGCTTATATATAGTTCTTTAAGTTTCCTTCATAAAAACCTTATTAAAATACATCTTTATATATGAAATTACAGCATATTTAAGTACTAACCAATTCTGAAAATTTAGTTTATACGCATCCTTTGCAAAATTAACAACCCATACTTGTAATAATGGAATAATAGCTTAAATATATATGTAGAAACATCAAAAATTATTATTTGATACTAAGACAATACAATTCATATTACAAAGTCTGAAATTTAATTAAAAACTTTAAATTTGAAACTTTATTAGCAACCCATTAACATAGTATAATTAGAATAGCCAAGTAGTATAAGTAGAACTCTAAAAATATGATTTAGGATAGTTTAAACCTAAAAATACATATTTTTATAATCTGAAAATTAGTTTTAATCACTAAAAATATAATTTTAACATAATATAAACACTATATGCTTAAGAAACTTGACTAACACGTTTTAAGCCTTAAAATCATGAAAAACCAAGGTTTAAACCCTTATTTTCTTAATTAAATAAATCTGAAATTTTAGTCACTAAATTAAACATAGTATGATTCATAAATTTGTAGTCTTTCATAATTCATATATATAATCAAATTATAATAATTATAATTTAAGAACAAAAACTTAATAAAGATTGAAGCTTGAAACAATTAAACAAAAGACAAAGAAAGAAGGAAGGAGAAACGGGAAGAAGAGCAAACTGCTGCTAGGTGTTGGGCGACGTGGTCGACGGTGGCAGTAGGGGGGAAGTCGCCAACGGTGGTGCTGCGGCGGCTGTAGGGCTGCTTCGAGTTTTTTTTTTATCGTGAAAGCAGAGAACACAAGGGGAAGTAGGAGAAGGGAAATAACGTGAATAAGGGGGAGAATTAAGGGTTTGTGGGTTTTTACTAGTAAATTAAGTGGGCTTAGGTTTTCTAGTTCTAATAAAACTAGGATTGTTACTTGGGCTTAGAGTGAATGGGTTTTAGAAAAAGAATAGGCTTAGCAAATAATGGGTTGGTCTTGCATAACATTCATGATTAAAATATGGGTAGAGAAATAATTTAATAAAATACTTTTATTAACTTTATAAATATTAAATTAATTTGCTTATATCATAGTACAATAAATTATGTAAATAAATAATCAAAACTAAACATTCACATAAATATGTTAAAATATAATTATAAATTTCACAAAATTACGAGGGATTACATTTAAAACCCTAGCACTAGTGTTTCAAAGGTGGGGGAGGGGTAAATTGAGGCTTTAGGTGGTGAGGGGAGTGGAGGTGAGAGAAAGAAACAAGAATGCTCCAATTTATTTTTTATTTTTTTTTTTGTTGATAGAAAAGATTAACTTGTATTTTCTCTTCAGTGGTAGTCATGGAGTGAAGATGAGAGAAAGAAACATGAATGCTCCAAAAGAGTGCAACTAGGTGTATAACTGGTATTTGTTTGGGATGCGTATAAAAGGGCTAACTTGTAAATTCACTTAATATTTGTGTTTTCTTATCGTCAAAGTGGTGTTTTTAATGTACAATTATACTTACAGTGGTATTTTTAATGCATTATTATTCAAGTATTTCATGCTACTAGAGTATACGTTGTTTTAATAGTACTATTTATAGCCATTATAGTTAATAGTGGTGAAATATTTGATGACAATTTATATACTTATTTGTACATCTAGAAAAAAAATTCACCACTCTTTTGTCTTATAGCTGCTATTTACTTGCCATGTACGAAGTAAATAGTAGCTATGCGCAAATACTTAACCGCTCAAAAATATGTTAACGGCGTGAGTTAACCAATAATATGCCAATTCGTATTTTTCTTTATTTAGGTTTTAAAAAAAAACAAAAAAAAAATCAAAATATTGTTTTTTACCCCCAAAACTTCTAAACTTTTACTTTACCACCAAAAAATTTAAAATTATTTTTTACCACCCATCGTTAAAAAACTGGTGAACATTACAAAATTTTTTAAATTCTTCGATTTTTGTGCCAAACACATGGTTTTTAGGGGTTTTGGGGTGCATTTTGGTCCTTTAAATCCAATTTGAGCTTAAACTTGACAAAAAAATGATTGTAAATGACTCGATTTCCTACTTAAAAATATCTTGATTTGCGTGAAACATGCACAATAAGACATTTTTTATTATCTTTTGTCAATTCTGACCTCAAATTGAATACATAGAGCAATAATGCCCCCGTAAACTTATGAAGAACATGTTTTGTGCACGAAAATCAAAGAACTTTTTTAAACGTTAGATTTAACTATTTCCTTGACTATAGGTGGTAAAACACAAATTTTTAAAATTTTAAATAAAAGTTTTAGAAGTTTTGGTGATAAAAAAACAATTTTTCGATTTTTTTTATTTATGGTAAAAGCCAAAAAATCCTATTTTTTATTGAGTTGGAATGGAAACCTAAGAATATAATCACGAATTTGCCACTTAGATAAACAAAAAAATGTTTATTATATATTTATATGTGATTAAACAATTGGTATTCTATGCACCATGGTGCACCTAGAAATAGGTGCACCAGGCCCAATATGCGCCCAGCCCAGAAGAATCCGCCCAACATAAAGAAGCCCACCCCCAATAGTAAGAAGCCCAGTCATTTTTTTTGTTTTTACCATTGAATTTGATATTATCTTTTTTCATTGAAAATCTAAATTTTCATCTTTCCTCTTTTTTTTTTCTCTCTTTTTTCTTTTTTCTTTTTCTTATTTTATTTTATATTTGGAAATTTGTTTCCCTCATTGACAATTTTGATTCTCCCTTTTTTTTACCTCTAAATGACTAGAAGCTCTAAAATTTTCAACAATTGAACTCTACTTTCTCTATCCACTTTAATATAAAGTTTCTTGTATTTTGTAAAATAAAAAATGGATATTTGCTTTTTTTTTTGAGCTTTTTGACCAATTTTGGTGGATTGTGTAATAAAATTAGCAAATCTGATGTTAATCGTTCCATATCCATTACCTTCATATTTTTGTTAACATAACTCATTTTTTATGTTCATATACGTTGTCTTTATGTCCATATATATATGAAGTAATAATTTCTGAATAAATTTTATCAAGTTTTTTGGTGTGAAATAATAATTATTTTTGGATGTTGTGTATTTCCTTCTTTTGTTGTTTAATATTTAATTATAGACAAACTAATTAACACCTTTAAGAAACTTCTGAACATCCCCTAGAAACTTCTGATAAGACACCAGAACAATACAAAAGCCCCCATAAACTTCTGATAAGCCCCTAGAATTTCATGATAAGCCACCAGAAAACACTGAACCAACCTTACAAAACTCTGAACCCCAATTACAAACCACTGAACACCCTTTAAAAACATTTTAACCACCTTCAAAAGCCTCAAAACGCCAACCACAAACCACTGCACACCCTACCAAAATCTTTGAACCCTCTACCAAAAAATTCTGAACCCCAACCATAAACCACTGAACACCCTACAAAAAATTCTGAACCCCAACCACGAACCACTAAACACCCTACAAATACCTCTAAACCCCTTACAAACACTTCTGAACCCCATTTACAAACCACTCAACACCCTTTAAAAATATTTTAAACACCTTCAAAAACCTTTGAACGCCAACCACAAACCACTGAACACCCTACCAAAATCTTTGAACCCTCTTAAAAAACTTCTGAACCCCAACCATAAACCACTGAACAATCTACAAAAAATTCTGAACCCCAACCACGAACCATTAAAACACCCTACAAAAACCACTAAACCCCCTATAAAAACTTTTGAACCTCATTTATAAACCATTGAACACTCTACAAAAAATTCTGAACCCCAATCACGAACCATTAAACACCCTACAAAAACCACTAACCCCCCTACAAAAACTTCTGAACACCATTTACAAACCACTGAACACCCTTTAAAAACATTTTAACCACCTTCATAAACCTTTGAACGCCAACCACAAAGCATTGAACACCCTACCAAAATCTTTGAACCCTCTTAAAAAATTTCTGAAACCCAACCACAAACCACTGAACGCCCTACAAAAAATTCTAAACCCTAACTACGAACTACTGAACACCCTACAAAAACCTCTAAACCCCCTACAAAAACTTTTGAACCCCAACCACATACCACTGTACACCCCACAAAAACCTCTGAACCCCTTACAAAAACTTTTGAACCTCAATCATAAACCACTGAACACCCTACAAAAACTTTTGAACCCCAACCCCAACCACAAATCACTAAACACACTTCAAAAACTTCTACACCTGAAGACACTGTCCAAATGCTGCTCAGCCTTCAAACTTTCCTTATAAACAACTCCATGCGTTTTAACTGCAATAAACAAACACAATTCATAATAACCATTACTGGTGTTCAAAAATCAAACAGCAAAGTTCAAATACAGGAAAAAAATGTTCATAATTAATTACGTTTACAATTATAATCTAAAAAGCATATATACAAACTCAAAGAATTATGTAAAACGAAAAGGCTCATTAAAGTATCCTAAATGTTCATAAAATAGAAACATTGTTCATAAAATGATTCTACTAATAACAATTTTGATAATAAATACAATGGAAAGTCCGTTACTCGAATTATATGAACAAAATGTCCAAATACATGATATAAACAAATTATATTCATAAATTTATAATTAAAGGATCAATTTAACAATTAAATTATAAATGAAACTTGAAATCATAAAAAAAAAAAAAAAGCAATTAAAATCAAAAATGAAGTTCAACACACTTTCAACAACTTAATTAACATCAAATCTCAAATTAATCAATAATTAACAAATAACAACTAAAATATATGAATATCTTCCAAATTGATAACATAAATTCTGCAGTAAGTAATCATATGAACTGAATGTTCAGAATCATATTAAACGAATTCTAACAAAGTGTTCAATAGTTTAATCAACAATTGATCAAATTCATCACAATTAATAATAAAATAAAATAAACAATGAGAAATTAAAATCTAATTGCAAATTTCAGCAACCGCTTCATTAAAATTTAATCAATCGTTTGATCAATTTATCAATTAATCAATTGAATTACATGAAATTAAAACTAATTAAACCTAAAAATTATCCACTCAGAACAGTATTAGAATCAATAGCAAAATGAAAAATCAATAACTAGAATCAACAACAAAAAAAAACCTAATTAGCAATAATTATCAAATAAATAACGAAATCAACCTGCAGTGTCGAGAACCAGATGTACATAAATTAAATCCATCGCGATGATAGCAATGATGAACAAATTAAATAGAAAAAATAGAGGAATCAATAATATAATGGAGATAAGTGCACGCATTCAATGAAAAAGAGGAGAGAGAAAAGTGGAGGAGAGAGAAAATAGAGGAGAGAGAAATTAGAACACGTGAAATAGGAGAAAAGGGAAAAACATTGAGAATTTGAAAGAAGAAACCTACAGCTAGTAACTACTAACTACGTGGCATCAATTCATTGGTGGTGCACACACTTTAACATGCACATCTTAAAATTTGCGCATTTATAAAACACAATGGGTCCATGGATCTAAAAAAGCATCCTTTCTCCAACTCCCCTCCTCACACCCATCACCATAACCCACCCACAAATAGAACTCGCCCTTCCATAGCTAGCTCATCAGACACCCCCAACACCCAACCAATCACTCAATCAAAGCGACGATCGAATTCCTAGAGAGAGAAAATGACGGAGGCAGTGATCAGGAACAAGCCAGGAATGGCGAGTGTGAAGGACATGCCTTTCCTTCAAGATGGACCTCCACCTGGTGGTTTCGCTCCTGTTCGTTACGCTCGTCGTATCCCCACCAAAGGTCCTAGCGCCATGGCTATCTTCCTCACCACTTTCGGCGCTTTCGCTTGGGGTATGTACCAGGTTGGCGAGGGCAACAAGAAGCGCCGGTATTTTCTATATTTTTCTCTCTTTTTCTTTTGTTTAACCTGGATCTTGTTTATTTTACGCATTTGACTTAGTGTTGCTATTTTCGATTGAATTTGATTGATGGGTACTTTTGGGGATTGAGTTTGATTGATGGGTATATTGGGGATTGGAATATTGGCGTGAAAATGGCTTGGATTTGCAGGTTTTTGATGTTTTTGTTGATTGGTGTTTGAGATTGTTGCTGGGTTGCTGTTTGTGAGCTTTTAAGAGTTTATGGGATGTAATGTGATTGGAATATGGAGCTGAATGAGCTACGTTTAGTGGACTTAATTTAGGGTTTGTGAAATTGTTGGTATGATAAATAGGTTAAGGGATTGAATTGGATTGATGGGTATATTGAGAAATTTTGAATATTGGCGTGAAAATACCTTCGATTGCCAGGAAATTACATGGGGTTTTGAAAGTTTTGTTGAATAATTGTTTGAGACTGTTGCTGGGTTATTGTTTGTGAGCTTTAAGAGATTATGGGATGTAATGTGATTGGAATGTGGAACTGAATGAGCTATGTTTAGTGGACTTAATTTAGAGTTTGCTGCAAAGGCGAGGATTATTGGCCTTTGTAGCAAACTCTAAATTAGTTGAATGCTATGGCAAGAGTTTTAAACATAATAGAATATGCCTTTCATGGGTAAGTTAGTTGTGGCCCTTGTGGGAACTTGGCCAATGACTTTTTGCTGTGCCATTTTACTTATTTTGTGATAGGGTGGAATGAAAGGTTTGTTGATACTCTAGAAAATGTCTTTTTTGTCTTGGCCAATGAATGTGGGGTAATTGTAACTACGCCTATCACTCACAGTTTGCTTGACCATAACAGTCTAGCTAGAATGGTCGACCACGGTCATCCTAGTAGTTGCATAAGATTTGTTGATGAGAAGCCATGTTGAAGGGTTGATGCAGATTGAGAATGGGCCTTATCTTCATTGCATTGTTCTATGCTATTCCATTGTATAATATGTAAGGACAACAATGATTTCTAAATCCTTCTTAGGAACTAATTATTTAAAAGATTAAGTGGTGTACTTTGTTTATTGGATTGGTTCTTCCTTGGATAAATGAAGTTCAAGATATGATTCTCTCTTCACACATTTTAGTTTACTCTGACTCTAATTACCAATGATGACGATAAGTGGTTAAGGCGTTTTGAGGTTTTAAGCTATCTCACCCCTCCAATTATTTTCCTAGTGTTACCATTTACCTTTTATTATGCTAGGAATCCAAGTGATAGTTAGGGCATTTCTCGCTCAACATAGTAGATTAACCTCAGATATAAGAGATTAATAAAGATTTGTAACATAGATTATAGAGAACAATAGATAGAATACGGCCAAGGTAGGATTATACTGATTAATCAGTGTAATCAACCTATACAAATACAACTATTCACATTTAAGTGGTGGATTCTCTTTAAATACTACAAATTGCTTTACAATTTCTGATTTCCCTTAAAACGAGTCTGTGCCTCTTTATGTTTTATTTTAGCTGTATGGCCTGTATCTTGTGCTGATTTCATGCATTTTACTCATAATGACTACTATTGTAGGGTGTTTACCATGTCAATCGTAAACCTAGCGGCAAGTTCCATTTCCTTCAGGATCTGATTCTTTGATGTGACACCGTTTATCCCTGACATTTCACTGGGATACTCATTTTATATATGAGTCCTGACTTTAATATAATTTCTCCATGAATTAAGCTTTCTTTCTAGTCAATTTCATGTTCTTATGTGGATTACTGAGTCCTTGTGTTTAGGAAAGTACAGTATGAATCTTTTGACCGGGAAGATGATATTGTGGCCAAGTTCCAACCTTTAATAAGAGTCTACTGCTGCTTCAATGGGTGCACCTAAGAGATTATCTTCATATTGGTGTCATTAATGCAGAACTATCTTTGTTCAGATGCTATTCATCAAGGACTACTGGACTAGGGTGTCTGCCGGCTAGCAATTAATGTATTTTGAATAATTGTGATGATTCATCTAGTTCAACTACTACTCTTCTTTTAATTACTCTTCCCCTTCAAAATTGAGCTCATACAGTATTAAATTGACACATGGCAATATTATGGAAGCCAGCAATTTAATGATTTGTCATCCATGGGACATGCTTAAAGAAGTGCATGGTTAGTTACCCTTTTGGTTGTTATTGGTGTGTGTGTATGTGCTTAAGTTGTAGAATGGTATATACATTTGGTTGATATGAAAATTATAGACTACTTTGATGATAGTGTCACCCACTTATAGGTTTATTTTTTACGTTCTTTTGTGGGAGAAGGCTGAATTTTGTTCATGCATAGTGCATAACTTGAATGCTCAGTTCTTTTGTTGAGCCTTAAGCTGTTAGTAATTTTGTGATTATTTGGTGGTAAGATGAAAATGGAAGAACTTGAATTGCTGAGATCAGAGATAACTATGCTTTTAAAATAGTGAGGTTATCTCTTACTTGGTTTTAATGGTTTATGATTACTAAGACACTAGAGGTTAATCAAAACAATGTCATTTATGGGCCTCATATTTGGTGTTTAAAGAGCCTCTTTTAGCCACTTGCCTACTAAAAGGAGCTGGTTATTCTGGAAATGGAAGCTGTAGCTGGATGGGATGAAGATTGCTTGGGGTTTTCTATGAGGAGAAAGAATGGTTACTTGTAATTTGAGCATCTATGACTTTGCTAAAATTTATAGCCAACTCTTTCTTTTTTTAGAGTATGACTCTCTGTAATGTCATGTGAATCCCATCAATTTTCTGAAAAAAATTATCCCTCATCCAGCACAGCTCTTCTTTGGGAGACAGGGAGAGTGATTGGTTTTGTGGAGGAGGTTATATGCGCTCATATGTCAAGGAAAAATTGGTAACAGGCTGCCAATCATTCATCTGTTGGATTATGTTTGGTTTAAAGTTTCCTTCTCTGTCAAGTTTATGTGGACAATGATTTTTTTTTTTTTTTTTCAAAATATATGAAAGAAAATAGGGCCAGGTTTCCATTCTTTCATCTGAAGAAGTAAATGGTCTTGGGTTTAGGGATTTAATTCTAATCATTTCTTATAAAATATTATAGGACAGTGGGCTTCTTTGTTAGGCCTGTCTACAATTAACCATCTCTCTATTTTGCAGAATGGATTGAACTCTGTGATCAATTCTAGAACCAAAAAAGGCTGTTTGAAGTAGTAACAGTGCTGTTCACTGAGGTCAATTGATGCTATATAAACAGGAATACAGGATTATCTCATCATTCATGAATTTTGCTGGCTGTCAGGCAAAGTCTCCCCAACCGGAATTATTTTAAAACCTTAAATCTTCAACCAAACCTCTCCTGCCATGAATTTTGGGGACTGACAGGCAAAATCTCTGTGCCCAGAATTCTTTTCCAATCATAAAATCTCAAATCTTCAACCAAACCTCTCCTACCATGAATTTGCCACTTGACTTTTTTGTTAGGCCCTGTTCATTCACCTTTTTTTTTTGCTGACCTGAAATTGTTTTTGCAGAACTTAAATTATTTTTATTGAATTAAAATTTATTTTACTGAATTGAAATTAATTTTTATGAAGGGAATTTTTTTTTTTTTTTTTTTTTTCTGATTTTCTATTACATTTCTTCTTTAAAGTTATTGATTACTACTTAATTGAAACTATCTATACTGAAATGAAATTAATTTTACTGTATTAAACTTATTTAAACTAAATTGAAATTATTTTTACTAAATATTGTTTTTTTAAGGTGAAGTGAACAGGGCCTTACTAGATGTCTTTGCTATATAATTTACCACCCTTTCCGGCTTTGCTAGAATTGACCATTTCCAGAAGCTTTTAGCATTTGCTTCAATTGCTGCTGAAGCCTTGGGTAACCTAGGTTTTTGGAGGCTTGGGTTGGGCATATTTCAAATCATGACTTGGTCTAGGGCTTGAAATTAGAGACCCTGGATTATTTTATCAAAGTTGAAAATGACTTGAAAATTAAATAATCTTATGGACATGAAGAAATTATGACATACACATTCACTTATTTGTTTATATGTTTCCTAAGAAATGAGTGAATATAAATCTTATTTAAAATGGTTAAGCAATAGATATGTGGATCATGGAGCCAATGAAAATGGGTATATTACCTAAAACTTGGTACATGCACATGCAAAAAGCTTTCTTGGGTTCTTTTAAAGGGTGGTGCTTGTAGGAATTACCCATTGCCACCCATTATTAGTGTTCATTGTCCTGTGCTTTACCTTAGTGCACTCCTATTGCTGAGCTGATTTACCCTCAATCAAACCAGTTCTTCTCTATCAAGAACCTATATAAATTGCAATCCCCTCTACATCCTTGACCTTGATGCTTTTCCAGAACCTCTTTCCTGATATGTTGTAGATTTTGTAATTATTATTAATATTCTTTTAAAGAACTGTTTATTTGGTGAAAATAGCATGTGGCCTACTGAAAGTGAGAAAGTCAAGTCTAGATGTTAAGTCGGTCTCTCTATTGTCCCATTCCCTCTTTGTCTTTTTGCATTCCTATCTTCAAAATTGAGCACTAAAGCACTTCAAATACCCACATAGGAGAGATTGCCTTAAGTTTCTTGTACACTTTCTATGGTAATTAGTGTCCACTTGTCACTCAAAATCTCCTATAAGCAACTGCACTGTATTGTGTACATATGATATATGAATTTAAAGTTTATTCATAACTGCTAAGGTTTTTAGAAAAATTTAAACATAAACACAGGTCCATGAATAATTGTTGTGGAATGAAAATACGCTTCGGCTTAGTGTTACCTTGATTACACGTTGAACATTATGTACTTATGCTAATTTTATGAATAGGGCAATCAAGGAAGAGAAGTATGCTGCTCGCCGAGCCATACTGCCTTTGCTGCAGGCAGAAGAGGATGAAAGGTAGTTAAGCGTTATATTAGTCTGTGATATATCACTTCCTCTTGTTTATATAATGTTGCTGTGGTTATTATACATCAGTCTAAATGATTCATCATGATTCACAGATTTGTCAAAGAATGGAAAAAATACCTAGAAGATGAGGCCAGAATCATGAAGAATGTGCCTGGCTGGAAGGTAGGTGAGAACGTATACCATTCTGGGAGATGGATGCCTCCTGCAACTGGTGAACTTCGTCCTGAAGTTTGGTGATCCATTTTGAGGATGTCTTGTTTAAGATCTTGTTCATCCCTTGCTGCAGCAGAAGAAATAATAATGTAGTAATCCAAATATTTCTTTACCCTCACAGTGAGTGAGTGTGTCTATTTGCTGCTGTTATAAATATGATTGCCATTTTAATTTTTGTGTACGCCACTAGTGTTTTTCTTCCTTTGTCTTCATAATTTTGTCTTTAAATGTCATTTATAAGGAATTGCTGTTGGCATTTCAAAGAAAAGATTTTATAACCTTTGTTGTGTAATTTTTGAATTCGAAGTCATACATGATAGTATGATACGCGCTGTTTTGTATATGTCTTGACAGTCTTGCATATTTTAGCTCTCTGTTTTAAGGTTTAATAAGTATCCCAAACACCATTTTTCCTAAGTGTGCTTCGATAGTCTTGTCTATATTCATTATTGTGATTTTGAAAAGGTACAATCATTTTTTTTTTTCCAAATATCAATGGCTTTTATGACAACAAACACCAATCTATGCATATAAATTTTTCAAAACATGTCTATATTAAGGGTTGTTTTGTAAATTTAGTTGCCACACTCCCTTTCTCTCTCCTCTATCACCACCACATGACCACTAGTACCACCTGCCGCACCACTGCATGACCATTAGCACCACCAAATGACCACTAGATGACCCTAACACCTAAGGGGTTAGTATGTATCCACTTTTCATACTTTGCTACTTGCTACTAGGGTGTCTTTTGTAAGTGGTTGATCGTCGGCATGACCAATTGACCATGGGAGGGGAGGAGGGAGAAGGAAATATTGTCCATGGGAGGAAAGGAGAGAGAAAATTTGATAATATAAACATGTTTTGTTTATATAGGATATTAATTAGGTTTTCATTTTTGGAAAATGTTGGAATTAAGCAATAGGTTTATAATCATCCTAGATCATTTAAAAGGTGGAAGAAATTTCAGGTGTAATATAGCTAGAATCCACTTAATATTCTACAAGTGTAGCCATAAATAAAAAATGACGCACTATTTTCTTTGTCTCTATTTAGTCAATACAGTTTGACCGACACAAAGTTTTAGGCATACCAATTAAATTTCGTATTCTTTTTATAGGAAATTTGGTAGTGAGGTAATTTTGTATTCAACAGGTAGGGATGAGTCGACGACCCATTCAATTAATTTTGATAAATTGGAGGTATTGTTTAGCAAAGGGGTATGTTTTTCAAAATTGGAAGTGTTGACCAATCTTTTGAAGATGAGAGTAGTTGATCACTAGATGAGCATGTCAAATCTTGGCATTCCCACGATTCTAGGAAGGTTAAGAACGATGTTGATCTCGCCCTCAAAAACGCGGTTGGAAGACTCTAGCTAGTTAGAAAGAAAAATTATTGTCAAGAGTCTTTGATCAAGTCATTAAGTCAAGCTATTCAAACATACTAATGAGAATTTACAGAATCTTAATGTGCGTGATCAAGGAAATTAGAAGCCTTACAACCAATGGCGGATCATGAAGCTTTTTGTTTTAGGGGCCAAAGATTTCTAACATAATCATATGCATGTCTCATCAAAAAATGAATTTAATAAAATTAGCTTACGAAAATTATTAATAAATTCAATGTGAATATGTAATATAGATATTAAGGAGTACAAAAAAAATTTTTGGGTAAAACTAATCAAAATAACATACGAATTTGATTGCAAAAAAAAAAAAAAAAAAAAAAAAAAAAAAAAAAATCCAGTTTATACCACAATAGTTTATTACTTGATATTGATACTTTGCTTACTTTTAGAGTTTTAGGAAACAATTGATGCTTTTACATGTAATTTGGAGAGAGTGTACATGTAATGTACGAACCATAATAAATACACAATCAAAATCTTTGGGGGTTACGAAGGCAACCCAAATCGAAGCTCAAATATTTGGCTTCCTCAATCAAATGAGTGTTGGGTTATGGATCCCTTCCTATGTGGAGAAAGCCCATTTGATAATGTGTTAGTTTTTTGGGGGCAACTAGTCATGTTTTAGCCGAAGTGTGTTAGTGCTTCTTTGATAAGCTACTACTTTAGTTGACTTTGGGGGGGTGCCTTTGCCGTGTGAAATGATAGGCAACAAAGTCTTGGTAACTCCTTTTAATTGCTGTCAGCAAGTGGGAGTAAATGAGGGAAGCAAGTTGTTGAGAGTAAGAAACAAAAACACAAAAAGAGTTCAAGAACAGCTCATGGTTTTCACTGCGCAGCTTAAAAAATCAGCCCGATCGAGGCTCCTCCGTGGTCAGATTATGCTCAAATTTTTACAGCTTGTCTGGACATCTAGGGCTTCGTTTTCAATGGTCAGATTGTCGTTAATTGGTATGGTTCGTGGCTTAAAGCTGCTAGACATAACCTCATTTTTTCTGATTATATCTATCAATTTCTTTCTCAATTTTTGCTCTTATGATTGTTGTTGTTGGGTGAATTGAGTATGCACCCACTTTTAGGATTTGGAATTGTGTTTGTGTAACATTCCTTGATCAAAATTAATACGAGCCATTTAGGTGGAATCCTATAGTCCCATTTTTTACTCTTCACATCGAAAATATTTTCCACGTAAATATCGTATGTCTTTTGCTTGATGCTTATGCTTGTTCTTTGCCTTAAGTTGCTGCAATTTAAAGTGTTGATATTGCTGGTGGTCTGTTGATCTTGGAGATATATCAAATACCTTAGATTAAGGCCCTGTTCTTTTCACCTTAAAAAAATAATATTTAGTAAAAATAATTTCAGTTCAGTAAAAATAAGTTCAGTTCAGTAAAAATAATTTCAGTTCAGTAAAAATAAGTTCAGTTCAATAAAATTCAGTTTTCTTAAAGAAGAATTATAATAGAAAATCAGTAAAAATTATTTCAGTTCAGTAAAAATAATTTAATTTTAGTAAAAATAATTTCAGTTCAGTAAAATTAAGTTCAGTTCAGTAAAAATAATTTCACTTCAGCAAAATTAAGGTGAATCAAACAGGGCCTAAGTGTGACCTTTGAAAAAACTAGTAGCTTGTACGTGCTTGTGGTTTGTTTGTTTGGTCGACTGATTACTCCACAAGAGGATTGTTTACCTCAACAATGAGTTGATTCAATTACATTGCGATGCAACCCTTAATGTAGAAGGATGGATGGGTTTTGGTGTACTTGCTAAATAAGTAATAAGAGAAGTTATGTTTGCAGGCTCCAATCGTTTAAGGGGCTAGTGGACTTTGAAAGTGTCTAAGTGCATGGTAATCGTTTAAGACTCCAATTCGTTTGGTTGGTGTCACTAGCCTTGGAGATGGGTGTTTGCACAACTTCCTCTCTTGCCATGGTGGTCTGTCAACTGGTCCCTTGCTCAGGTGAACCTCAGATGATCCTACCCCTCCTTCTATTGCCAATTGTTCCAGATGTGGATCCAAGGGTTCTACTGACACGAGCTGGGTCCCGTGGATAACCTGCACAAGGCAACACACGTGAACTGCCCTCGGGGGTGGCTCAAGGAACCCCCTCCAATGCCTAAGTTAGAATGTGTTTAGAGAGATAAAGTGTACTTAGAGAGATGTAGAAAGTGTAATGACTTGTGTGTCCAACCTCCTTTCCGTTGTACTTTGTCCTTTATTTATAGGTGTACGATCTCCTTTGTGGAGAGTGTTACTTGGTCAGTCCTGCGGGCTGACTCTATCAGGCTGGTGAGCGCTTCTAGTTGTTCTTCCAGCGATGAGTGCACACCCTAGAAGGCGGGTGGTAGTCCAGCAGGAGCTACCCTATACAATATCAAATTGTAAAATTGTAATAACTAAAATTAAAGACTAATTATCAATTTGATTTATGAAATTAAACCACCAATTATTATTTAACATTACTTAATTACTTAGTCACTAAAAACTGTTATTTGACGAAAATTGGCTAGTATCTATCATAAATGTTCCTTTTGTATGGAAAAAAAATCATTTAAAATGGAATTTATATTCATTTATAATAATTTTCATGTTAATATATGTTCATTTAAATTTTATACATATTCATTCATTTTGCATTACATGCTCGTTCTCATACATAATACAATATTTATTTTTATATCTAAGCAAATTCATTATTAGTTTTATACTTTTACTTTCTCATATTGAAGATATTTGTTTCAATTTTTTTATACTTGTTTGTTATTGTATATTAAATATGCTCAAGATATTAATATTTGTTCATTATCATATTATTATGTTCATTATTTTCTAGCAATGTGTCCAAATTTGATTTTGTGAATGATTTAATTTTCATATTTTGTTTAATGAAAGTGATTTTATACATTTTCATTTTGCGTATATTATTGAAAGATTTGAACACAGTAATTTTTATAAATATATTTGCGCTCGTTATTTATAGAAAATTCTTAAAATACAATTAAAAAATATATTAATTTAAATGACTATTTTTTTTACCTTGACCCGGCCCGAACTTGGCCCGGCTCGCCCATTGATCACCTCTACTTGGAGTATACGACTATACGAGTTAAGCCGTTTAGGTAAGTTGGAAACTCATTCTCTCTCAGTCGCTGCTTGTTCATTAAAAAATGGAGGTGGTAATGGCGTCGTCTTCCATGGACGCCGGCGTAGGTCGCTGGGAAGAAGACTCTAATGCGGAAAAATTCCGTTACAAATCTTGCTTATCCCCTCCTCACGGCCTTGTTTCCGTCGGTGGTCGTTTCTTTGCGTCTTCTCAACTCCGCGAGTCCTCCACTTCCGGCTCCATTCTCTATTGGTCTTGGCACAAGGTACCTCTTTCTCTCTCCTCCCTTCAATTCCACTTCTAATTCGAGTTCTTCAATTTATGCTTGATTTGGGTTTTGCGTTTTTCAAGTTGTGATTAATTTGGGTTTTTCAAATTATGTTTTATTTGGGTTCTTCAAGTTATGTTTGATTTGGGTTTTTTAAGTCAGAGTTTGATTTGGGTTTTTTTAAGTTAGAGTTTAATTTGGGTTATTCAATTTATGTTTGATTTGTGTATGAATTGGTTCACTCTGCAGCCTCAGCCTGAAGTCCAGAGTTTTCCGGTTGAGCCGATAAAACCCTTGGTATCGAATCGTGAGGGTACTTACCTTATTGGTGGCGGTGCTTCTGGTGATGTTTTTGTTTGGGAGGTACTTTCTCCGTTCCTAAATGTTCTCATTATGGTTTTTTTTACCATGTCCTGAGCTTAGGGCCTGTTCTCTTACGTTGAAATTCAATTCAGCTCAGTTCAGCTCAGCTCCTAATTTCCTTCTCTTATAAAATATTCATTTCAGTTCAGTTCAGCTGAGTTCAGTTCAGCTGAGTTCAGGCCCTTAGTATCTCTTTGAAATTGTTAGTGTAAAATTATAAAGTAGATGTTGTTAAATACTTACTGAAACTAATCAAACAAGACTTTATATGAGTGTACGACTTTGTTATTTTTATTGGAAGAATTTAGAAGGTTTTAGGAACAGAGAGCTTAGTTTTTTCATCAATAAATAATATTCAAGTTCCGAAGAAATTTTATATGATAGGTAGAGTTTTAATCAAATTTGTAAAGATTTTTTTAATGTCCCATTTTTAATACGGTTATATAGCATGAACTGAATTTCACAAGATAGTTAAAATTTATGAATTTGCGATAAAATCATGTATTGATTGATGTTATTATTAAAACTACGTTTGAAGTTTTATTTTTATTTATGGAGTACATACTACATAGGGTTGCATATAATAATTTGCTTTTTAATGCTGATTATTTGAATCTGGAGGTGGTTGCTTATCAAATTGACACCAATTTAATCAGATGGGGCAAATTCTCTTAGTTTGGTTGTATAATTTTTATTGGTGGAGAATTAAATTAATTATAACAATAAACCAACTTATTGAGCAATCTCTCTCTCTTTATATTTTTGGTGGTTGTACTCTCTGTGTGGATAGGTTTATACTGGTAGATTACTGAAGAAATGGCGTGCACATTACGGGGCTGTTTCTTGTTTGGCATTGTCAGATGATGAATCCCTGCTTATATCTGGAGCAGAAGATGGTCGTGTTAAAGTTTGGTCGCTTTTCATGTACTGCCTGAATTTGATCATAAATTAAGCTATTAATTTACACTTGACTGTTTCATTTAGACAATTTTGTTCTTTAGGATGATAGTTGTGCCACAATTGATCTTGTTCTTGTGGTTTTCAGGATGTTTGATGATGCTAGAAGAAAGGAAGCTAGGCATGATCATGTGCATAATTTTCGAGAGCATACTTTGCGTGTTACAGATGTCAAATTAGGTCATGGTGGATCTAATGCTGTAATTATTTCTGCTTCAGAGGATCAGACTTGTAAGGTGAGATATGTTATTCAGGTTATCAATAAATGATTAAAGATGAAAATGAAAAGGAATGAGTTGCAAAATATGGTCTTGCATGGGCTAGTTGTTGCTTCCTAATTTCTATGATCTTGAAAATTCATTTGTTGATGTGCTGTCAAATCTGGATATGATAATAAAAATTATTCTTCTTATTATTCTTATTGTTATTATTTTTTTGCATATTATGAATTTGTTATTTTTTCTTATATTAATTTAAATCTTTTCAAGGTGTGGAGCTTGGCGACAGGAAGATTATTGCGGAATATTACATTTCCATCTGTTATCAATGCAATTGCCATTGATGTGGGTGAATATGCTTTTTATGCTGGTGGTAGAGATGGCAAGATATACATAGCTGCACTTAATGCTTTGACTACGAATAGTACTGACTATGGAAAGCATATTATTGGCTCATTAGCTGATTCGAGGTTTGTTACTTGATTATTTTACATTGCTATGCCCTTTGAAATTAGTCAGTCTGTTGTCATCACTATATATATAAATCTTGAAAGCAGTGCTCTGCCATTGAAAGTCTGTTTAATTATTAGTTACATCAAATGTGGTTACATGCTTGGAATGCTCTATTCATTGCTATTTATGGGTTTCTGATGTTGCTTAGTAATCTTTTGCTTCTAGTTGATTAGTTATTAGTATATTGGCTAGCTTGTTGACCTTGCTTAGTAATCTCTTGATTCTGATCCCTTTCGTCTTGAAGTACTCCCTTCACTTGGTGGTGTTTATTCTAATTAAATTAGGACTCCAGAAGAATTTTAATGCCTGTAAATTTATTTTATAACTGTATAGATTCACTATATATATCTGGGAAGTAATTAGAGTCTACTACACAATGCACTAAGCATTTATGTAAACCATTTGAGGAGAGTTGAGAAAGTAATTCGAAACCTTGTATTTAGTAACTAACCATTCCATTTATAACTAGACTTGTGACTAACTTGCTGCTAAATGAGGAAAAAGTATGAATTTAGTTATCCGCTGGGTTCCCAAGATTCTCAACTATTTGACGTATGTATTAGACTCTAATGTGTTGACATGTGATGGGAACAATAAAGTTTAGAGCATGTCTTAGACTCTAATGTGCTGATTTGATTATTTAATCTGCCTTTCATAAGAGTAGATGCTATTATATAATCTTGGGATAGACTTGCACTATTAAAAAATTGCAGAAAGCATAAATGTTAAACCTTTGTTCTGTCTTTACAAGGTCTGCTGATTTGTAGCTTTTGGATTTACCTGCATTTAGGTACATATATGAGGCATGTGGGCCTCTTCTCACCCCCTCCCCTTCCTCTAGTTCTTCCGTGTTCTCAATATTCTCATTTTTTTTTCCCTGCTTTTTCAATGTGCCCCTTTTCAGTGTGGACATGGTCCTTTCTGCAGATATATTAGGATATACCGTGCCGGGATACCGAGATTCTTTGAGGCTACCAATGGCACATTCTAATTATTCCTACATACAACTACAAACAAGAACTCTCTAAAGTCTAAACCAATGTAGCTGTAAAAATTCTCTAATTGATGGTGATAATGGAGTCTGCAAATGCATGCCCATTTTAGTTTTTTACTCTCTTGTAAATGTTCAGGATCAATTTACATTAATAGAAAAAATAAAAATAAAGTGGGCATAAGCATAACCCTGATATAACTCGAAATATTCCTCCCGCCACTCATTCTTGTTAATGGCTTTTAACAATATTGTTTATTTTCTCACCTAGGCTTCTTTTATTTTATGTTTAAAGAGGTGCCCATGGACACTTAACTCAGCTGCCTATCTTTAGTCTAAGGCCACCTAGGTGAGTGCTCCCTTTTCCCCTATAAGGCTATGAGCTTTTTATCTTGCAACCTCAAGATCAAAAAGTGGGTGCATTGCCTGATGCCCCTCCTCATTGCTGTTCTCATTCTTGTCCACAAATGGTGTTGTGAACATGGATTAGAGGAGTGTTGAAATCACTACTGTTTATTGTCTGTCCCCATACAGGGAATGTTCACTTGTTGATTTTACCTTATTCTTGATCCTAATTACTAGCTCCATTCTTTGAATATTTATGTAATGAACCGACTTAGCTGAGGGGTATTATAGGTAGTTTAGTATGTTGGTAGTCATCAAATGTAGTTTATAAGGGAAATAATGCAAGGAATCAAGAGATGCCTCGTGGGCTCAAAAGAAAACAGACTATCTAGAATCATATTAGAAAGTGTAATTAAATAGGGAGACGGAATGAAGGGAGGATAGGCAGAAAATTGTATTAGGGAAACCTAGAGAGAGTTATGGCCTCAAGCCATTGTTAGAGTGATAGCCTCAAGCTATTAAGAGAGTGATAGCCTTAAGCTATTAACCCTATCATTTTGTAACCCTTCCACCATTATCAATCAATATTATGCTTCCATCTTTAGTACTTTCTTATATTCAATCAATCTACAGAAAATCAGATTCTATAGTTTACTCAAAGAATCAATCTTTTCTCTTTATTTTACTGTAATTAGCGTGAGAATTATCAGTCTATTACAATTTACCCACTTTTTATAGACGCATGGATTTAGGCAAGAGGAGAGAGTGCAGCTTTTGGGGAACAAGTTTATTCATGAAGGGAAAAGGGTGTAGGTTTTAATATATATATATATATATATATATATATATATATATAGTTATATATGTATTTGTCTTAGTTTATTTGCTTAGAATCAATTAGGGCTTCTTTGGTATCACTGTAGTTTTCAGTGTTTTGGATTCCAAAGTCAAATGACATATTTCATAAAACGAATAAAAATTAGTGAATCTAATTAGAATCATCATGATTTTGAATACTGACAACAAAAAAGAGCAAGCCACTTTTTCTGGTTTCTTGTTTTTAGTTTATAAAAAAAAAAAAAAGGAAAAAAGAGAGACTAAAACAAACAGACCCTTAATTATTTCAATAGCTGTAGGTTTGTTGTTTTCTTTCTTTGTGGTTACTTACTACACATACATTCTTAAGGGAATGCTGAAATTATGCATTTGAGGTGGTTATCTTAGATCTGTGAACAATGACAGACCTTGATGTCAAATCTTGCTGCCTCACCTGTCTTGATCCTTCAAGTTAGTTTTGGCATTTACTATTTCAAAAGATATGGTTAAGTTGTTTATGAATTAATTTGAGATTGTGGTGGATTAGTAGGTTAGCTGAGATCCATCTAACACATATTTGTTTGGACTTTAAAACTTCTTTTGTCTTTTGAGCTTTCTTTCGGACTTGCATGCTTTTGTAAATGCTTATAATCTCTTATGATTTATGAATATATATTGTGGAATATATTAGTACCAAGAGTATTAAGAGGGAGTGATGTTATGCCAGTATATATTGTTTTCTTGCTTATTTTTAGCTAATGTTAGACTGCTTTAATTGTCTGTTGCAACTTTTATCATAAATGAAATTGAAAATACTTCTGAAATTCTTCTTCAGACTTTAAGCCAATGTTCATTTAATATAGTACATTTTGTATCTATTGTTGTCTCTTTTGGGGGTTGGTTTTATGTTCAGAGAAAGCTGGAAGTATTTTTATGTTCAGAGAAAGCAGAAGTTTTGTAATTGGACATCACTTTTCTAGATTTATTTACTCTGTGCCTTTCCCCTTCTTTTCTTATGGTCAACAGTAGGGCTGTTACCTCTCTAGCATTTCGTTCTGATGGAATCTCGTTGGTATCTGGATCAGAAGATGGCAAAATTCGTGTCTGGGATACTAGAACTCGTAATATTGTTCGCATGTTCACACATGGTAAAGGTAATATGACCCACTTAACAACCTGTTCATGATATCTTACTACCTTTTTATGTGTTTGGAATTATAGTTGATGAAAAATCATGCTGACGTATAAAATCCGAACATTAAGATCTAGGGGATTCATTTCACCAATAACTCACTTGTTGCTATTCGGAATACTGTTTTAGTGTCTCATCATATTTCAATATACTTGAAATATCCTTATCCTGTATGTAAGGTAGAGAGGTTGGCTTTGAACTGCAATTAAGATCTAAACTCTTGAGTACGCAAGTATTTCTTTCGTAGAAATTGATAAATAAGAAGCTGAAGCTGTTGTCTGCTTCAAAAAAAAAAAAAAAAAACCCCCTTGTCCGTAAGCGAATATTGTGTGGGAATAATATGGCTCACCCTCAAACTAATATGGTGTAAAGACTGTAAACCTAAAATTTATAAGCCTAACTGCACAAGGTATCCACTATTGAGTATGTTGGTTCCAACTTCCAATTCATGACAAGCTTGTGCACTAAGTTGCCTCTTATGGTTTTATTTATGTGCCAGTCTGCTACTATAAATGGATTTTTTTTTTAAAGGAAAAACAAAAAAGTGGACCAAGTCTTCCTGGCATATTTATAACTACAGTACATTGCTTTGTTACAATCTTGCCCTACGACAAAATTCAAACTATCAATATGTGAGCTGTTTTGCTTGACAGGTCCAGTGACCAACGTTCTGATTACTAGGATTTCAGAGAGCGAGTTAAAGTCCCAAGCTTCTCATGGGAGGAAGGCCTTATTGCCTCCCTCACTTGAAAAATATGCAAATTCTAGTGAGGAGATTGTGGGGACGAAGGCTTTTATTGGTTGCGACAACTCTTCTAATCCAGGTGGTGATTCTTACCTCATCGAAAATGTGATGAACAACCAAATCAAAGAGTTTCAGGTTAGTGATCGATATCGATATCGATCTGTTGTTATATGTGTGTGTTTGTGGGGTCTATTTTTTCTAATCGTTTTCTTTCTTGTTTAGCAACAAGGTTCAACTACTGCAGCAGAAATGGAAGTTGAGCGACTAAAGCTGGAGTGCAAGAGGGCAACACAGATGGTCCAACAATGGAAAAATATGTACGACAATTTGCATCAGTTTTGTGTAAACGAGCTTGTTGATGAAAGTAATGCTAAGCATATTAATATAAACGCTGGTTGAGACATTGCAAAGGGGCATGTAGATGATCCAGCTTTTTCATTGGTTTCGTGCGAATGAGCTTGTGGAAATGCACTTGAGCAAACCATAGGAATACCAACCAGCCCGATTCAGGCTTTGCTAAGTGGATTTCAGCAGCTTTCAAGTTTTGTAGGCTTTGTTAGTCTCTGTATTTTACATTTTGTTTGCTTTGGATCATTGTTTAGAATTTTTCTGATACGGAGTAGCTTAAATTGATGGTTACAAAGTATATGTTGATACAGCGTTAATTTGCTTATTGATTGATGTGGTTGTACATGCTACCAAAATCTATACAAAAGTATCAGCTCCATTTTTTTTTTTTTTTTTTTCTATTTCTTTCTCCAATGCAACACTTTTCTAATTTCTTTCTCCAATTTGCTAATGTTTTTTTTTTTTTTTTAATTTATTCCGACTGTTTGATTTAAAAAGAAAACCTCCAAAAATATCTGCTAAAAATATCTAACGTCTAGACAACTTTCCATGCCAGCACAACATAAGAAAATCCAAAAAAAAGTCTTGTTTGACATTGGACCCCGTTGAAAAATTAGAAAAAGCACAAACAAACAAAACTCCAAACATAATCTAATCTCCACTTCCACGTCACAACACCTTCATTAATTTCTTTTTAATGTTCAAAAATCCAATGACAGATCAAATTGCGTCGATTATTATAAAATAAATGAAAATAAATTAAAATTATACTAAAATATTAAATTGTATCGATTATTCTAAAACGAAAGAAAATAAATCGAAAATTATACTTAAAAACATATAAACAAATAAAAAGCATTAGAAAATGTTCGTATCAGTCTCCAGTCTTCACTTTAATCACGTATATATTCAATATGATTACATGATAGGAGTAAAAAACAGATATTTAAAAAGTTGAATTTTACCCAGATCTACATAATACGAAAAAAAGTGTAACACTATCTCTGTTTCATATTTTTTGCAACAATTAGATAGTTTTCTTGTCTAATTTATATCAAATCGTTGCAAAAAATATTTACATAAGATGTAGTACATAAAAAATAACGAAAGAAGTACTAATTTTTAAAATGTCAAAAAAGTACGCATTAAAGACCGTTCAAAAATCCAATTAACAGATAAAATATTTAAAAAAAAACTAAACAAAGAAGCAATGTCAAATTATCATTGGTGTTAAATAACCCCAAAACTAAACTCAACTAAAAAAAAAAAATCGAGGTTTCCATTCATCAGGTGGGATTCTCATTCTCTCTCCACACTATTTTCCCAGATTCCGACGTAGTAAACATCAAAAAAATCCCACCTTCATCCAATCAAAACTCGACATCAAACCGCCACGTGTCACCCTCCGAACTCTCTGAAGTCTCCTCCCTGTTTTTTATCGGTCGGTATATCTTTCTTTCAACAATCCAATAAATAAATTTATTCATGTAAATAGGATCAAACCCCATTTTTTTTTTCGCATATATATATATATATTTTTTTTTTGTTATGGCGAGATCGAATGGGGTGGTGGTTGTGGAGGTGGTTTCCGATACGATAACAATGGCAGTGATGAGTGGAACGAGGAAGCGGCAACGGCGACAACCGCGGCGAGAAGAGACGGAAAATGGTAATGAAAATGATCCAATGGAAGTGTTGGGTGAAGATATAATGGTGAGAATAATGGGATGTTTGGATGCACGCAGCTTGGCACGCTCTCTTCTCGTGTCCCGCTCTTGGTTTTCTCTTGCTTCTTCTGATTCTTTTTGGTCTCCCTTGGTAATTTCTCTTCTTTTTTGTTTTAATTACTAGTAAATTTTGTTTTAATTATCGCAAATTTTCATATGTGGCTAGTCACACGTTGTGGCCGAAGTTACGGGGTTAATTGATTGGTCAGGTGTGTGACTGTGTAAATGTTTTGGCGTGTCAGTTTGCTGCACGGTGGGTATGGCTGGCCACACTAAAAAAGCGCGTGTTAATTATATTATTTTTTTTTGGGGGAATCATATGTTATTGTTAGTTTGTTATAATTGTTGATTTTAGTACAATATTGGAAATTTCAGTGAATTTTTTCATTTGGGAGTTGTTTGATTTTTGTTCAATTGGGAAAATTTGGTGATTTTGTTAGAATATTAGGGATAATTGATCGTGAATCATCGTGCACATGCGTTCATAGTCTAGTCTACTAACTCTGGTTGGAAATCCGCTAAACATGCTTGTTCGTTATAGACCATGACAAATGACACCTGTTATTGAACATTAATAGAAAGAGCATGATTTTAAAGATGAGGTGTTGAAGTTGATGTTATGTGAATTGTGGGTGTCAACTGACTATAAATTGTACTCTGTATTTTGTTTTTTTAGAGAAGAAAACAGGATAATATGTATGTAAATTTTTTTTTTTTTTTTTTTTTTTTTTGGGTTAATGCGGTGCCAGCTAACTTCCCATGAACCTTAGTGATGGAGTCGGGTAGTCCAGAAATTGAAATTCGATAAAATAAGTTCAGATAGATAAGTTCAGATAGATAAATAATTGATTAGAAAATGGCCTTAACCAAATTGAGTAATTTTGAAATGATAAGGTCATCTATATCTTCTACTAAAATGTGGCATTTGATTGATTTAAATTTTTGCCTGTTTTGTTAATGTTAGCCTTAACAATAACACGAAAAGATCACCGTGTTGCAGGACAAATGTATTTACAGTAGGATACGAGTATATTACATATGAGGTCATCAATAGGCAGATACAGTCATAGAGGTGAATTGTCTGTAGATTGAAAAAAATCATGAATTATGGGATGATGAAACTGCAAGCGATAGAGTTTAGACAACATAATTTCAATGTATTCTTCCCATAAAACCACTCCATTTTTTTTTAAAAAAAAAACTCTTTGTTAAATCAAGTAAAACAGCTATTTGTGTAGAATTTGGATACGTGGCGTAAGCTGAAGGTACCTGATAGTTGAGGATCCTGGGTATAAAAGTTTTCCCTCTGCTTACTAAGATTAGTCTATGGGCTTTAAAATGCAAATAGGCGAGTCTGATTTTTGTCCAGATTTATTTTTTTGTTGTGTATTTATTCGATTGTATGACTCGTTGTCTCTGTTGTCTTTACTGTGGCTGTACTGATTTTCACATTAGTTGAGCTTATGAAATCAGATAGACGATTACCAATAATTTCTTTTATTCTAAAGAATATACTCCATTGATTTCAGTGTAAAAAGTTGTGGATTGGGAAAGCGCATATACCCAGATGGTCGAAAGTACCTGGATTGTCAAAGTTAGCTTGTTATTCCCGTGCAGTTGCTGATAGTAAGCGGGTGAGTCTTCTTTTAGTTCTTTTACAGCCTTAATTCATTTTAGCCTGTCCTTATTTCCTTTGTATGTGTTGGTGCATCAAGTGCATTTTGTTGGTTCTATATTGTCTTGCTGTAACTGTAACTTACTAACTTCTTTGGTGCTTATAGATTCGTATTATGAGGGAGGATCTTTGCGACCATTCCTGGGATTTTCATTTTACTGAGGTATGATTAATCTCTAAATGTGATATATTTTCCTTCTGTATATATGTTTTGTCTCAATTTCATAGGTATAATACTTGCGAGTTTGGGAATTTTCCCCTCTAGTACACAGTACACACCTTGTATGTTTCTTTTAAATTTATCAGTGTTTTCAGTTGCAGATTTGGTACTTTTCCTTTATAGTAAACATGTTTCTCTTCAATTTGAGGATTTCTTGCAACTTATGCACTCTCTTTTGCAACGAAACCAATTCAAATTACTACTGCTATTTTACTTGGGAGAGGAGTAGGGGAGTGGCAATTTCTTTTTCGGCCAATACTTGATTTCATATAGATTTGAATGCTTTAAATTTAACAGGGTACTTACAAGGACATATGCATATATATACTGGACAGAATAATGCCAAGTGATAGTGTGTTACAATCATATTCGAAACTTTGCTGTTATATACATTCATTATAGTGGACTAATACATAAATTAGCACTTAGAAGATCAAACTTATTTACCCTCTTTGTAAGTCGTGAATCAAAAGAGCAACCTCAACACTCCTTGATTAGAACTCTATTCATGAAAGCTGTTGGGTTTTTAAAATCTTGCATAAATTCGGTCACTTAAAGTCATAAGACTTGCAAAAGAGAGCATCTTGTCTTCTATCTGTTCAACTATGACAGTTCTATTCAGGCCTCACTGAACATCATTACTCTTTCTATTACCAGGCTGCCCCTGCTTATTGGAAAAATCTCGACCCATACTGGGGAGGTACAGGCTCTCCAATGCATCGTTACTTCCATGCTGATGGGAGCCAGACTGCAGACCCTGACGACAAAGTTTGGGGTGGCCATGAGTGTACTTACACAATTGTTACCAGCATTGTTGGAGATGGAAAGATCAGGGAAAACTATGTCAGGATAAATCGTTGGCCTCGCTTGGCTGTGTCGAGGAGGGATGACTGGGGTTGGGAGATGTCCAATGTTATCTTTGCTTACTCCAGTGTCCCAGATGCACATAAGGATAGCGGGACCGGACCTATGTTCTAACTTATAAATATAGAATTTTTCCCTGCAGTTTCTTTGTTTAGGAACAGAATTATAAAGGCATAATTTAGGCCAAGTTTTTCTAGTGGTCCTATAATTGCCAATAGGTAATATTTACAGTTTTTCCTTCTTTCTTGAATACTTAAAATTACCTATAATGAGAGCTGGATTGAGTTGTGTCCGAGTGTTATCAGTTTGTTGTTTAAATAATGTGTATACTTGTAGTTAATAATTATAGGTTTTGTGTTCGACTTTGCCAGTGTATTTCAGAGGATGGTGCAGTAATAAACTGATAATGTTTAATATTTTAATTTTTTTTTTTTTTTCTCTCTTTTTCTCCTCTTGCTATTGTCTATAATTTTAGTTTCTCCTCTTAGAAGCAAAATTTAATTTTCTCTTTGGTGTAGCTCTGCAGTCTTTAGCTGTTCAAAATGTTTCATTATGTACACCGTAGCAACAAATATGCCTTAATTAATATAAAATGAATTGCGGGTGTCAATCAATTTAGTTGCTTAAAGTTTTGGGGATAAAATCCACTTGAGATCAATTGTTGTCTACATCGTATCTGATTCAATTAAATATTTAAATGTTTGTTAAAATACGATGAATGATGAATTGAACATTGCTTTTAGTTAAGACATTGTAAACATTGATTTATTTTTATTTTATTTTATTTTTGACGGGATTGTAAATACTGATTTTAAAACTTTGTTGGGAATATAAACTTAATTAAGAAATAAAATCAAGTTCTACCGAATATAAGATACTTTAGACTATCGTGTTCAAACAAACAAACTTGGAGTTCATATTACATACGTAGTATCACACTTTTGCCACTAGATGGGATACCGTATTTCCTGCCCTTCTCACTTGATTACAAGAAAATAAACTAAACCTCAAACTGGATCGATCTCCGAATATAAAATATCTCACACAGATGTAGCTTCCATTTGGTTGTCTTTGTACTTCTTGAAGTGTAAATACAGTTGGTTCTGATCAGGGACATTGTTCTTGATTATTGGAACATCTTTGAAATTGTTGAACCATTTATATAAGCAAGGGAAACTGTTGGCTGTAAATATCTTAACTTCCACAATTTGCTCAATAACTTGTAACCAATATATTAAACTCCCAAATGCCAAATCTACTATTCCAATTTCTTCACCTCCAAAAAATGTATTGTTTCCTAGATTACCATGCTCTTCTAAAGTTGTTAGCATTTCCAAGCTATCTTTTTTAGCCTTGGCTTGCTCTTCTCCTGCGGTTTGTGCAAACTTCCAAAAAGCTATGCCCTGTAATTTTAGTACATGATTTATAATAACAAGTTAGTATTGTTGATTTATACTTTACAGCAATACTTTGTTGAGTTTTGAAGATAATCATTATATCAAAAAGGAGTTAATTTATTCCTAGGTGATCCAAAATCAATCGATTAAATGAAAGTTTTTGCATTAAAATCCCGCTCTGTGCAATTATTAGTCACACATAATATTTTAGAATAAACAATTTAACTCGATTTTTCCTTTTTTTTTTTTTACAAAATAATCCTTCGTACTTTGTAAAAAAAAAAAAAAATTTACCACGGAGTATATCAAAATAGGAATAGAAATCACCATTAGTAGTAAATAATTTAAATCGAATCTCGTTCAAACCATTGATGCTAAATAAAATATTTCCTCTACTCTTGTATCTTTAATATGTATATAGACTTCCATGCTTGTAATTTTGCTAACACATTTTTTTTTGTATCAAGACGAATATAACAAGATCCGACTAATAGTTCAGAATATACCTTCTCTTCAGCAAATTTGGCCCAAAATCTAACCAAGGCTCTTTCATATGGCTCCTTGGGCAACAATGGATGGTGATGGGGCCACATCTCTTCAATGTATTCAAGGATAACTAAAGACTCACAAATGGGTTTTTCATTATGAACCAAAACTGGAATTTTCTTATGAACTGGATTGTATTGTAGAAGTAATGAACTTTTATTAGTAAGATCTTCTTCAATATAATCATATTTTATGCTTTTTAAGTTTAGTGCCCAAATAACTCTGCAACTGAATGGGCTTGACCAAACTCCCAACAGCTTTAAATTTTCCATGCTATATTTTATGAAGATTAAGACTATTGGGTTTTGTAATTTTGTTGCTAGTTCTTTAGAGAATGAACTCATTGGAAATGTTGATGTTTTATATAGTAATGATAGTGATTAGAGAGATTAACTTTAGGGAAACTTCTAAGAAAGTGCTTAATAAGTTTTTTAAACATAGTATTAGGTAAGAACTTTTTTTTTTTTTAAAAAAAAAAAAAATTTTTTTTGAAGCATGGCAGGTTAGGTCTTATATTCTGACTTCATTTAACTTTCTTTTTGTACATTGTTTGACATTGGTGTTGGGTAATATTTGAGTAATCTAATTTTCTGACTTCATTAAACATTGACATTAAACTGTACACTAATTCTTGTGGGAAAAATATATACAAGTAATTTCAAATGAGATAGTAGTAAAATTCATACTCCGTATTAATGTGTTCTTAGCTTTTTAAGTGTTTAAAATTATAAATTAGTTTTATTACAAATAAAGACATTGATAAATATACACAAATAAAAAGACATTTGATTTGATATATTAGTATTTCTACTCTTTGAATGTTGGTGTAGTGATGAATGAGACTACACTTGGTAGGGAGGACCTGTGTTCGATTCCCCACAACAACAATTGGGAGGGGATTGGAACCTAACCACCCATAACTGATCCTTGAATCCGAATTAGCCCAAATGATGAACCGGGTGAAACACTAAAAAAAAAAATCATATATTTCTAACAATTGAAATAAGATATATTTTATTAAATAAGTTGAAATGGACATAACGTTAGGTCACCTTATTGAGAGCGAGTGATTCTCTTCCCCGCCCTTGTGACTCTCTAAACACCAAAAAAAACATTGGTTCACCTTAGTTATTATGATTTGATTACATTTTAATTTCAATTATTAAGTAATAAGGATTTGAGATAAAGCTAATCAAACATAACCTAAACTAGATACTCCGTACCTTTTTTTTTTTTTTTTTTTTTTTTTTTTTTTTTTTTTTTTTTTTTGTAAGTGATACACTTTTTATAAACGACATTAGTTTGATGGCTATCCTTCTTATTTGGAAATCTTTTACGGTGTACTGAGGGCTTGTTCACATTTACTTCAGTTCAGTTCAGTTCAGTTCAGCTCCAATTAGTTCAGTGTAGTTCAGCTCTTAATTTCCCTCTCTCATAAAATATTTATTTCAGCTCAATTCAGTTCAGTTCAGTTAAGCTCTAATCAGTTCAGTTCAGCTCCAATCAGTCCAGTTCAGTTCAGTTCAGTAAATGTGAACGGACCCTAATTTTTAATTATAATACGGAAAACAAAATTAAAGAAAACTCTTTTTTTTATTGCCTTTTTTTAAAGCATAATTAATAAAATTAAAGTTCTCTGATCAGAAGAGAACGACAGCGAGCTTTTACTCCGGTGGCTCTGGTGAATTTAGAGAGTCAAACCCACAGGTGAGATTTTGTCAGGTGAAATTCAACCTAAAGGTTTTTAATTTATCGGTCTAGTTCAAGACTGTTTTTAAAGGATTTTAAACTGAATTACACTAGAGAGTAGAAATTGGATAAAAATAAAATTTCCTTAACTCGGAGACCGAACTAATACTCTTCCTTTTTATTCGAACAATTTTTTTTAATCTGGACCAATTTATGATCACCTCTAAGTGAGATAATGTATTGATAAACGTGAAATGAGAATTATAGCAAAGAAAATAAAAATAGAGGAATTATATAGAAAGAATATGTTGAATTTTTTCATGAACTGCAATTATATTTATTATTTATAATTTATTTTGTTGTATTACACCCAAATAAGCTAATATACTTGAGCAACTTATGTACTAGAAAAAACTATAACATGATATAATTGGTATGTCTTAAAGCAACATAGCTAATTTTGAAGCAAGTTTGACCAAGCACTCGAATAGACAACTCTAATTATATATACATATATATATACATACATATACATACATATATATATATATATATACATACATATACATACATATATATATATATATATACATACATATACATACATACATATATATATATATATATATATATATATATATATATATATATATATATATATATATATATATATATATATATATATATATATATATATATATATATATATGATTGAGATCCAATGAAAAGTTTCTTAAAATGAGAAGAATGAGAAAGAAGAAATGTGCAAAAGTTTTTCACAAATATATATATATATATATATATGATTGAGATCCAATGAAAAGTTTCTTAAAATGAGAAGAATGAGAAAGAAGAAATGTGCAAAAGTTTTTCACAAAATGTGCATATTTTTTTCACTAAATGTGCAAAATTGATTTTCGAACGAATAAAAATTTTGAATTTTCTGGAAAACAGAAAATATGCACATTATGTTCAAAATTTATGCACATTGAATTTCTGTCAAATTTTTTTTTTTGCACATTTAGTTCGAAAAATATTCATATTTAGTACAAAAATTATGCACATAAAATCCTCATCATCATTCTCATTTTAAGGATCTTCTCATATTTAATTATTTTTGACGGAACTCTAATTATGAATAGAACAGAGTACTTCATATTACATAGCGGTAGCATCCATCAGTCTCTCTCTTTGCTTCTTGAAGGACAAAAACATTTGGTGTTGATCAGGGAGATTGCTCTTGATTATTGGTACATCCTTGAAGTTGTTAAACCATTTATACAAGTTAGGGAAAGTATTGCCTTCAAATACCTTGATTTCCAATACTTGTTCAATAACTTCCAACCAATGTATTACACTCGCAACTGCAAGATCTGCTAGCCCAACATTATCACCTCCAAAAAATGTATTAGTTCCTAGATTACCATGTTCTTCTAATGTTCCAAGCATGTCCAAGCACTCTTTCTTAGCTTTGGCTTGGTCCTCTCCAGTGGTTCGAAATAGTATCCAGATAACTATGCCCTGCAATATTGTTTGTCACAATAATTACACGATTTCATGTGCTACACTTAAGGGTAAAGGGCTAAAGATCAAATATAAAGATGGCATTGGATCAGGTGGTCCAAGACACAACATAAATATGGGATTGGCACAATGACACGGGAAATTCCCTGTTTATCAAGGTGAGAAACGAAATTTGTTTTTCATGGGGGCATTTTTGTGAATAAATCAACAACTTTTTCATTATTGTGGGCTCCACAGTTGAATAGAGTTGTTAGTTTATTTATGAAAATGCCATGTGAGAAACAAAATATGAGAAATTGGGGCATTCTCGAATGACACACTATTTTGTTTGTCAGACCTTGAGACAATTTTCTTTTGGCAAAGCGCGACAAGTCATGAGTCTCATGACCTAGCAATAACACTAACATGCTAAACTAAAGTTATATTAAACCTAGAAACACAAACAAAATATGCCAACACACAGTGACACATGAAATTGGATCGTGCTTGACTACCCTTTTAAAAATTTTGACATAACACATGGGTAGTGGTTTAGCTTGCTAGGCCTAACGCATGCAAGCTAGACACGGCCAACAACTATCTTTATTAATCAAATCTATTTTATTTTCAGAAGTTTAGAATAGACTCCAACCAAATAGTTTATGGGACAAAGTGAGTAACCACTACGCTAAGATCAACTTGGTTGGTTGACATATTAATGTTCCAACATCACTTCATCTAGATAGAAGAACTTCCAAGCAAATAAAAATATTTGCTAAAGTACATCATAGTACGTATGAACAAAGTTTAGAATTATTGTACCTTTTCATCGGCAAATTTGGCCCAAAATCTAACCATTGCTCTTTCATAAGGCTCCTTGGGCAATAATGGATGTTGATGAGGCCAAATTTCTTCAAGGTACTCAAGGATAACTAAAGGATGACTATCAGTCCCTGCTGATTGAGTTCGAACCTTCTTATTGATAGATCAAGAGTTCCGGCCCGGCTATGATTCCTTAGCTTAGTACAAGGTCGAAAAGAATGCTTTGCATTCCAAGTGGGGTTCCATAGCGGAGAAGGAGCGAAGTCTTAACTACCACGCACGCTACTACTAGACTACTAGCACTCTACGAGTAGATTAGTTGAGTGACTAGACTGAGACTCTCTTTGATATCAATCACTAAACTCAAGAAAGTTGCAAAAATCATAAGAGAAGAAAGGTCCACAGAAGGTTGGGAAGTAGTACGCCCGGTTCACGAGGTTCTACCACTGCAGGACCCAATCATAGTCAAAAGAAGAGTTTGATCCTGGCTCAGAAAGAACGCTAGCTATATGCTTAACACATGCAAGTCGAACGTTGTTTTCAGGGAGCTAGGCAGAAAGAAAAGAGGCTCCTAGCTAAAGGTAGCTTATCTCGCCCAGGAGGTGAGAAGAGTTGAGAACATTCACAAATTGGTTTTTCATTGTGAACTAAAACAGGGATTTTCTTATGAATTGGATTATATTGTAGAAGTAATGAACTTTTATTAGTAAGATCTTCTTCAATATAATCATATTTTATGCCTTTTAATTCAAGTACCCAAATCACTCTATAGCTAAATGGGCTTGGCCAAGTTCCAAATAGCTTTACATTTTCCATGGTTTATCGAGAAGAATACAAAAATTGAAATATATGATTTAACAATGATGTTATAATTTGGTAATCTTGAGTTTGAACTTTAAACTCATTCAATGGGATGTTTTATAATGTGATTAAAGAACAATAAGTTTAATTAATAGAAATTTACTTGAGGGAATCATCTAAGAAGGTGCTTTAAAAGATTTTTTTAATCGTTTATTTTGCATGACTTTTTGACTTTGAATTAAGGTTTTGTTGTGTTTATTTTTTTTACACTGTGAAATATTATAGTCACCATCAATCCTTAATAAGCAAATGACCAAGTTTGATTGAGATTACTTTGAAAGGATGTATTTATAAATCAATGTGTCACACTAATGAAGGTGAATGTCTATAGAGAAGGAAATATATCAAGTGGGGATTAAACATGCATAGATAATGAAATACAGCTGCAAATTAAATTGGTTAGTTTGTCAAGATATTGAAGAGAAAATACAAGTTAACCTTCACGATTGATAATTTTATCAATCTAGTGGCAATATTGTAAATAAGTGCACTTTATTTTGATTATTTATGACAAAATCGCTACTTGAAGTAGAGGTAACCTCTACTTCAAGTGGTGGTTTTGCCCATGAACAATAAACAAAGTGCACTTATTTACAATAATGCTACTTTATTAATAAAATTTGTCAATCATAAGAATTAACAGGCTTCGCCTCAAATATATAACAATTATTGATCCAAAACATCCAGTTGAAAATACCAAAGCTTGATTATAGTATGGAGTAGAAAATATATACACAATGGCTTGCGTTCTACATTAATCTAATCAATGAGCAGTTAAAGAACTTTTTCTTATCAATGAGAAGTTAAGAACTTTTTCTTTAGGTTCATCATTAATATTCCCCTACATATACTTTATTTCTTATATGAGCATGATGAACATGTAATTAACATATTTTTCCCTTTCTTTATATTTTTCTTCTTGGATGAGTTAATTAAATTTCACTTTTAATGCAAGAGATGAGTTAATTCAATGTCTTATGAACCTAGTTAATAACATGTATTTTTAATTAATTATCAATTAATAAAACATTAATATGATGGAGTACGTTATCTCCTTGACTAATCTTAAGTGTTATGGAGTATAAATAAGCTTAGTTTAAAGTAATAATGTTGCAACTTATTATATGTAGGATTTTAACCTCATGAAACATTTTCAATCTCATTGTCGTCTCACCTTAGAGTATCATCATGTCATCAATTCAACCAACAAGTTGTTGTTGTTGTTTGAACAATACTACTTTTGATGAGCATCGTTGGGTTATGCAAATTCGACATATGATCGATGATGAAATCGAAGAAGACGATGGAGACATCCATGTATCCATATTCAATGTCCCTAATGCCTTAAGGGATATAAACCCTAATGCTTACACTCCTCAATTGGTTGCTCTTGGTCCTTATCATTATCGACGTTTTGAGCTTCAAGATATGGAAAGATACAAAATTTCTTCAGCAAAAAGGTTCCAAAATCGAAAGCAAAGCATAAAATTGCACACCATTGTGGATCAATTGATAATGCTCGATCATAGAATTCGAGCATGCTATCACAAATATTTAGACGTTAGCAAAGAAACTTTAGCATGGATGATGGCTATTGACTCTGCCTTTTTACTTGAGATTATTGACGTTTATAGCAACAAAGAAGGAAATGTGTTATGTCAAACTTCTTCCAAGATTGTTGATTTTGCAAGAAGGAAGTCGGTATATAATACTATCTTAAGAGATATTATGATGTTGGAAAATCAAATTCCTCTATTTGTCCTAAGAAAAATTTCGAATTATTGGTTTCATTCTTCAAATATGGTTGATGAAATATTGGATGATGTCCTAGTTGGCTTATGTAAAGATGTTTCTCCTTTCAAAATGATGAATTGGGCACAAATTCAACCCTCTTCTACTTGTGCACACATTCTAGAATTTTTGTACAAAAATTTGGTTCCTAAAGTTGAAGAAACGGTTGAAATCAACGAGGATGATAATCAAGCCATCAATGAGGAAAGAAAGTTATGTAAGTTATTTTTACAACTCAAGGAGTCCTTACATCAAATTCCACTTAAAGCCGTCTTCAAATTACCCTGGATTTTCATTTGTAGCCTTCCTGGTTTCGCCATTTTGTCTGCCGTTGTTTTGCCCAAGGAAAATAATGATCCTATTGATACCAAATCTACACAAAACAACATGCCCCCTTTAGTTGAAGAAATTATGATCCCATCTGTCGTTAAACTTTCAAAATCCGGGGTCATATTTTTACCTGCTAATGGAGATATAATGAGTATTAATTTTGATAAAAAGAGTAAGAAATTCTATCTCCCTACCATTAGTATAGATGATAACACTGAGGTTATCCTACGAAACCTAGTAGCATTTGAGGCATCAAACACTTTAGGTCCATTAGTTTTTACTCGTTACACCGAGTTAATGAATGGCATTATTGATACAAAAGACGATGTAAGGCTCTTAAGAGAAAAAGGGATCATACTCAACTACTTGAAAAGTGATGAAGAGGTTGCTAATCTTTGGAATGGGATGAGCAAGTCATTGAGATTAACAAGAGTTTCTTTCTTGGATGAAGTCATTGATAATGTCAATAGGTATTATGAAGGGAATTGGAAGGTCCTATTAAGTATATTCATAAAGACATATTTAATCAATTCGTGGCAATTTTTGGTATTCATAGTAGCTACTTTAATCTTGTCATTGTTGATATTACAAGTATTAGGCTCCCTCTTTTACAATCCTCGCATGGTTGGTCCACATCCACAAGGATGAATATAGCCAATTTCATTAATATCATGTTGTTTAGAAGCTAACGTTTTCATTATATATATATTAGTTCCTTTGCCTAGGACTCTAGGAGTTGGTTAACAAATTTTTACATAGATAATAAAATGTAACCGTACTATTGCACGAGCTATGTAGTTGATGAACATTACATCGTATATTTAAGAAGTTAATGAAAAAAGTAATTGAATATGGTATTTACTTGAGCTTGTTGAATTGAATTGAAAAAACCCAATATGATGGAGTTTGTAGAATTTAAGGATTAAGTTATTGAAATTTTGTATTTAAAACACTAGTACAATGACATAAATTGGCGTAGCAGTTCAAAACATGAGCAACAGTTTTAAACCGCGGGCGCTCAAGGGGTCGTGCCATTACCCCCTTTAAATAGGCAGCGGTTCAAATTGCTTCCCATTTGTTGAGAATGGGCAGCAGTTCAATGCCTTATTATATAATTAACTAATGACTAGCTCGGGCTTTGCCCCATATTGCTACTTTTGTAATCGTGCAACAGGGATATTTTTTTTAAGGATGTTGAATCCGAAATCGACATTATTAAAATTTGTTTTTTTTAATAATTAAATCACGTGGTTTACTCTTATGTACTTTTCTTTTTCATTTTTATAACAAGTTTAATTACGGGCTATGATGGTTAGATAGCCAACTTTGTTATAAGTGGTTATAAGTGGCGTAATCTAAAAGGATTTACTAGATAATTGTGATATTTACTACGTTTATTTTCCAGTCATATCAAAATTACCCATTGTAACTGAATAAATGCTCTAATTTACAACGTATTATTCATAGTAACTATTTAGTTAGACACATGTGATAGATATTTAGGATTTAGGAATATGACACAACATAACACGATAACTTTAGACACAAAACAAACCACGATCCATAACGTCCATATGCCATCGAGCCATGGCGTGAACACCTTAGATAACGTTTTGGTATGAACCCAAGACACAAGACACTAATGAGCCACAAGTAGCACTGTCAACGGTTTGACAGTTCGGTTCGGTTCGGTTTGAAATCAGTTCGGTATTTAATCGGGTCGGTTTGGAATCGATTTAATTGTCTCACGGGTCGGTTTTGGTTCGGTTTAAATAGTTATCGGTTCGATTCGGTTTCGGTTTATTCTTAAGCGATTTTAATTCGGTTCGGGTTATAAACAGTCCGGGTAGTAAACGGTTCGGTGCAGACGGGTTGCGGTTTGTTAACGGTGCGGTGTAAACGGTTTTTATCCCGGTTCAAACAGTTTCGGGCTAGAAACAGTTCGGTTCATTTTTGGTTCAGTTTATAACTGGTTCGGTTCTTTTTCGGTTCAGTTTTTAACTGGTTCGGTTCTTTTTCGGTTCAGTTTATAACTGGTTCGGTTCTTCGATGGTTTAACCACTTTAACGTCATTCATATCGGTTCCATTTCAAGTTTACTAAATTACGGTTCGTGTCGGGTTTCGGTTTCAAAAAATAAATTGTTTATCGAGTTGTTTGGATTCGGGCAGTTAAATGATTTTGGTTTGAAATTTGATAGTACTTGTTAACCTTTTGCCTTCACAAGTTTTATATAAAGTCGCGAATCATTTCATATTTAAGCATCATATTATAAACAAATTCTCATTGATTTATAAATACATATTATGTTTTGTTTCAAGTTTAGTCATATTGATCTTACTAGTTATATTCCCGTCAAAAAAAAAAAAAGTTTGTAAACGGTTCGATTTAATTATATTCCCGTCAAAAAAAAAATCCATTTAATCATATAAAAAAGTTTGTAAACGGTTCGATTTAGAAGCGGTTTGGTTCATAAACGGTTCGGTTTATAACCAGTTCGGTTTACAATCAGTTCGGTTTTTACATGGTTCGGTGCAAACGGGTAGCAGTTTGCTAACAGTTCGGTGTAAGCGGTTTTTTTTTTTCCAATTTAAACGGTTTCGGGTTGGAACTGATTTCGGGTTAGATACGGTTCGGTTCTTTTTCGGTTCGGTTTTCTTTCAGTTCGGTTTATATTTGGTTCGGTTTGTTAACGGGTTCAGTTCTTATACGGTTTAACATTATTCGGGTCGATTCGGTTTCGGGTTTACTAAAATATGGTTTGGGTCGGTTTTCGGTTTCAAAAAAATCGATTTTTAATCGGTTCGGTTCTCATTTGGATCGGTCGATTTCGGGCAGTTAAACGCTTTCGGTTTGAAATTTGACAGCACTAGCCACAAGCATTTAAAGTTTACTTTGAATTGGGAGATAGTAACTTCAAAATTATAACAACCACAATCACAAATTGACAACAACGCTGAGAGATTGACAATGTCGACCATGCTCATGTCTTCCTTCTCCTTCACTCCGTCCACTGTCTTCGCTTCTTCTTCATCTGCAGGTCCCCTCTCTTCCCTAATCCTTCTCCTTATCTTCCATGCCAGCAATTATCAATTACTAACACAGTTTTTTTTCATCAATTTTATCAGATTATCCGAATTCTAAATCCGTAAAAATCCGACCCGATTGGCGAGAAAAATCTCGACCAATTCCTCCCGGTGGCAATTACCCTGCCAAAGATCACTGCAGGTATTTTTGTCACTTACAGTAATTGTATTTGGAGAGAAATTATTTAATAGAGCTGTCAAATCGGGTATTCTGATGCATCGTCATGTCGTGTCTAATTAGGAGTAGTTGGTTAGTCAACTTGGACCGTGTTAGTTTTTGGCACCTCTACGAGTTACTTGTATGTATATAATTAATAATATTAGGTGTATCAAATTAGTTTAATTTAATGAGAAACTGAGAATAGTTTTGAATTTTAGTTGTTTAATATGAAATTAATGATGATAGTGATGAGGGTTTGACATTGAAGGTAAAATGTGGACTACTCCATTATCTTTTTGGTATTAGAGCCACAAAGACGAGTGATGAGAATCGATAGTATCTTTTAGAACCGGTAGGGAAACTTTAAAATTACTACAAATTAAGTTTAATAAGTGTAACAATAGTAATAGTTTAATAAGTGTAACAATAGTGATTTAATTTATGAAAATTGATGATCAAATTGAAACGTGGCCTATTATTTTAAAACCGAAGGATTAATTGCGACTATTACTCATCTGTTACGGTGGATTAAATCCCCAAATAACCTTTTGGAAATGTTGTGACAATATTTAATTAATGAAAATTGATATCAAAGTGGTTAAGGGTTTGACCCTTTTGGTTAAAGTTAAACGTGGCTTATTATATTGAAATCGATGAATTAATGTGACTGTTGTTTATCTGTTACAGTTTTCAGTTTTCAAGTCAAATTAAGTTATTGGGAAAAGTTTAACAATTTTATTTTTTAATGGCGCAGTCGATGTGGACTTTGTGATACTTATTACATAGCTCATGTGAAGGAGGCATGTGCTTTCTTGGGAGATGGCATGTCTAGAATAGAAGTATGCTCCTTCTCTTCTTTATATATTGTTAAACTCTGCAGTAATTATTATTACCAAGTGGCTCCTTTTTGACAGGATAAAATGTTACTTTGTTTACTGTTTCAATAATTGGTGTGCATGTGTAGTAAATTGATGCTTGGAATTGAATTAAATAGGACTTGAATTTGCCTCTCAAGCCTTAAGATTGCATATTGTTCTTTTCTTGAATACATTGTATGATTTATGTAGAACCAATGTGTTGATCTACCTCACATGGTTTATAATGACTAAACTAATGCATCATTTCGGTTTGGCTGTATTGTAAAGTATTTTCAACTGACAAAATTGGGGTGCTTAAAAAACTCTTGGTCATTTCAAAGTAAACGTTGCAACCTTATACCATCTTACATCCGTATTTCACTTATAAGTTACTTGCTATTCAGAGATATAGTGAATGATGAATGATTCCCCCCCGTCTCTTCAATAATTGACGTGTGCCTCTAATAGTCTATTTTAACTACTATAATATAGTAACATATAATTATTATAAAATCCCATAAAGACTTTGAAATCGAATTTGTACTGCTACAACCTCAACACCAACACCGCCTGGGATCAATGCATCTTCGTTTCCATGACACCGTGACTATCCCACAACAAAACCTTATATTAAAATCATGATTTCCCATAGTATTGATTTATTTTGGCAATTCGCTAACATTATCTACTTTCTCAAGTTTGTTACTTATTGCCCTTAACTCCATCATGTCCTTACCCTTCTCAAAAGTATGTATTTTGAAAATTAATCTAATTTATAAGCTATTAAGCATTCACCTTAAAATAATTTAGGTTTAGTTGAAATAAATAATTTATGTTGAGTAAAAATAAGTTTAATTCAGCAAAATTAAGTTCAATTCATTAGAAATATGTTTCAATCTGTAAAATTCAGTAATCGTGAAGAACAAATATAACAAAGAACCAGTAAGAATAAGTTTTAATAATTTAAAGTTCAGCAACATTAATTTAATTTTAGTTAAAATAGTTTTGTTTTAACCAAAATAAAGTGAAGAGAACAACATGTTAATCCTTTGCCATGGTATCAAGAAACAACATGACATGATATTTATGAGTTCAAATCTCATCTACATTCTATTTAAAGTGATATATTTATCGTTTGGCACAACAAGATAGAATATAAAATCAATCTTGGTGCTTTAACCTCTAGCGTAGACTTTTGGTTGAATTGATCCTTTGACATTGCTTTTATTGAGATGATAAAATTGGGATTGGTGTTCATGTTATGCTTTGTAGAGTGAAGTACAAATCCCTAAGTAACCTCTTCTTTATCTTTGATATAGATGCAAGTGGACTTCAATCTTGTGAGAATATATAATGAAACTACTAGATTTTACTTTGTCTATATTGCACCTATAAACCAACCTTTTTTTTATTGTTTATTCCACCTACAACAAGTTGGAAGTCATTTTAGCAATTTCACACATGGTAAATTGGTGAAATAGGTGTGAAGTAGCATTTAAATATTGCAATAATATCTTAACATGGTTTGTGTTGATATTTAATAATTATGTAGGGTGACTATTGTTTTGGATGAAAAGGAATCTTATGAAACTTTTACACTTCCTCCGTTTCTTTTTAATTTTTAATCAGTTGTAACACTTTCCATTTTTTTACATTTCTTTCTCTATCTCTCTCCTACCCACATGGGTCCCTCTTATTTTTCTCTCTATCTCTCACCTCTTAAAAAATTGTCTAGGAGACCGTGAAAATAAAAGTGTAGCAACTAAAAGAAAACGGAGGAAGTATTTTGAATCAGAGGCAGAATTTAGGTTTTTGCTTCTATTTGTCCTTTTTCCTTCCCAAATAAGGGTGATAAGGGATTTAGCAAAACTCAAACTTGGCTTCCAATAACCTATACATAATCTCCTAGTTGACCTCAAACTTGTCAATTTGGAAGCTTCGGTCTATGCTTGGTTTGTAACTCTAACTCAAGCTTCTTGAGTCTTGTACTATTATATATAAGGGATAACCTATGTTGTTCAGACGTTTCATTATCTTAAGCACCTATGTTGGATCCTAGAGTTTTTGACTTGGGTTCTGGACACTTAAATAATTTGATACTTCCTTTTGCATAAACATTGTTACCCCTAACATAGGTTATGAATTACTCTTTTTAAAAAATTTAATTAAAAAATTAGCTTGGATTTCAGCTTAAACTAAGTCTTGCAAGTTGCATTTTGATTGTACTTTCACCAAGCCAAGCTTTAGTCCCTTCAGAGTAGGCTTGTTTCATTTTCACCCCTCCCAACTGCTTTTATCATGTCCCCATAGGTTTCCTAAGTGGAAAAAGGAAATAAGAGCTCCCAATGATTGCCTAGTGGCATGTATCCATTGACTGATGAAAGTGTTCTCTCCAGCTTAAACTTTTGATCTAGCTTTTTACAATTGACTTTTCTGAGTAAACTATAATCTAGTATATTTATGCCATATAGAACTGAATTAGAATCTGAATATTAACAGTATGAAAATGTTTGAGGTGTTTATGGATACTTGATTAATCAACCAGAGTTAAATCAGTTAAGTGGGCATATGGCGATTCTTGCCACATGTTCCTTTTGTCTTTGATGATTGGTCTGTTATCTTCATGCTTTCAGATTCTTGCTCTTGTACCTGGAGCAGAACTACATCAAAAGTTGGTAACATATTACTAGAGTGGACATTCTTTTACACTTTCTCAGGTCACTTCACAGTGACTGATATAGAATTCCATAATTTTGCCACAAAAGTCTTAGGCGTCTTCACATGCTCTGCTATGCTATACAAATCCATTCTGGTTAGCTAATTTACCTTCTTTCATTTCCTAGACTTTGGAGCCCTTGGTCCATGGGAGAGGCAGGAAAGAGGATTCACTTGATGAGACATATCTAGGAGTCTATGAGGATCTATTGTATGCTCGTAAAATAAAACCTGTTGAAGGTAACTATTATCCTCTCAATGAAGCCATGGCTTTGCTGGACATTGAAGATTTAAATACTGATCAATGATGTATATATCTTGAGATGTTCTGATCATCTTGTCTTTTTTCAATACAATTGAAGCTTGTTGTTCCTGTTCACTATATATAAAGCTCAAAAGAATTATAGTTTTTTTTGTTCTTTACCAGAAAAGAAGAAACTGATATTGTAGCTCCCTTATACCTCAACAATTTTCCATTATGAAGTTTTATTGATCTAAAATAAAGTTATTAAATATGTATCAATTGATGGAAGTTGGTGATGAAGTTCATTTTGTGCTAGACTACTTCTCTGTTGTTTTGTTGAATTGGCAGATTGCCTTGAACAGCAACTCATTGCTCAAATAAAACGTGGATATATCATCTTGTAACTAAATTCTGTTCAGCTGTCCTCAATGTATTTATTTTGTGTGTTACTGTCGTTTTTTTTTTTTTGGGTGTGTGGGGGGGGGGGGGGGGGGAGGGGGAGGGGATCTGGGGTGGTTGTGGCTTCTTTGCAATACAGAGGCAGTATTCCTATTCTGATGGATTGGTGATTGATTTTTCTATTAATAGGAGCACAATGGACGGGTATAGTGACAACTATTGCTGTTGAAATGCTTAAAGCGGGCTTGGTTGAAGCAGTTATCTGCGTGCAGAGGTAAATGTGTAGTTTAATAGCAACTTGTAGTTATATATTGTTTTCATGATCACTAATACTCTAACTGTCCCATGTTTATCCTTGCAGTGATCCGGATGATAGATTCAGTCCAAGGCCTGTATTAGCTAGGTATGTTAATTAAGTGCTATGCTAAAGATGATTTGCTGTGAAAATTTATTCTGCGTTGCTTATTAGGGCTGGCCAAACTGTATATCTTATACAGTTCGAAATTTCAAATATACAAATATTTTAGTTCGAAATTTTATCCAGATAACAGATCAGAAGAACTCAATTAAGTGCCCCCCCCTCTCCCAGTGTTCTTGTTAAGGTTTAATGTTTGTCAGGTGTAATGAATGCCAAAACAAAAGAAAAACTTGATTTACCTGATAAAAACCAAGTTAAAGACATCAGTACAACAATTAATCAATTTTGAAGGAGTTTAAAAAATTAGCATATTATGGAGTATATAATAACATCAATGAATTCAGCTGAGTGTGTAATTTATGAGGTTAGCAGTGAGGCATGGTGCTTGCAATGCTAGGCTTTTGCTTTTGCTATCCTATTTTAAAAATTGTTTTCAAACCATATCCGAATGATGTTTTCAAATGCAATCTGAATCCAATCCAACATTTTCTGATATAAAAATTGGATCAGACATCCTAAATTTCCGTTCGTATTTCTTAGCCCACCCCTAATGCTTATATTGGCCGTTTGCATGTATTTTCACAACCTGAAGCAGCTTGTTGTTTATTTTTTCCTCCTGTTGAACAGGACACCGGATGAAGTAATTGTAGCGAAAGGTGTTAAGCCAACTTTGTCTCCAAATCTTGACACACTTGCCCTGGTTGAGGTGCCTGATAAAATTTTTCAATAGCTTTAGCAAATTATTTTTTTTCCTTGATTACCCCAAGTTCTTCAAGTACAATATATTATGGAGATGTTTGCCTTTAAGCAAAATGCAAAACCTGCATTGTGTTGAAAAATTTATTGATGTGTACTACCTTTTGATACATAAGTAATCCCATTTAGACTTAGCTAAATACAAAAAAGGACTAAACAAGGCATAAGTATGTATGGAACTATGAATACAATTTTGTTGTTATCTATTGTTGTAGATATTACTCAATTCTTATCATAGGATTAGTAATATCATGCTCCACTGTAATTTAGTATGGAATCGTGCTTATATGTCTCATATTGTATGACAACTGGGAAAATCACTTTGAAATTGAGGGAGTAGTGTTCTAATGTTATTCTAATATAAATAAGAAAATAGGAATTCTTTCATGCCCAAAATTTATCTAGTAATGTTTTGGATCTGACAGGCAGCTGGTGTAAAGCGTCTTCTCTTCTGTGGTGTTGGCTGTCAAGTGCAAGGTGTGTTCTCCTCCAGAACTTGGCAAGTTGTATCTTCATATGATTTCTCATGACTTAGGACTGATATGCAGGATAACTTAACTGCAGCACTGAGATCGGTGGAAAAATATTTGAATTTGGAAAAACTGTATGTTCTTGGCACCAATTGCGGTGAGTGATCTTATGTCTGGACTTTTTTGGGATGGATTTATTTTTACTTTTTATTATCATTTATATTTTTGTATTATATGGAGGGGGGTTGAATTAGTATGCTTAGGGTTTTTACTTAACCCCTGTTAAAAAATCTGTGTTCTGTTGTCATCTACATTCTAGCAGTAGCTTTATGTTTTAGGATATGCTCTCTTCCTATGTTGCTCGTACTTGGGTACCCATGTCTGACACAAGTATGTGTCCAAGTGCCCGTCTCGGCTTAGGGTAGAAGTGTCCTATCCATGTCTACGTATTGATTATCCAACAGACCAACACAGCTACTTGATATAACATCTTTAGTCTGTGTAACATAGCTCTCATCTCTTCAGGAACTTAATTATTTATTGTTAAAGTCAAACCAAATTCGACCTGACCAAAGAGATTCAAACCTCTTTTTTCCATTCATTCATTATCTTTAACTCCGTAATAGTGTATGATCATTAGATATTTGGAAAATACACGTTGAGGTAGATCTAACAAGATCCCATTCGATAATTTCTTTTTTCTTCCTATTTACATGAATTTGTGGCCAAAGTTCTGTCAAAGTAGGAGATAATATTAGACAGGTGTAGACTAGAAAAGTTCATATCAATCCAAACCATACCTTAAAAAATCTAGTCCAAAACACTATTCCAGGTGAAGATTATGTAGTCTTAGATGTTTTAATTGTTATATAATCTGAGATGCTGATCAATCCATTGTTGGCCTCATAATTTCTGTACATGGTGCCACTACATGAAACTTTGAGCAACTCATGCTTTTTGGCTTTTCATTGGATTAGATTGACGTCGTTGTTCTTTCTAAAATGATCAGGAGCTCTGTGAGCGAAGGTCACACTAAGTGTCCTTATTTGAAAAATGTGGGCAGATAGGTAATCTATGTTTTTCACCTTCTCTTGTGAACAGTGGACAATGGAACACGAGAAGGACTGGACAAGTTTTTAAGAGCTGCAAGCAGCGATCCAGACACAGTGCTTCATTATGAATTCATGCAAGATTACAAGGTTCTAATATTTTCTTTAATTTCTTTGCCGAATTGTTGTGAATTTCCGTGTTCATGTGCTGCTGCTAACCTTATAATGTGCTCATTCACATTTCTTGACAAAGGTTCAGTGGCCCTCATTTTCTTGCTGGGTATTCTAACTTTGTTTACGTTTCTTGCTGAAGATAGATTGAGCAGAAATAATTAGCTACTAGTATCCTATATTAATTCAATCTTTCATTGATTGTCCTAGGTCCATTTGAAGCATTTGGATGGCCATATTGAAGAAGTAAGATGAAAAATTTGAACTTTCCATCAGCATCATGAGTGATCATCTTGGTTTATGCACTACCTATAGATTCTAATCTTCTATATCAAACAGGTCCCATACTTCTGTCTACCAGCCAATGATTTGGTTGATGTCATTGCCCCATCCTGCTATAGGTAATGGTTGCATGGCTAGTCTGCTATAAACTATGCAGTGTATGCTTCCAAAATATCTTCCATCCAATCATTCTGATATGTGACTGTCTTTTGCAGTTGTTTTGACTACACAAATGCATTGGCGGTAAGTATCTATTTGTCTAAAAGATGTTGTGCTATCTTTCTTAACATAATCATGTTAGTTTTTGTGCATCTGAGTTACACTTGTTTCGTAATTTTCTATTTTTACTTTTTTCTTTTTAACTGGGTATGGTTATGAATTTATGATCAATCAGAATATCTTTATTTCTTTATAAATGATTCTTTCAAGCTTGTATCTTATATCGATATTTGAAATTTTCATGTGGCATTAGGATTTGGTAGTAGGATATATGGGAGTTCCAAAGTATTCTGGTACCAGCATGACACAACATCCACAGTATGTCACTGTTAGGTGAGTGAAGTTTCCTCCTCAGTTGTGTCTCAGATATCGTAGATTACATAGTTTAAATACCCGTGTACCCCCCTTCCCCCTTACCCCACAGAAATAGGGTTGGAACTAGCTACATTCAATAAGGTTTAAGTAGACCCTCTAAAAGTTGGTTAGTAAGGAAAACTAACGCAGTAAACTTTATCAAATATAAAGAAACTAAGCATGCTTAACGCAGTGGCAGTGGGTGTGTAGACTTTACCAGTTGAATGCTTATCCACAATGGTTTCAGAAGGAAGGAAAACATCCTTCCTAGTTTATTGTTAATAAAGCTAAGACCATTTTCATGTGTATACTTTTATTTCTATTTAAGTTTAGTAAGTAATGTTAGTATTTTCCAATATTTCCGTCCCACATTTTACACATCATTTCTTTTATAAACCTCACCAGTCACCACACTCCCAAACCCACCTTTCTTAATTGTCCTTTCAATTCATGCATGCTTACAAGGCGTGTTTTCTTCTGCAATTGTGGTTTGTGATAAATAGTCTCTGATATAAAAGCAACAAAATTAGATCTTTTTTTTTTTTCCTTATATCTATTGTCATTTATTACAGGAATGAACGTGGTAGGGAGATGTTGAGCCTCATTGAAAACCTCATAGAAATTACTCCCACTATGAGCAGTGTACATTCCAAACTATCTTCAAGCTGTTTTAGAGCATCATTTGTTTTGTAAATTTCTTAACAACTGGGTTTTTGTGCTAATTCTGGTGTTCAGGGAAATAGGCGTCCATTTGTAGTGGAGACTGTCAAAGCAGATGATGATGCTAAATTTGGTATGTTTTATATGGTTTAGAGCTATGAGAGCTACAATTATTGTCTTTTACTTCATAAGGGAAAGGAGTGTTAGTGTTATTCTATAATTGCTGAAACATAAAATATCACTATTAGCCATTTTGTAAAATTGGAATATCTATACTTATATATTAAAAAGCGTTCCTAAAACATAATATGTGTCACGTATTACCTTTTTAAGCTCTATAAACGTGTGAAGTCATCAATATATGCCACATGTCATGTCTTTAAATATGTCACGTCACCTTGAAAACACAAATTAGATTTGACATCTAAAAAATGCTTATATCAAGACTTGAACTTGAGACCAACAAGTATTACAATGCAAGTCTTACCGCCTTAGCAATCATTATATTGTGTAAATTTATCCAACAAAATTATAGGCCCTGTTTGGGAGAAAGCTGAAAGCTGAAGCTGATTGAGTTAGCTGATTTTGACTAGTTGATTTAATTAATTGATTTGACTAACTTATTGTATGTAATGATTATATAAAAGTGTTTGGTAAATAGCTGATAGCTTAAAGGTGATTGAGTATGTGAAATGACCAATAAGCTAATTGTGGGGTAGGTAGTTTAGATAGGATTTTAAATTAAATGAGGTTATAAGTGTCATTTCACAATAATTAATGAATAAGCTAATTGAAAAAGCTCCTAAAATGAGCTTTTTCAAAAAGAGCTTATTTAGTGGAATAAGCTCTTTCAATAAGCTTACTACCAAACACTTGTGTTAGCTTGTTTGATTAGTCAATCAGCTAAAGTTAGTCAAATAAGCTAATATACCCCCAATAAGCTTACTACCAAACAGGCCCATAATTAACTTGGATAAGATGATTAGTCTTTAATTGTACTATTTGTTACATATCATAGGATAATATAACAACTTGTATTAAATTTTGTTACAAATATTAAATTTGGCTCTCTAATACAAATCTTTTTTCAAAATATTAAATTCTGAAGATGATTTTCAATACATTAAGCAAAAATTAATCGAAAGTTAATTACAAACTGGCAACTCGAGGCATCGCGCGAGCCATACACTAGTTTAATATAATATTATGTCTTCAAAACAAAAATCTAATGCTTTTTCAGAACTCTGATGAATCAAGTAAATAGAATAGAATGAAAGACCACCTATAGAATAGAATGAAAGACCACCTCCCCCCGCCCCTTTATTTATTTATTTATTTATTTATTTATTTTTTATCTTTTGGTGATTAGTGGTGTTTCTAGGGATCAAATGGCTTAGAGGGAATTTAGGCTTTTTGATCTAGAAGTTCTTACAGCATCTCCTTGTGCAGTAGCTTTGAAGTTGATTGACTCTTGCTAATTTTGCTCGTTTTTTTGCAGGCATGGGACCTTCTCAGCCTGCTCCAAAATTTATCGGAAATCTGATTGCAGCTGTCCTTAACTTTGTAAGTATCTTTGATGGAAAACTTTACGGTTACAGGTACTAGCAATGGCCCATTTTTCACTAATTTCTTTATCCAGATTGGGCCAAAGGGTTTGGAGTTTGCCCGTTATTCACTTGATTATCATACCATTCGGAACTATCTGCATGTAAATCGTGCCTGGGGGAAGGAGAGGTGAGTATTTAATATATAATCCTAATTCTTTAGGGATTATCATACACATGGTACTAAAAGTATGCACTGAAACCAGGGCCACTAAGCATGTACCTTCATACGCAAGGAAACTTGTTGAGATGTACAATAATACTGGTGAAATTGACAAGATGATTTCCAGATCAAGGAGCGGATAATATATTATTGGATAGAACAATTATGCTTATCCAGAGGTTTAGCATGTGAGTTTGTTAATCTAGGTCAGTTAATCCAATGTGTAGCATGAAACATTCTTCTGGAAAAGTATTTTTCCTGTTTTGGCCTAGTTATGCAGCTGTACTACCTTTTTTATTGGTAAGATTTACGTGTACATAGAAAGGCTTATCTTCTAAAAGCGCATTATGCTATCACATTTTCTCTTTTTCATATTCTGTCATAAATTCTTAATTTGTGTCCATGTTTTGTTTGAACCTGTTTTCTGTGTATTCTTTGTTATGATCCATAGTTTAAAGTGCACTGAATCTGCAATTGAAAATAGTTTCACTGTAAATGTTATCCGCATATAAATTCTAATTTTTTTGTACAGGATGCTAAGATACATGTGTGGATGTAATTGACAGTTTTATGTCATCATATGCTAGCAACACTAGAATATATGAATGAAGATAGTATCCTAGAAATTTGTACAGATTTTCTAATTAATATTAATACTGCTATGAAAGATCACAAAGTATGATTGATAATAATACTCAATCGCTTTTGCTTTTATATTTTATAAATTAAAGTATCAACTGGGCCCTGGGATTTGTTTGTTAATCCTGGCTTTGCCCCTGGTTGTGCTAAGGCGTATGTGCCTGCCTTTGATGTGCTATATGACTAAAGAAGAAACCTTTCATTATGAAGGAAACACCATCTAGGTGAAACACTTTGATTTCCCAATGTGGCATAATTATTCGTGCATGCAGATTAGAAACAGACGTTTCAAAAGCTACCTCTTTTCATCAATAGCAAGATTGTCCTTTGACTGTTAGAATGCTAGCTCTAGTTCTGGGCACCCCCTGCTGTCAAAAACATGGGAATAAGAGTTTCAGTCTCATATTCCCATTGCATAGTCTCATCTTAGCCAAATGAGCATTGTCTTATTGACATTACTTATTCCATTTCCAACCTCAAATGCTTCAAAATAGACCGTTTTTCCAGTTCAGTTCTCTACATGCCTATGTTTCTATAATTAGAAGAGATTTTGAATAAGCTGGCTTAAAGTTTATCTCTAATAGTTTTGAAGAATCGGAACTGAGTTCAGTTGGGGTGAGGTCGAGGAGATGAGATGTAAAATATGGCTGGTCCACTTCTTAGATGAATGGTTGGGAATGCATGAAGGGAAAAAAATGGGAGGTTGAGATTCTGTTGTTTTGTTAGCTTAGGTGTCAAAATCTATAATTAGGAAATGGAGGAAAAGAATTGAAGAATTTCTAACACACTGTTGAGAGGGAAATATCATGTGCCTATGTTCTACCAAGCTTCAGCATGAAATTTGAGTTTGTAGAACTGTATGGCATATTTAGTTGTTCTTAATCAGTGATTTCACTGATTTGTTCTTTGGATGTACAAATTGTTTTTTTTTTTGAGAAAATTGATTTTTTTTTTTTTTGGATGTACAAATTGATTTTTAAGACAAATTCAATTTGTTTTACAATAATAGTTCCCCCGGTTTTTTTTTTTTTTAATCACGACATTGGAGATTTTACTCTTGCCGGTGCACATTTTATAACTTAAATATCGTAAGCTGTATTGTAGTAAAAATTAGAAAAATGTTGATATTGTGAAAGCATATTTTGGGATGAATAACAAGTAACAAGTTTTCACATTACAATATCTTTTCCAATGTATAAATCACAAAAGACAATTAAGTGAGTGTGTATGAATAGTGTAAGATTTCAAGCTTTGCGATTTAATATAAGTAAACGGAGGAAATATAAAAACTTGAAAAGTACCCTAGTGTCAAAAATCCCAAAATTTTTATATTTGTTGTTATCAGCCTTACTCCAACATGTTTTCAGCAGCAGCTGTTGAACCGAACGCCTATGTACCTTGGACCTCAACCAAAAAGACTAGGTAGAGACATCATTATTGAACAAAATAGGTAGTAGTTTTGCCAACTTACGATGAAGAAGATTGATATATTCAGCATTTGAGTATTTCTGGTTTTGGTAGAATTTGGTCCTTTTGCAATCCATTGAACTCACCAATGCTCAAATGTTGTCAATTGTCTTGTGCATGCTATGACATTTGGGTAGACTTGCTCAGCTTATAGACTCTCTTATGTGCATTGAAGACTTAGGTAAAATTATGTCCAGCCACTCTTTCCTCCAGAGTCCAGGCCCTCCTCACAGGAGGCGATTTGTTTGTTGAATCAGTCATCAAGCTTATTCATTATCGAATGCTATTAGCTTAGCTAGCATTCCTAGCCATATATTCTCGTTCATAACAATATCTTAAATGTTGAATCCTATTATTTCACAAGAATTATTAAACCTCGTCGAGAAAAAGTTGGTTAAGAAGAATTGATTGTCAAAGATTGCCTTTTGTCCTTTCCTGATATATACATATAACCTGCAGCTGAAAGCACTAGATGACATTAGAGATAGAAGATTCAAAGTTTATAATTCAGCATTTATTTTTATGACAAAGTTTTTAATGTGTCGTGGTAAAAGGATTGTGAAGGGAGACATGGAGTGAACTCTTCTGCAGATTTGAGTCAAACAGCATGGGTCTCATGTGGGTTCTTTTATTTCTACATTGCCCTTTTTTTAAAGTTTATTTATTCATTTTATTTTCTGTCTTCTGTTGTTTCTTCTTCTTCTTTGTTTACCATTTTTTGTAATCATTTAAAGTAAAGTCTGTACAATAATGAGGAATAATTTTGATTGTATTGTATTTGTTGGCTGACGGTTAAACTGATTATAGGAGTATTTATTATATACTGTTATTGGCGTTTTCTGGGAATATGGGACAAAACATGGAATTTTCTGTTTTCAGAAGTGAGGAATTGTGGATGAGGAGTGACGTCGGTGAAGGGGTCTTAGTGGCTGATGTATTTACACCATTCACTGGAGATTTGAGAAGCTTCTCTTGGTCTGTTTGACTGATGTTTGTGAACTTTAGGTTAGAAAATCTGGAGTATGAAGTCGGTGCTTGTGTTATCCATAATCGGCTACTTGTGTTAGACGCGAGCGAGTGTCCAAGTGTTGGACTAGGCTATTTTGTGATAAATTTTCATGATTTGGGTTTATATTGAATTGTCAATTATCCTTCCCATGTCATAGTATCAAAGATCTGTTATAAATAATTGAGGTGAAATAAAGATTTTAACGTTGGTCCATACTCAAATTTATTGTTGTTGGGCAACTTGATTGGTAAAAATTGTTTGGGGTTGGTATAAATTTTTTTTTTTTTAAAATACTTGTACATTAATCAATTTACCATGGAGCTTCCCAATTAAAATGGTCTTATTTCTCTGGTGTTAACTGATCAAGGTAGCCTCAGGAGTTTGTGTATCGACGATAAAATTGGCTGTGTTTGCTGTTATTGTGGAGTCTTTTGACAATTGTATTAATCTAATTATGCTACGTAATTTAATTAGTCTGTTTCTAGAATAGCTTAAAGGTGCATCCAACAAGCAAACTGAAGTCATAACTTCTAGATTGAGAAATTTTGCTGTGAGCCTAGAAAGGAGATGATTTTCATTCTTTAGTTGACAACTACTTCGGGATGGGGTGGAATCTGAGTACATCAGTTTAAATCCAATAGGAATTCTTACAACTGAAATGATTAACACCCAGAATGATATATATGGCCTTTAAAAATTTATATCCCATACCTTGAGTTTAAATTCTATCTGCATTTATTTACCTGTGTAATGAGTTCTGACTTCCTCATAAACACGAAATTGATGATTTTTCTTGTTTCGGTCGAATATAGAGAGGTGAAAAACATTCTATTTTTAGAGACATGTGGGGAATGCAATGCATAAAATGTAAATAGCAGGTGGGAACTCTGAACCAGCTGCATCACTTTCTGACAATGGGAAATTTTCTGCACTTGGGACTGTCCATAGATGAATGTCAAAAAACTTTGGTGGGCTCTGTAGCATGTGATGTGCAACATCAGAGACATTACTACCCTTGTGTTCGCTTGGTTTCCACCTTAAGATCAGTATCAAACTTGAACTGACAGTCTTTCTCAGGCACTGAATAACCATGGGTCTTACTGTATGAAACGGGCCGGTCCCCCCTTCTGTGCAGGTATTGCCCAATGCCCATCTTTATTTGCATTCATGATTTCATGACCAAGCTGTTCTTATTTATCTTAGAGGCTGTTCATACTTATACATTGGAAACTTTTAGTGTTTTTATCGTTTATTGTTGGGTTAAGAGGATCAGTTGCTCGATGATAGTAATGTCTGGTTTGGAGCTTAGTTAAGTGATCTGCTTCCATTCAGGTCATTTTCAGGTCGGTCGGAGTCAAGATAAGTATATCTAGCCTAGTATGATAATCAGTTAATCACTAATCAGTGTTGGTGACATGAGTTTTCAATTTGGTCAAAATAGTTACATATAATCTTGGTTACAAGTTAGTTTTAACTTTGATTATCGAGTTTGGTCAATAATGTCAAGTCAGTTCTATTAATCTGAATGTCTGATACTGTCAAAATCTCATGAAAAATCTGATAGAAATGAAGTTTTCCAATAAATATATGTATAAGAAGCAATTATAAATTTGATTATATATTTTTTCATTGTTACACCAAAGTATTTCACACAGTAAAGAGAAAAATAAAAAAAATTAAAAAAAAGTAAAAAGCCTCATCTTCCTCTATACAAAAAGGTGCCCCTAATATTTAGAGACTGGGATCTTTTAAGGAAGAGGGCTGCTTTGTGAGCTTTGTGTTCCTAATTAAATAAAATGTCTATGCAACCTGATTTGTGTAGTTTTATCAGAACTGAACAACTGCCTAAATCAGACAAAAATCCACAAAAAAGAAGTAAAAAAAGAATTTGAAGTTATCTGAACAATGTTTAGTTTCGCAAGTTTTAATTGTATTTGCTGCTGTTATCTTAAAACTGCGAAATACACCGCCTATGACAAGCAGCAGGAGGCTTCTTTTGCTTGGTTTCTTCTTTCCAGATTTTTCCAATGTCTTCTGCTACTCTGATGGCATCTTCTGATGCACCGGATAATCCTCGTTTTGTGAACCCGGCTGCGTATAATCCGGCATTTCCCTTCCAGCCATTGGGGAATGGCGCTTTCGGGAATCCATTTTTGGTAAAGAAATCACTTTCCTAAAAAAGCAAGAATGAAAAAAGAAATCAGTTGACAATTCTTCAGAAAAATGCTGTAATAACTTCTGTAAAGTCAAACCAGACAAGACTCCAACATCCTACGGTTGGGGTGCTTAAGTTACATGGCTAAGGTCATTATTTAAATGTTTGACAAAGTTACAATTAATTTTATTCCCTTGATTTTAAGATCCAAACTGGCAGTCATTTTTATATCATTTTTATTTTTTTCATTGAAACTCAGATCTACTAGTTAAAAAAATACGAATTTATTTTTATGAAAGACAAAATGTAAGTGCAAAAAAGAAGAGGAAGATATAACAGCCTCTGTTTTTATCCTATGATAACAAACAGTTTAAAAAAAGAAAAAAAAAAATCCAAGAAAATCTCAGTTTTCTGAACTGTCAAAGAAATACCAGACATGAAAAAATCTTATAAAAAAATGGCTTGAATGAATTTTGATCCTCACCTTTAGCCATAGAGGAACGTTGCTGCGGTACCCAGTAGCGAGGATAACGGAATCGATCTCACGAATCTCTCCATCGACAAAGGCGACTTTACCTCTGGCAAATCTCTTGATACCAGGAACAACCTTAATCTGTCCTGATCTGATTTTACCAAATGTACCAAGGTCCAACACTGGGGTCTTTCCTTCTGTTTGTTTCAGCTCCATTGGACCAACTTCCGGCCTCTTTAGACCGTATTTGTCTGTGTTTCCGAGCAATAAGCTTGCTAGGAACAGCAGTATCTTATCAACTGTACGCAGTGAAAACCACCTCAATAGTGTCATTGCCAACTCGAATGTCGATTTCCCTAGCACATCTTTAGGCAGTACATGAACCTGTTGAAATTCAAAACAAATTTACTTGGTCAGTTTAAGCCTAACACATATTTTTCTTAAAAATTCATAATTTTTATTTTTTGGTTTATGTTCTTACCGAGCTACGAACACATAGTAAGGGTTGAACATCATGGTTACAAAGATCAAGAGAAACTTCCATGCCCGAATTTCCACACCCTACAACCATAACTTTTTTGCCGCGGTATTGCTCACCAGATTTGTACTCACATGCATGGATAATATCACCACCAAATTCATGGAACCCAAAAAACTTAGGCACAACCTTCTCAGCATTTTCGCCGGTGGCAACCACAATCCACCGGCATATATACTCAACCTCGCGCTTGTTGGTGCAATTATCAGCACCCAAAGCGGTCTTAATCCTCCAAAGACCACAGGTTTCATCATACTCAGCAGACTGCACTGACTCATTGAACTGAGGTTGTATGTCGAATTTCTTAGCGTAAGACTCAAGGTAGTTTATGAACTGGTCTTTTGAAGGGTACTCAGGGTAGTCATCAGGGAAAGGGAAATTAGGAAGCTGACAGAATTGCTTAGGAAGGTGAAGCTTAAGGCGGTTATAGGTACGTGTTTGCCATAGTGAAGCAATGCAGTTGGCTCGCTCAAGCACGATAAAGGGGACGCCTTGTTCCTTAAGCCCTGCAGCCACAGCTAACCCTGAAGGGCCAGCACCTACTACCACCGGCCCATTCACCCACACACATCGCTTAGCGAAGAATTCTTCGTGGTTGGCCGAGGTGGTTTTGGCTATGAAAGCGGCATTGCTAACCGGATTCATAATGGTAATATAATTATTAGTAGAATTGAAGTATTAGTTAGGTTGTTTGTGTATCAAAAGTGTTCAAAGGACTAAAGGAGATGTATTAGCAATAATAATAAGAAGAGAGAGAAATCGCGAACGAGTTATAGAGAGAGAGAGAGAGAGAGAGAGAGAGAGAGGGAGAGAGAGGGTTAATTGTTTGGTTGGAGAAATGGGTGTAGTGAGAATGGGGGAGGTGGTAAGGGGGGTTTAAATAAGGGGAAGATTGCCTTAAGAGATGCATGAGACTAGCATGTGAATTAACTTCTCATAGAAGAGCTCAAAGAATTTTATTAAACATTTAATAATTCAAAAAATATTCTTGTACTCATAATATTATACCATAATATTATACAATGTATATATAGAAATTCTTCTATTCAAGTTGTTTAGATGTATTATTGTCGTATACAAATAAGTATTGTATCTGAATTTTATTTCGTAAATTTATACATTTATATATATGGTATTTATATATTAAAATGTATAATTAACATTATATACTTGTTGTTGCATTATGATTTTATAGCACCTGCCATTAGAAGGTGCTTTTAATCATTCTTTGATTCATTTTAATCATTTCATTATCATTGCCACTGGCTCCACCAAATCCTGCATTTTCTCTTTTTAAAGAAATTTTAATAAAGTTTTCAACTTTAAAAATGTCTTCTCAAAGGTTACGTTGTTACTTTTGTGAAGATTGATGAAAAATGATTAGTAGTAATAGCAAACAATAATCTGGAAAATTTTATGCATTTTAATTAAAAACATGGTGTATTTACATGGCTATTGAGTTAAATGAGCTTTAAGTTTGAAGCCTGAGCTCGATTGCAAGCCGAGCAACCACTAGCTTAAGTTCAACTCGACTTATGAAAATGAACTTTAATTTTGAAGCCTGAGCTCGATTGCTAGTGTTGCAAGCCGAGTAACGAATAACTTATGTTCAACTCATCAGCAAATTAACATCCTTAATTGTGAGTTTCACAAGTTGATATCTTACCTAGAATTTTTGACTCTCTTTATAAAAACTTTTGAAATTAAGGTTGCGCATAAATCAAAAGGTCTTATGTTGAAGAACCAAATGGAAAGGCTAGCCAAACCTTTTTAGTTTTTTCTACTTGTAGAATCTACGCAAATTCTTCACACTAGGTGTTAGATTTTTATAGAAATACATTAGGTAAGATGAATGATCCATCTAATTCCGACTTCTCATCACAAGACCATCTATACAACTATAATGATTGTATAGCTATAAGCAAAGAAATTTAGTTCGCATATCTCCTCACCTTAGATCCTTGTGGTCTAGAGATCAAATCTTATGAGAATCATTTGATAGATTTCTCTTATCCCATCAATTGGGTTCCCTATAACAAAAATACATAAATAACTCACCGCTTTTGAAATTCTTTTTAACATGAAGTAAGCTTATGTGGCACTCCTAATTAAAAAGAAGATTACACAACAATTTCTCTTTATGCCAAGACTTAAATCATCCTTGATCAACTAAAACATAGTATATTGTATTATTAGACTTGTGCACCCAAGTTTAGAAACTACTAAATAATTAAATGTTGCTTTGCTTGGATATTACGTGAATAAGACTTTACATTATCTCCTGTAAAATGCTAATTTAGAGATTCTAATTATGCTAATTAAGGTTTGTTGTTACATCCTAGTAGTGATAATGGTCGCATATAGAGGAATTAGTTTGCTAAGTCGAAGGCAAAGACTGAAATTTTAGTGGTTTTTAATTGAGATCTAAGATCGACAACCGTATTACAGATGAACATGTTAAGCTACAATTAATGTTCATGTCTCTTTTACATCCCTCTTTTTATCTTTATTTTATATATTTCTTATGAAAGATCTATAACTTCATATATAGTAGTAGTATATGTTATATTATGTATAGCTAGCTTTGTTTCTTTATCTTCTTTGTTTGAGAAATCTACTCCGAGATCGAATTACGTAGTTGATTATAGATTCTTTAATTCAACTTTTTGGCGAAATAAATGTAATATTTTAAAATAGGAAAAATACACTTTAATAATTTCAACTATTGCCGATTTATTTCTAATAATCCCAACTAAGGTTTATTTTTTTAATAATCCTAACTATGCCCTGAGTTTGCCTCCAATAGACTCATTCGGTCGACACCAAGTCAATGACTTGCTATAACAGGTAACCAATACACGTGTCAGCACGTGATTGGTCTAAATTAAAAAAATTAAAGAAAAAATAAATAATAATAAAAAAAAAAACAAAAAACCCTCACAGCCACCACCCCCTCCCTTGTGCCACCGCAAAACACTAGGGCCAACCCCCAGCCCCTCGGAAAATGGCCGTCCGTCTCTCCTAACCCTCAAAAATGGCCGGCTGGCCCTTCCCAACCATAAATTCCACCTTCACCAGCCCATTCCCACCCCCAAACCACCGAATTCGACCTTTAAAAACTTCCAATCCCAAACCACCGAAACCCTCGAAAACAACCTTCCCACCATAAAAAACGACCCTCCTCCTTTCCCCAACCTGCGAATTCACCTACATGGGCGGTTTCGAGGGTGTAGGACGGGAGGAGGAGCAGCAATGATTGATCTTTTTGTTTGAATCGATTTTCCGGCGAAGGGGTTGGAAGGGAGGAGAGTGGTTTAGGGGGTTGGGGTCGATTAGGGGTGTGTGTTTCGAGGGTAAGGAGGGCCGACCAGCCATTTTTGGGAGGTTAGAGAGGTAGTCGGCCGGTTTCGATTAGCTGTGGGTGGCTGGGAACGGCGGCGGTTAGCTGGGTTGGCTGAATTCGATTTCTGTTTTTTTTTTCTGTTGTTTTTTGTTTAATTTTTATTTTTGTAAAATTAAGCCAATCATGTGCTGACATGTGGCATTTAAAAAAAAAAAAGAAAAAAAAACCCTTTTCAGCAGGTAACCGGTTTTTGGGATTGTTGGAGGAAAACTGACCTAATAGTTAGGATTGTTAAAAAATAAACCTTAGTTGGGATTATTGTAGGTAAATCGCACATAGTTGGAATTATTAAAGTGTATTTTTCCTTTAAAATGCAACCATATATAATAGTAGAATATATATATATGTCTATCTTTGAAGAAATACAAGTTTTATTTATCATCACATGGCATTTTTATAAATAAATTAACTTTTTCTTTAAAATTGGGCGCATAGTTAATAATTACTCGATAAAGTAGATCTATATAGATAAACCTTGGCATTCTATATATATAATGTTAGATTATTTTAGTGTAATAATTTTATTTCCGTAATAATCTTATTCTCAGTTCTTTTTACAAGAAACAAGAAGGAAAAAAAAGAGAGAATTTGTTGAGAATAGGTTTTTTTTTTTTTTTTTTTTTTTTTTTTAGAAAAGAAATTATATCTAGAAATTTGAGTGTGTTATTCAATACATAGTATACTCATATGATAGGGTGATTGAAGTGAAAAGATATATTTTTCATTTTATTTCAATAAAGAGAAGTAGAAAATCAACAAAGAACACATTCAAACGAAAAAAGAAGATAAGGATCAAATTATCTTCAATATTTATGCATTCTTAGACATGCCAAATATAACCTCTCATGTAAATCAATACAATAGTTTAGTCAGAATTGTTAAAAAAAAAAAAGAAAAAAAAAAAAACCAAATATTTTCCTATAATCTTTTCTACGATATCCATACAAAACTTCTTATTCCTAAAACTTGAAATTTCATTCACTTAACATGTGTGATGTAAATTTCTCTATTAATCTCTTTCTCGATCTTTCTCTCACTCTCAATCGCTTCATATTTTATGTTATGTAATTCGTCTTACTAGCTATAATGAATTCACTCATTATTCTTATTACCCACTCTCGATTATAAATTCTACACCAACTAATTATATCCCTTAATGTACATGTTCAAACGTAATTAAAAGAGAACATAAGACGTATGACTTAACGAGAGCAAGACTAGTCTTAAACTGTTGCTCCTTTTACGGAGTAACACCCTAGAAATTGCTTAAACTACAAGAAAAGTAAAAAAAGTTAAAGGGAATGTTACTAATATATGCTTATTTCCGATGAATGCATGGTTTTTGTGCTAATAACAAATCATTTCATTTGGTTTCGTTCCATGCTAGGCGGCTGCTCATCCCAATGGTTGCAAATTTTCATATAGCCGCTTTATTTGCCTGTTAACTATTTTTGTACGACTATGGGCCTGTTCTCATTTACTTAACTAAGTTGAACTGAACTGATTGGAGCTGAACTGAACTGAACTGAAGTGAATAGAGCTGAAATGAATATTTTATGAGAGGATGAAATCAGGAGTTGAACTGAACTAAACTGAATTGAAATTAAGTTGAAGTGAACATGCCCTATCTCTTTTTTCATAATTTAGTATTAATATCTACGCCTACTAGGCTATTACCATCTAAATGATTTGAACTTGTTACATTGGCTCTAAATTATGTCAAATGATCAACTTAATCAATGAGTAGTTTTTATACTCTATGAGGGAGATTTGAGATATGAATTCCGATCCATGTATTCCAAAAAAGATTGCTCTGTTTTTTAGATCCAATATGAGTATGAGTTATACCTAGTGGGTTGGTAGTTTATTCATCATACAAGTGTATTACGCTATGAAATATTATAGTCAAAATAGACCTGGTTATTGGGCGGGTCAACTCAGGGTCAGTGCGGGTCAATTACGGGTCACATATTATACGAATATTCAACTAGTAGTGAGACGGCCAATAGAGGTTGTGGGTTAATAACAGGTCGATAATGGACGGGCCAATAAACTATCAATTAAAGTAAATAGTGACAAAGTTATTATTAAGTATATATGAATATGAAAATATCTATGTAATTTTTTTTTTAATGTTATTTTTTTATCTATTACATTGAACAAACATTTTTGCTCATTATTTACCTACCAATAAGAGTCCTATCCATAAAAGGTTTTGTTCATTAAGAGTCCTTTAAATTTGACCCGAACCCTATTATTAGGACTACACCACCCAATAATCATGTCTAAGGCCATGTTCTCTTACGTTGAAATTCAGTTCAGTTCAGCTGAGTTCAGTCAATCAGAACAGGTCCTAAGTCAGAATAAAAACAATCTTTAATTTTAGGAACAAACTAAAAATTACTCCTGATGAGACAATCTTGTAAATTAAAGGAAACCGAGTGAGAATTAGACCAAAATTCATCCTTGTAAAAATATAAGGCTCCATATGAGTGTTGGGCAAGAAGATACAATAGCAATCGGGCCTAAGTGTGCCTCCCGCGAAATGGCACGAGCTGAAACGCGCTTTTCTCACTGCCCGACTTAATTTCAAAAAAATACTACGCAAGTTACGTTACAAATAATTATTAAGCTCATATTTAAGATCGACTGGCTTAATTTTCGTGTCGTGCATGGTTTTTCTAATGTTATAATAATGAATTATAATGTTAGTTCAACAATAATTTATTGTAAATCAAATTAAATTTGTAAGTGAAGCACAATAGATTGTTTTAATACTTATATCATAAACATTAAGGGTAACTATTGCATATTTGCATTAGGTAGACTTTATACATAGGAAAAATGCACTTTAGTAATTCTAAGGGCCTGTTCTCATTGACTGAACTCAGCTGAACTGAACTGAACTGAACTCAGCTGAACTGAACTCAGCTGAACTGAACTGAACTGAACTGAAATGAATATTTTATAAGAGAAAGGAAATTAGGAGCTGAATTGAACTGAACTGAACTGAATTGAGCTGAACTTAAATAAACTGAACTGAACAAAGCTGAACTGAACTGAACTGAATTTCAACGTAAGAGAACATGCCTATTTCTAATAATTCTAACTAAGGTTTATTATTTTATAATCTCAATTATGGGGGTCAATTTGCCTCAAATGGTACCACTAATAACTGACCATGTGACACATGTCAACACGTGATTGGTCCAATAAAAAAAAAAAAAAAACCCCAAAATCTAAACCAACCAGCCACCCTAACCCCCATCGCATGCCAAACACTAATCTCCACTGGAAACCGGCCGACTACCCCCCTTTACCACAAAATCGGCTGCCCGGTCCTCTACCACCCAATTTACCCACCCTGACCTCTGAAAACCACCAACCCATCCCACCCCAAATCTAAAAGCCGCCAACCTAACCCATTCTGACCCTCGAAACTAGACCCTCTACTTGAATCCGCCACCTAAATTGCACCTCCTCTTTTCCCTTCTACCGAAACGACTGATTTCGAGAGTGGGAAAAGGGAGGAGGCATTTTTGGTGGCGGAGATGGGTTCGTTGTTTCAAAGGTCGTCGATTGGTGTGGGTTTCTTTGGGGTCGTGGTGGGCTAAATAGCTTAGGTGGTTTAAGGGGTCGGGGTGGGTCAGATAGGTAGCAGAGGACTGGCTAGCCCTTTTTGGAGGTTAAAGGGGAGTAGCTGGCCGGTTTCCGGCAAGGTTAGGGGGTTGAGGGAGGGTTTGACGGTGGGAAGTTAGGTGGCTGGGATTTTCGTTTTTTAAATTTTTTATTATCTTTTCATTTTTTTATTTTTTTTTTAAATTTTTGAACCAATCATGTGCTGGCACGTGACTGTCAAAACCCAAAATAAAAAAATTAGCAGGATGTCATTGGGACCATTGGAGGCAAACTAACCCCGTACTTGGGATTATCAGGTAATAAACCTTAGTAGGGATTATTAAAATGTATTTTTTCTTATGAAAAAATATGAAAGAAGTTTATGAACTACAAGGTTTTATTTGGTATAAGAAATTTTTTTTGGTAACACCCGTGCAATATAGACATGTATACATCCATTCAAATTATTATTTTGTCACACACTTTGACGGACACAATATTTTATTGACTAGTTACGAACTAGGTTAAATTGCGTGCAATGCAGGGTTATTAAATATTTTTGACAAAAACATTATATAATTTGTATAAATATAATGAATTGAGTATATATATATATATATATATATATATATATATATATATATATATATATATATATATATATATATATATATATATATATATATATATATATATATATATATATATATATATGTATATATTAAAATACTAGATTAGGTCCCGTGCCATGCACGATAATTTCACTATTATTTATAATTAAATACTACTACCTCCGTTTCTTTTTTGTTGACACTTTTTGACATTAAGACTATTCACGCACACCTCTTTGACTGTGGTTTGTGTTTTATACGTAATGAAAAATATAATCATGTGAGATCTTTTGTAATTAGATTCGTCATGATATATATTTTTAAAATATTAATTTTTTATAATTTTTACTTATCAGTAATTTAAGATATTAATGGTTAAAGTTTGTTTAAAGTTTGTGCAAGAACGTGTCCACTAAAAAGAAACGGATGAAATATTTCTTTAGATAAATAAAAATAAAATCTTTTATACACTGCATGCGGACAAAATATAACCATATATAGTAATTTTTATATGGGTAATATGAAATGAAACATGGAATATAATAAACAGCGGATTAGACAAATAAATATTATAAAATTTTAATGATAAATTGGTATCGTTTTTCATCATATTAACTAAATAATTAAGGGCATGTTCTGAATAACTGAACTGATATGAGTTAAATTGAAATGAACTGAACTGAACTGAATTGAAATGAACTTATTGGAGCTGAACTAAACTGAATTGAACTGAACTAGACTGGATATTTTATGAGAGAAGGAAATTAAGATAAGAACTGAACTGAACTGAAAATAAGCTGAAGAGAACATACCCTAATTATTTTTAAATTATATATTACTATGGGTAGGAATATTAACCCTGTTTTATTTCTTCAAATCATTAGATTTGAAGTTGTGTGTATTAAAAAGATAAAAACTATATTGTAACATTAAATAATTATTATGTATTTAATTCAATTTGGGATGAGAAAATATCGAGAAATTGTAGTGCTTTTGATACATAAATAACTAAAAATTTAAATAATTAAATAAAAATTACAAAAAAATCAAATAAGATTAATATTGCAAAAACAAATAAATTAATAAGCCGATTTTTAGTAAGAAAAACATTTTGAGATTTCCAAATAAAGAATACATAACTAAAAAAAATGTTTTTTTTTAAATAATAGTAATATAGAATGAATCAATTATTTCAAAAACACATCATCTTTTTTTTGTTGTTACAAACTTACTTCATATAAAATATATTGAAGACTTGAAAGAATAAAATACTACATATGAAAGTGTTGTCACACTTGTTTTTTTTTTTTTTTTTTTTTTTTTTTTTTTTGTTTTTTTTAGGAATGAAATGCTATCATATAAAAAGATCATGATTAAGGAATAATATAATTTTTGTATGATATACAAAGTAATATATATTAGAATAATACTTTGTAGAAAATATATGAATCTCACACACACACACTATATATATATATATATATATATATATATATATATATATATATATATATATATATATATATATATATATATATATATATATATAGAGAGAGAGAGAGAGAGAGAGAGAGAGAGAGAGAGAGAGAGAGAGAGAGAGAGAGGCAATTATATTACAATTAAATGATTTGGTGAATATTTTAAGAATATATTACAATAAGTTGTTGATGTCTTCGTGCAAAATAATGAGAGGAAAAATGACGCACTATGAAGACACATATCACTTCTAGTGTCGGTATAATTTGTCCCTAGTGCTTGCTTAATTTAGTATTACGTTTGAGATGGAATAATATAGGTATAAAATAATATATTATACAATAAATAAAGGATATGGAAAATATGTGAAACACAAAAATATATTTTTCAAGAAAGTGAATCACAATTACATGATTTAGTGAATATGTAAGGTATATTTTACATTAAATGGTAGATATTGTTGGAAAAAGGGGGGGGGGGGGATGATTTTGGAGGGAAAAAAAGACACCGGGATATATATGGCACGTGTCATTCCTGGTGTCCATTTTAGAATTATGTTAAATAAATATCATATAATAATAATAATAATAATAATAACAATAATAAAAATAATAAAAATAAAAATAATACTAATTACAATAATAATAATAATAACAATAATAAAAATAATAACAATAAAAATAATACTAATTACAATAATAATAATAATAATAATAATAATAAAAATAATAATAACAATAATAATAATAATAATAATAATAATAACAACAACAACAATAACAATAATAATAATAATAATAACAACAACAACAACAACAACAACAACAACAACAACAACAACAACAACAACAACAATAATAATAATAATAGTAATAATCATAATAATAATAATAATAGTAATAATCATAATAATAATAATAATAGTAATAATCATAGTAATAATAATAATAATAAATAATAATAATAACAATAATAATAATAACAATAATAATAATAATAATAATAATAACAATAACAATTAAAATAAAAATAAAAATAATAATAATACACAAACCTTGAGTTATAATATTATTCTAAATATATTTCCTTATTTGTGTTCATTTATTTTTAAAACACCTACTTCTAATATAAATGTATAGAAATTTTATCAAATAATTATGTTTTCCTTATAGAGTATGCAATGTATGGAAAACAATGTATCTGTCAAAATACAAGTAAAATATTTAAGTGATGAAAAAATTGAGGAAGTCCCACTTTATCATCTACTTAATAAACAAAATTCGTTTATTAAATGACAGATAATAAAGCAACCATTTTCTTAGTCATCATTGCGTGTTTGTAAATAAATTAACTATTGTAGGGCCCTTATCTAGTCATCATGACATATTTGTAAATAAATCAACATTTGTGGGTTCATATCTAACTAGTTCAAAACCCATGTCATGCACGGTTTTACAGTAGTGGCAACCTTCGTCTTTTAGAAAAGTTACATACTAAACATAATAATTGGAAGTAAAAAAACTTAGAAAAAAAACATATTAATGTGATATACCATAAGATGAATCTTAATTAATATACAAAATAAAATAAAATGAATGTTAAAAATAAAAATATCATAATAATTGATTGATCCTTAATTTATTAGTCACACTATCAATGGGTGTCATGTAGTTGGCCAGATACTTAATAGTTTATATCCCTATAAAAAGAAATTAAAATAAATGAATAAAAAGGATATTAAAAAAAAAAAAAAAAAGAAAGAGAGTGAGAGAGTTTATATTACAATAATATTTTGTTGTAAGCTATGAGAAGTAAATATACCTGTTATGCCAAATTTTGAAATACTTCTTTGAATACTACATTATTTGTAGTACTGTAAATCCGACCTTCTTTATTACATATCAAAAATTTCAAACCACTTCTCCTTGTAACCCTTGATATTGCTACATAAAGCTGACCATGTCTAAAATCTGGTCTCGGAAGATATATACCTACATTTGAAAGAGACTGATCTTGGCTTTTGTTAGTAGTAATTGCAAAACATACCACCAATGAATATTGCCTTCATTGAAATTTGAATGGCAATGTTATGTTAGATGGACTTAAGATCATGTGAGGAATAAAAACTTAATGCCCAATGTCGCTTCCGATAAAATTTTAGCCTCAATGATATGATTGCCCAATTGTGTTATGATTAATCGAGTTTCATTACATAAACTAGAGGGTTGGTGTATGTTTCCACGTAGCATAACAGGGACACCAATCTTTTACTTAAGGATGTGATTTGGCAAGCCAGAACATTTGATGTTGGTTAAGTAAACAGATGAATATAGTTCTTCATTAATTTGCATATTTCTATCTATTTTGCAAATACTATCTGAACTTAAATATATCATCTCTTCTCTTGAAACCAAAGACAACAATTGCTCATTGATATTCTCTACACAATCATTGAGAGGAGCAAGAATGGCCCTCCCTTTAAAATGATTTGGACCTTCCGAGTTTTACAATATAAAAGGATAAATAGCATATATAATTGATGTAATAGGATCTATTGATTCATCTCTTACTAATATTCAACTCACCGGGGATACAATTCCATCCTAGATAATATTACTTGTTACTAACACATGGTATATGCGAAATAATATTGATTTTATTAAATATTTTAATTATGAAAGTACCTTTAATTAGCGCTCTCATATAAATTCAGCTAATATCTCTACAATTTGTGCAACCTCACGATCAAACATAACAAATGATGCATTTCCTGTCTCATTAACAACTCTAATTTGCAATTTATATTTCACTTTGACACCTTCCACAGATGCATTGCACTTGTCACACCATGTCTTCGTCTTCCCCTCATCACTGTCTTCCTTAATCTTTTTTTAAATCCTTCTTGCATGCTTTGTACCACCATTCATATATGGACTCAACAAAATCAATAGTTGCTAATATAACACAAGTAGTCACCTAAAAAGAAATAAATTTAAGCAATTGCATAAGTATAGGCAAACATATACTTGATTATACTAACTTCTTAATTCAATTAAAATTAATAAGAATATATATACATATATAATTTACTTCCCTCATGTGATTCTCGAATTTCATCATCATGTATTCTATCAATTAATCGAAAAAATCGTTCTCAATTGTGTGTGATGAAAAGCTTGCAAAAGAAGATGTCTTCCTCGATAGCCTCTTCTATATGGTACATGATTATAAATCAAAATTACAAAATTTATGTTGTTAAAAATTAGAGTTGCAAAAAAAAAAAAAAAAAAAAAAAAAAAAAAAAAAAAAAAAAAAAAAAAAAAAAAAACTTACCTTCCTATAAATTCATGAACTTCTCCAACGTTTGGATTAATAAGAAGTTTAGTTGCAAAAAGTGTGCTTTGAACACCAATGGTTCCTAGAAAATTAACAAAGAAATATTAAATATACTATATTTAAAAATCATGTTCTACATGAAATAATGAATGGAAAAAACCATGTTATTGTTGTAAATTAAGGGTATTTTCATAGGCTATAATAATAAGTAAACAATAAGATCGAAAAGATGATCTTATGACAATGAAAGAGTACGGTGTGTCGTGATGCAAATCACTGACTTGAAAACGAAATTCTGACGCAACCAAGGTGCACAATTGTATTCGCCGGCACGTTCCCTAAGGTTAACACACCACTTCCACACAAAGGCACTTTTGGGTGGAAGGTTGGAGCCAAGTAACTTATGCCCAATATAGAGTAAGTGTTTAGCTTGTGTTTGATGTGTAATTTTCTTGGTGTACAAAATCAGAAAATGATCCTTCAACTTATAATGATGGATGGAAGAAGATGGAAGATCATAGAAGAATATTTTCCATCAATGAAGGGTGAATAAATCAGAATAAAGATGAAGATTTAATCACCATAATCATCTTCTTAAATGTAGGGGTTATAAGGAATCAAAAGAGAACAAGAAAGGAATCCAAGAAGAAGGCAAAAAGACGCTCAAGTACTTGGTATCCCACTTGCCCGAACCGGGCAAGACTACGCTTAACCGGGCGAGCAAGCCCAGCCAAACGTGGCTTCTCGCGCCCGAACGGGCGAGCTTGCCCGGTCAGCCCGGGCAAATGAGGTTTCTCATTTTTCTTGAAAAAAAGTTTCTACCTTCTTCTGCCCTCCAGGGCGCCCTGGCAGCCAGGGCAAACAAGAGAATGAAAAAATACTCCTTCAAACTTGTTTTTTTCCTTCCTTTATTCCAACAGTTATATAAAGATAATGAACAAAATTACCACCTTGCCAAGTCTTAACTTTGCAAATTGCAATACAATAATAATTGGTTGGCCTTCGTGGTTTGATAAATAGGTTTTTCATCGTATTAGCATATTCATCTCATAGAGTACAACCCAAACATTTTTTTTTTTTTTTGATAAGAACAACCCAAACTTTTTTTTACTACAAAGTAACATTATATTTAGCATGCATGTAGATTAGTTAGTTGTAAATTAACCATTAATTTTAATATGTATATAATAGCAGATACTTACTCTAAATCCTCTTGATTAATTATAATTTTCCTCTTCGTCTTTCCATTTTTTCCCACGTTTTAAAAGTAGACACTTTTGTCACTTCTCCGATAACATCCGAAAGTAAAATACTCAATACACATGAGTAATATTGTTTGTTTAAGTATAAATATGTACTATTACTATAAGAATAATTCGTACCTATTAAATATTTATCATCCAAATGATTTAAAATGATATCAACATAGGACACAAAATTGTACACACCAACATTAAAATCTATGTCATACAATTCCTCAAGAATAGTGGTATAAATAAAATTAATTTTGTACGCATGTTGAGTTGGCCTATACTCTTCATTTGCTTGGCCTACCCAAAATCTTAAGATTCAATATATTCTTCCTTCATGAATAGCACATCCTAACTTCTGTAGCAAAGTTTTTTCACCGTTGCTTGTATTTTATCACCCTATAAAGTTAACCCATATAGAAAGGATTCCAATTAATTAGTTTAGGAAATACTGCAAAATTGAATAAAAAAAATGATTTAAACTTTAAATAATTTATGTTTTACTTTTTTCATCAATGACAACCAATTCAACACTATAATGTCTTGTGGTTTGTAGAAATTTTGGGAGTAGTCCAAAGACGAATCACTATTACTCTAATACTCCATGTTTCTATTGTTGGGTTTATCTATCGAAAAAAATCATACATTTGTGCCATTTGAGATGAGATGGAAGAAAAGAGTGGAATATTTTTGTGAAAATATGTAAGATTGCTATGACGTTAAATATGTAAACATGAAGAGTAAATATATAAAGTCATATATTACATAATTTTTCAAAGTGTAACAAACTTTTTTTATATCTATTAATAGTTTACATAAGATTATCTCAAACAATTTTAGAGATAATTATCAATTTAAACCAATATCAAACTTTCATATTGAAATTCAAAAATAACAAACTTTTTTAAAAGATAATCAAGAAAAAAAATTGTGAAAAAAAAAAATTAACAAACTTTGGGCGGGAAAATTTTTCATGAGAACGCGACACGTGTATTAAGGGATAATCACGGTGATTACTTTAGTATAGTTGTATTGATAAAATGTTATTGGTTAATTTACAGTTTTGTCATTTGATAAACATTCATATATTGTTTACTAAGGAGATAAACTTGTATATTCTCAAAAAAATTAATGAATATTTGACAACAAAAAAGGAAACGAAAGAAAAGAAAAAGATGCTTGGAAAATGTTCACCCAGGAGATTATATGTGTCACTACTAGTTTCGTTTTTAGTATATAGTTATTGATTTTGTTCATTTAATTTTAAAAAACATAATATAAATATATCAAATTTTGATTATTTTATTAATATTTATATAAGAATCAAATTATTCTATTTGAGTATATATGGAAAACATTGTAATTGTCAAAATGCAAGAAATATACTTTTAGTTAAGAAAAAATTAATGAAGATTTTAAAACAAAAAAGGAAAAGAAAAAATGGATGAACATTTTCAACAAGGAGATGAAATGTGTGACTCCTAATTTGATACTTGTAACAAATTTATTTCATCCAACTATTAAGAAAACGATTTTGATTTTTCAGCATACTATCTAGGGGTGTTAAAAAAAAACCCGACCCGGTTGACCCGACCCGCTGATCCAACAAATTTTAGCCGGGTATTTTTCATATTTTTTCAAATTTAACAGGCCGCGTACCCGACCCAGTAAAAAGGAAGTGTGGCAGGTCGGGTCATGGGCCACTCTTTCAACTAGGCGGTATGTACCCGCTGAACCGCTAAGGGATTTTTTTTATAAAAAAAAATTTACTGCTAGTATAAATGAAGAATTAGGGTTTTATGTTCCCTTTAACACTTTAGCAGCCTCTTTCATCAGTTTTCCCCTTTCCCCTTTTTCTTTCTCTCCTTCTCCTTCTTCCCCTTCTTCTCTCTCATTCATTGAATAAGGCACACACCCATTGCAAAATAACCAAATTGACAACCAACATCAAGAGAATAAGGCACAACCGTGCTAAGCTAGAGAAAGCCTTTAACCAACGAATTGAACCATGGCGGCCACGAGATCTCTGATCCTACTACGGCGGCTGAGGGTCCTCCATGGTGATGCATTTGAAAGGTTGGAGAAGCGAACGTGATGGACAAAGCAACATTATTGATACTTGATAGTGATAGATTTAAAGATGTTGTTCATTTGTAATTGATACTCATATTTGCTAATGGTCTAGGCTAAAAGTATGACAAATATCCTTCAATTTTTTGGTTTTTTTTCCCTGGATTTTAGCTGAGTGTAATTTTTATATATATTTTTTTTGAAATATAGTCTGATGCGAATACAAAAACTTAATACAGTAATTTTAATTTATTTTTTTAAAAAAATATTGATAATAATAACTTACATGAACTACAAAGATGGTAAGTTTTTGTTAAAAAAAAATGTTAATAAATTTGGGTACTCTATGACCTGACCCGAGAAAATCGGGTACCCGAAACCCGGGTACCCGGTGTTCTCGGGTCGGGGCATGGGCCGAGGTTTAAACTACCCGCTGATCCGGGTAACCGAGCTTTCGGGTACCCGAAAACCCGGGTACCCAGATCTGAACACCCCTAATACTGTCAAATCATGTGTTTTGTTTCACGTTAGTGTAGGGAAATTGTAAATTTGATATATTTAAAAAAAAAAAATCATAGCAGATGAAAACTCTTCCAAGGTTTGTTTTACTTATGTTTTTTTTTTCCCAATTTATTTCTTCAGTGGCTATGCTATTATGTTAGGTATAGATTTCACCATGAGAATTTGTAAAAATGTGAGAATACAACAACCACCAATCAAATAAACACATGACAAATGTGCGTTTACATCCCTTTGCAAACAAGTTGGTTACCAATAAAAAATACTGTATGCAATAGCTAGTTAGGGGTCTCTTTGAAACAAGAGTAGTGTTTATTTAACCATATACAATGGGAACCAATAGTTAAGAAAATTCACTAAGTACAAACTAAAGTGGTACAACATAAATTACTGTATGAAGCACATACATATGGACTGCCATTATCAAATTGAGGTACCCATGCTATTCGGAAAAAGAAGTGGTTTGATTAGTTATACTTTAGGAATGTAATGTGGAAAGTAAATATTAAATTAGTTATACTTTGTGAATTGAATGTAAATAATAAATTAAAATAAGCTAATAAGATTGAAGTTTTAAGGTTACATGAAAATAATTTTATAAAATCATTTTTCTAATTAACAAATTACATAAAACTTTATGAACAACAATAGAGCAACAAGTAACATCTTAAAAATAAGAAATACCTCTTACAATATACAAATAATCTAGATAATTCTTAAAAAATAAAAAATAAAAACCAAATAAGTAACACTTATATATTACTTATTAACCCAAAAACATTAAACACCAAACAAAAAAATCATAAGTCACTAATTGAAAGGAAAAAACGTCATTTATAGCGTTCTCAAACCCTTTTTCGCAGTGTTTTTCATACGTAGCATATATAGCGATGCAATTAAAAGATATTATTTGCACAAGCAACGTGTACTACAAATCAAATAGTTTTTTGTTATATAAGTTTATAATTTTTTTTTTTGTTGATTTAATGCTAAAAAAAAAAAATACTGGCTCTTTAGGTGTTAGGTCACTTGGACCATTTTGAGAAGATACTTTAAAAGGTGTAATTTTCCAAAATTTTTAAAAGATGAGACTATTTTGAGAAGACTTGCAAAAGGTGGGATTATTATATAAAATTTTATCTTTCTTTTTTATCTTTTTTTTTAATATCACCCCTTTAAATAAAAAATAAAGTTAGATTTCACCATATCTTAACAAAAACTTCTATTTCAAAAAAAATCTGTGCCAAAACTTGCTTTATCAATGTTTTGGGGGGTATTTTGGCCCTTTGGGTTTGATTTGAGGCAAAATTGGAAAAAAAAAAAGGGTTATTGGAAATACCTCATTTTGCAAGCTATATATAATTTTTTATAATTTTTAATTACGAAATTAAAGATATTGAGCGATAAAAAATTACACATAAAACGATAAAGTGTGTCAGACTTTTTAATTTTTTTTTATCAGATCTGATCTAAACATTTATTTTCCTCATTTGATCTAAACTTATTTATTCTGATGTGATATGAAATAAGTAAAAATAAGGCAACTAAACATAGCAATTGTAGAATGATTATCCCTTCAAAAGTTAACGAATAGAAACAAATGGTCTATACCTTTAGTTCTAAGTAGAGTTGTCAAAAGCTGACAAACTTAAAAAATTTACCCAAACCAAATATTAACTGACCTGTTTGTATTCGAAGAAATGGTGACTTGAACCCGATATGACCTGACCTAAAACCAACCCTAGACCTGAGTTAACACGAGTATTTGAGACCCAAACCCGAACATGAACATGAACATGAACCGACCTGGAGATGACCCGACCTGAATATAACCCGTAAATTATTGACCTGAACCAAACACAACCTGAACCGAGACTGACCCAAACTTGCTTTAACCCGTCAAAACCCGAATTTAACCTGACCTGTTACTAATCCGACTTGAATTCAACCAGACCCTAAACTCCTCACATGTTGTTCCTGACCCATTTCAAACTCAGCCTAACCTGTTATAAACCTGACCAGATTTCAAATCACCTTAAATTCAATTTAGACCACCTTATTAATATATAGTTACGTTATATATTTACATACTCCTTTCTGAATTATATCTACTATGAATATGATGTTCGCCACGCAAATAAGAATATAAGATTATATTATATAAAATCTGTACTTATATATTAAAAAGCGTTCCTAAAACAGAATATGTTCCACGTGTCACCTTTTTTTAAGTTCGACATGTCAACAATATGTGCCACATGTCACTATAAACATGACATGTCACCTTCACAACATGTATTAGGTTTGCATCTAAAAAATGCTTATAACAAGACTCGAACTCAAGACCAACAAGTCTTAAGTTACAAGTATTAGCATCTTAGCCATTTATTAATGAGAAGGTTTTGCGTAGAACGGACTCACGTGAGTCCGATTTATAATGCCCAGCAACCCAAATCGGGGAGAAGCTCAAATGGGCCTGGCCCGGTAAATCCTCACCACTAGCAAAAGTATGGGTCATAGAAATAAGGAAAAACCACTCTGTATCGGTAACTTCCTCTTCAACGGAGAATTTTTTCTGCGGAGAAGCACCGGAATTGAGCAAATTCAGCTCCTGGAGAACCTTCTTCAGGTGCTCCTGCTCGGCTAAATCTTGAGAAATTCTGTTAGTCGCCGCTTTTTCCTGACGGGTTTGTTTATCTTCACCTTTGTAGTAGCCATCACCCCAACCGAGGAGACATTGGTCGGAGTAATCGATGTTGTACTTTATAGCGTAAGTCCAGCTTTCACCGCAAAGGGTGGCGAGGACGTCGATTAAGGCTCGGAGACGGCTTACACTTATTATCTAATTTCTGAGGAGAACTTACTAAATTCTGATACTTATTATCTAATTTCTGACATTTATTATCTAATTATGATACTTATTATTTAATATCTGACCATTATTATCTAATTTCTGATTTTTTTTTATCAAATACCTAACCAATGTTATCTAAAATCTGACACTTATTATCTAATTTCTGATACTTATAATCTATTATCTGACCATTATTATCTAATTTCTAACAATTAATTTTTTTTTTTGTATGATTGGACTCACGCGTGTCCGTTCTATACAATACTTTTCCTTTATTAATTGTGTTTTTTTATCCAACAAACTTATAATTAACTTTGATAAGTTAATTGGTGTTTTATCATACTATTTGTTTCCATTATGTAATGATTGAGTTTGGCAACTAAAAAATGTTTATAGCAAGACTTAAACTTGAAACCAACAAGTACAAACTAGAAACCTGAGGCGTCGCCCAGGCCACACACTAGTTATTTATCTTAAAATAAGTGAAAAAAAAATTTAGTTTAAATTAATTAGCTCGCTCGAATATGAACTTATCTAAAATTATATAATGATTAAACGTGAACTTCAATACCTGAACTCTTAACAAACCGACCCGAAAAATGTACCCGAACCCGATATGACTCGACCTGAAATCAACCTGAGACCAAGATTAACTAAATATTTAAGACCTGAACCCGAACATGACTTGACTTGGAAATGACTTGACCTAATTATAACCCGCAAACTATTGATTGAACCAAATCTGACTCGAACCTAACTCATTTTAACCCGTTAAAACCCGAATTAAACCTTGCCAACCTATTATTCACCCAACCTGAATGTAACCTGACCTGTTATTGACCCGACCTAAAGCTAACCCAAATCCGATAAGACAATGACCCAACATAACTCGATTCAAGCATGACCCAACCCAAACCAGACCCGCATAGGTTACAACATTTACCTGAACTGATCCGACTCGAGTTGAACCGGCCCATACAAATTAAACCCAACCTAAAATCGACCCACACAAACCCAACCCATACAAGACCCATTTATCAGAATTGACAGCTCTAGTGTGAGTTCACATAAAGGGCATATAGTGGGTATGTCGATGTTTCTATGATCAAGGTAACTCTACTAGGAAGGGCATTATGAAGGACTTGCCAAAGATATCAATCTTCCATATAACCATATTGTTTTTAGAATAGTATATACCTAGATTCGAGTTCACTATATTCAATTACACCCCAACCAATTACAAACTGGAGTATTATTTTTCTCTCACCTTTTAATTTTATTTGTTTTAAAATAACTTGCGTTCATAATTGATCTCTAAAATTTCCCGTCAAGAACGATATTGGTAGCAATCATTCTTGGTTGCATATAATTCAAGGGAGATTATAGGTGACTTTTATTGCTATTAAGCTGTAAATCGTCAAGGAAGATTACATAATCTCGTAATTAGCACTATATTATACGTAGTATCGTATTATAGATTCACAAATCCTCGAAGAAAGGATTTAGTAGATAGATACAATCAAGCACCTTCAAGACTACGGATTTTGTAGGAGTTGAATTAATTCTAGTTTGATTTGCCTATGGCATTTTGATCATACCTCATACTACTATAATAGCAAGTTGCTTTACAAAATGAGTAGTTGATTCTTTGTGTATGCCTGACTCGCGGTGAAACGGATAGATGTAACTAGGGCTGTTCATCAGCCCAAGACCGAACCGGTCCGGACCGACCCGAATTGGACTGAAGTCCGAAAATTAGAATTTTAAGATCCGAAGACCGGACCGATTAAGTTAGGACCGAACCTGGACCAGACCGAAAAATCGGTCCAAAACCCGTGCTTTGGACCGATTTAAGAACTTTTTTTAAAAAGAATACTAAATTTTAAATAAAGTTAAGGAAAACACAAAAAAGGTATTGGAAAAATTATATTGTAACGTCATTTTTACGTCTTTTTTTGTATGTTTAGTGCAAAAAAATTATAAAGTTAAAGTTTTCTAAGCTTATTAAGGATAATTTTAACCATTATTTAAGGTTTCACACATATTTTTAATATAAAATTCGGTCCGGTGCATAACCGGTTTTTATAGGGTTTTGGACCAAACCAAAGACCGGAAAAATGAATTTCAAGACCCGAAGACCGGACCGATTAATTCGGTCTAGTCCGGTCCGGGGTGGTCCGGTCCATTTTTTCGGTCCGGACCGATTTATGAACACCCCTAGATGTAAGTGAACATTTCATATGAGTTTTGCACGTCTTGACGTTTAAAATTTAGATATAGATTATGCTCGGCAAAATCTGTAGTAGTAGCTGTTAGCTGTGGTAATAGTTAGTCTTGTAGGCAAATGTCAGCTGTCAACATGTTAGATATATGAAATATCGGAAAATATATCTGTCCAACCTACCGGCAGGTGGAAAATTTTTGTAAACGGTCCCAAGATTTATCATGCTCTTGATACCATGACAGGGTGAAAGGGAGAATATAATGGCTTGTATTGCTTTATTATTATTCATCAATAGGTTGAGTATTTATATAAAACCTACGAACATAAGATAGTGAACAATCGTCCTAAAAAATATACTACCATAACTATATATCCTAAAGATATATTCACTAGATAATAACTTAACATAAATAATAACTTAACATAAATATCCTAAATATATTATTTTCTTAATGATATCTACGCAAAATATATCACACATATTTTCAGATGTCTCATATTTTTAACACAACAAATTAATAGCAGTGAAAATATATAGATACGAAGTAAGTAATGTATACTTCGTATATGGTTGTTTGGTAAAATACTACTCCATCCATATTTTATTTGCATCACTTGAGAATGCACAAAGTTTTAAAAGAGTACTCCCTCCATGTTTTTTTTAAGTGTCACACTTCCCATTTAAAGCCGTGTTTTTTTTAAGTGTTACACTTCCTTTTTTAGCAAAAAGCTACATAAATATATCTCTCTTCTTTCATGGTCCTCACCTAAATCCACTACTACTTTTTTATTATATCTTTCCTCTCATATTCATTACTTTTCAATGAACTATTAACCCCACTATCTTTCTTTTACATTTTTTAATACTCCAACTACCCCACTTACCTCCTATTTTATTTAAGTCAATTAAATTGCCTAAAACTATGTGCCGGTCAAACTATAACACTTAAAAAAAACACGGAGGAAGTAATATTGTGAGTGAGTGAATAAATTATTGTAGTAAAAAGTAAGATGATGACAATGAAAGAGAAAGTATGTGAGAGAAGATAGATATTTTCATTATTTAAGTGGGGAGCATGTGAGAGAGCTAAATGATAAAATAATTTGAGTAGGGTTTAAAATAAGAGAGAGAGATAATAAGATATAGTATAAAGTTATCAAATTTAGAAGTGATGCACTTAAAAACAAAACACCCATAAAAGGAAAGTGATGGAAATACAAAAAATAAAAAATAAAAAACGGAGGGAGTATAAGTATTAAAAAATTAAAGGTCAACAATCACTTTTAATTTTCGAAAGCTAATAATTTCGCTTTTGATAAAAAGTTACCTCTACCACAAAAAACCTATTCTCACCACTACATTGTCAAACACTCAAAAATATCAACAAAACATGCCATAACACTTCAAGAAAAATGCTTTTTCGCAATAATGATTATATATAGTTTTACATTTGCTACAATATGCAACTTATGAAATTGGTTTATTAATGTCATATTCTAATATGCAACTTATAAATATTGTTTATTAATGTCACATTCTAATATATTATGAAAATGTATTACCGCTGAGACTTTTAATTAAGTTTCGTTGGGATAGAAAGAAATTTCTAAATATTATACTACATCCGTTTCATGTTATGTACATCAAAGGCCACATGGAGTTATAGGCAAAATTTGTTTGTGAATGTTAACTAGAGAGAGAAAAATATAGGTTCAAGTGATGAAGAGAGAAATGACTACAGTACTTAAAAAGGAAATAAATTACTATTTGTTGAACATAATGTGTACCATTCTTTTTTCTTAAATGTTGCACATAATAAGAAATAGAGGTAGTAGTTACCCTTGAGAATGTTCCTATAGTTGTATATGCATAGTGGATTGTGGGTAACTATAAAATCTAACCTTGTGAGGATTTCTTTGTTCTTAATCCAATCAATTTGTAGTTGATGATGTTGAGGCTGATGTTGATGCATTGAATTCTAGTATTTAGGGTGTCATGTATTCATTTGATTTTCACGTATATTAACTTATCTTATCTTCTTTGAACTTGAGAGTGAGGGATAACTTAAGTGGTTAGAGCTTCTATTCTTAACAATGCTCTTACGGCTAAAACACCTGGCCAAATTTTATTTATTTTATTTATTTATTTTTTTTTTAAAACAAATCAATTCATTAATAAAAAGTCAACCGGCATCTACAAATGAAATCGAAATTAACAAAAACATAAAATTGAATCAAATTAGAGTTTCCTTCATCGAAACTACGATCGTTGAAAAGATCTTGCACTATGGTACATCTCTCGCACACATCGCTGGAATATATAGCCTTTTCGGAGAGATAGTCTAATGATTTGGTGTAGCCGTAAGGATAATTCTCATCTGATTCGCCTAAACGTATTTGAAAAATCGACAACTATTGCGATCCCGAACAAATCTTTTACCAAATAACTGACAAAAGGGCAAAAGATGATTACCTTTTTTATTAACCCTAATACACAAACAAACCCTAAACATAAACAAACAACTAAACTAACAAAAACTAATGACTCCGCCATAGGGAGACACTCCACCATAGGGAGACGGACGAACTACTTGTGTAGATTGATTGAAACCTAAACTGCAAAACAAAATGAAAATAAGGGAAAAGGGTCGAAAATAGTCTAATTTTTGATGAAATTAGACTATTTCCAGCCTAAACGGCCAAGATGTTGGAGAAACCCTAGAAGAGAGGAGGAGAGAAAAGGAGAGGAGAGGAGAGGCATGAACAAAAACAAATATTAAAAGGCCAAAATATTATTTGAACTTACCTGAAATAATCTGAACTTGTTCAAACTTATTATAGTTGTAATTTCTTGACTAACCCTTATTAAAATGTATTTTTCCTAAATTGATAAATTGACCTCATGTTGAAAGTCTAAAGATAGCCCTACAACTACAAGGTAAGAAACTTTTTGACCTAATTAGATTGCAATGTAGATTGAAGGTGGTTGACATGTTGATGAGGGAGTGTTAGGGAAAAAACACAATATGTTGCTTGGAACTTGTTATCTTGTGTTGAAAAAGTAGAGAGAATATTACTAGCATATAGAATTAATGGAATACTTTACTCACCACCAATTAGTATTAGGATAAAATCATGTTGGACTTCTATATGATCGAACTCTTTTTCAATGTGAACTTGTACTCGACCCAATACAGTTTATTGATACAACATTCCATACATCACAAGAAATCTCTATGTTAGTTAATTATTGTTAAAATTTCAAAGTAATATATATATTTTGGGACGAAGTCTAATTTAATTTTCCAAAAAAACCGAGGGATGTACCAGAAATTTTAGATAATAATCGTCATCAAAGAAGCATGCATTAGAACCCTCTAACTAAGGAGTTCAATTAGGAGATCTATTATAATGAAGACATAGATTTGGAATTCGTGTGTGAAGCACTATCATTAAAAACTTTTCTCTTGATTTATGTGTTAAGTTTGTTAATCATACTTGAAACATTAAACCAATGCATGTTTATTTATAATCAAAAGATTAAGCATTAGCTGGCTAATAAGGAGGCTTTTGGTAACAACATTGAGGCAAATGTTTCAAATAGAAATACGCATGTATATCTTATCAAAGCTGCCTTATTCACGAGGCAATGCTTACAAGGATGCATGCGCTGGTGCCCACGTGGAATTTGGTGGAAAGGGTATCTTGCATTGCAAGTTATTTATAAAACCTGCAGCCACTTCAATCTCTTCTTAGAATTGGTATATATATACATATATAAAATTATCCACTAGAGAAGGGTTTTCCTACTACAATTAAAGTATATATATATATATATATATATATATAAGTCGACGGATTTAATGACAATACAATTAATTAAATGTTAAAAAAAAGCTAAGAGTTAGAGATAACTACTCAGGTGTTTAAAGCTCTCCTCTTGGTTTTTGATAATCCTAGGATCGATTCTCATCTCTCGTTCTTGTGGCTTTCTAAACGCCAAAAAACAAGTTTAAAAAAAAAAAAAAAAGTTAAACTCAATAGTCAATAAAACTGATAATCATAAGACCATCTTATACAAGACATATTATATTTGCTTTAGATGGAGGTTACCTTCCAATTAAGGGTGTTCAACTAGTTTGAGCCAGAGGTTAGAATCTTCCAAAATGAATAATAATAGAAGTCCTTATCGATAAAATTTTAGTTATAAACGTGTAATCACAAAAAAAACCACTTTTTTTCCTTTTTAAACTACTTTGATATTCTCGTTATTTTTTGGCATGTGTACATAAGTTTGCTATTACAATAATTTTAGCAACTTAAACAATTATGTACATCTTTATGAATGAAAATTAGGGTAAAAGTTCGTTGTTAATGAGAGGTATATAGTCTACATTCATGAATTATAATTTAGTCTTAACTGGCAAGACAAAAATATTTCGTGTTTGGACCACATTGGAATTATAATTGGGGAAGGGGCCCAAGGGAGGAATAGTATGATCTGATTGATCTCCAGTTAGTTTAACATAAAATATCTAAAATTGAGAAAAACTTGTAATAGTTAGTTTCGCTTCAGTGTGTATCATATAGATTTGCGTATTTAGAGACTTTTACGCTAGTGTTTTAGCCTAGGGTACGGGACCAAATGAAGTGAGTCCCGGTCCTTGAATCAAGGAGAAGGCTGCCGTTGTACGTGCATGAAAGTTGTGGTTTGGGAAAGCACACATTACTCTTCTATCCTTTCCATGCAATAACTATGCAAAGCACACCACAAACCAACGTAGAGATGTTTGGTTTCCTCCAACTTCCTTATAATAATATTGCGAGAGTCTCGCTTAAAGTGCTTTTGATCATCCCAAAATAGTCAAGTAATAAATTTTATTTTATGGTACTACAATTCAGGTGTACATTGAGATGATCTTAAATCATGTAAATTATTGTAAGAGGGCATGCATGGAGAAATAAAGGCCATAGAGATATTTAGGACAATTACTTGAAAGTGGAGATGGTGATAATTGTGGATCTTACTAAGACTTGGTGAGAAAAGTTCTAGTTGAAAAGGAAGATCCTTCATTCTTTTGAGGTTGATCCTAAAACATTGAGTTTGATACAAAGTTGGATTTTATGATCTTGTGTATCGAATGTATACCCCAGAATACCTATAACCATGATCATATATATATATATATATATATATATATATATATATATATATATATATATATATATATATATATATATATATATATATATATATATATATATATATATATATATATATATATATATATAATTTAATGAATAACTGAAACTTGATTTAATTTTTAAAAACTAATTTTTCATTTCACATATACATTACTTGAAACTTGTAAGAAAGTCTCCCTTCAATTCGATTTTTTCAAAATGTTATTTTAAAAGATAAGCACATACATATTATTAATCTAAACCTAACATGTATGATGCCATGACATTATCTGACTCATAACTCATCCTTTTCTTCCCTTGATATATGGACACTTCATTCTTGTGGAGGAAGCAGATTTTAATTTGGTATCAATTTACAAATTCATATAAATTTACTAATCATCATATTTCCAGTTACTAAATCAAAATATTGCACCATCGACTAAGTGTGTGACGTATCCCATATATGAAAAACAATATAAAATCTATAATAAATTAGAAAGTCAAAATGAAAGTTATTGCACTACATTATTTATATTGAACCATATCATCTTAAAATTGTCATTTTTTATAATCACTACTAAAGACTATAATAGTGGGTGCGATATTATAGTAATGCAAAACTTTCTTGAATCATTGATGTGTTGTTCCAAATGATCACATTCGTTTAATAATAGAAGTTAGTTCAAGTGAGTCAAAGGAGTAGAGAATTACTTTTGGATTGAACAACATTCTTGACATGTGCTTGCGCAAAATTAGCAAACTCCACGTCTCATATATTTATTAATCCCTTTTTAATTATCCTTTTTTAACAACATTAATTAACAATAATTTTATAACAACATTTGACTAGCCTTAATTAGTTAGCTTAGTGATACAATTAAGCGGAAGGTTTGCATTTCTCATGTTTCCATGTGGCTATTTGCAACCCTTAATTATGCTGCCTAAAAACAAGTTAATATTCCTCCCATTAGAGAATCGAATTAAACAATCACATTCAACAAGATTTGGGAAATTTGGAAAGTTAGTCCAAGGTTTACAAAAAATAATCTATAAAATAATATAAAAATACTTTCTAATGATCCAAAATACAAAACATACATAAAATGGTACCTAAAAGTCTTATTTTGTCCAATTGTTAATTATTAATAAGATTCTTGTAAGATTTGAAGGATCTTATACATGATAGTATCTTAAATTGGTCATATGTTCATAAAATGTTTCCTAAATTTGTCAGTATTTCAGATTACTCAAATTCCCTAATTCATACTACTTGACCATTGACTAACTTAAAAGGGAAGTTTTTCAATTCCTTTGTAGGTGAAAGTCGGTTCTTTGTTTGTTTGTGTTTTTGTTTATGTAGTACGTGAAGTGGCCGGCATAGTAAGCACAAGTCAAGATCTCTAGTGAATTAGTAAACTGTTCTATCCATAGATTGATTTGTTTTAAGTTAGATTGTAAAGTCATCCAACAATATAGAATATCTAATGAGTTGATCCAGCAAACTGAGTATTAGGTATCATGTGACATTTCTTTTGCTAACTAATCTAGCTGACATCTACATCTATGGTTTCATAAATCACAATCCAAAGTCACTATATCATCAATGACTGTCTATCGAAGCAATAATGATAGAATTATGGGTCCTTCCTTGAGAGGAATTGTATTAGTATCTACAATTGGTCAAGTAAATTTGATGATATACTACACACACACACCGAGAGACAAAAAAATGTGCATTATCATCCATAATTAAACGTGTTTAGTTGAGAGATAAATTGTGATTGAGGGACCTTCTTTATCAAAATTCAATTAAGTCTTGCACTAGCTAGCCTAATTGCCTATTATTAATTAAGCAAGAATTGATTTGATCACTTGGTAAGTTGGTATGGGACTTACCTTAAATCATAGAATTCGAAGGTTCAAATCTTAAGTACCAAGTGAGGTTACCCAGACATAGGGATACCGTAACCTTGTCCGCCTACTTTTAATAACTTATTCCACAAAAATTGAACCTATATAAAAAATTGTGAGAATCGAAGTCTAGTAAAACTGTAAGAGTCCTTATCAAAAAATTGTGTTTGCCTATTGAAAAATGTATAATAAGACAACACAATACAATTTTCCTTCACTATTTTTTAAATGTTTGTAATCTAATTTCTAATGATGTTTAATGTTAACAGACCATTTCAACCAAAAACTTAACTATTGGTTGAGGCCTAAGAATATGTTTTATACTCTATCAGGCCCCCTCACACAAGAGCTCGTTAGGTTTGAAGTGTGAATGAAGCACGGTCCCTCCTCATATTCAACGTTTAACATCCCTCATTGTTGAAAAGAGGGGTGAATGAGATTCGAACCCGTGATATTTGTGTCACGCTGGCTCTTGATACCAAGTTGAAGGACAAATATTATCATAAGGATAATATCTATCACTTAATATTAGAAACAAAATCTAAGATGCATGTTATCTAAAACAGATGTTTAGATGTTACAAAAAAAGACGGTGGATAGTATTACGTATTACAAAATTATAAATTACACAACTTTTATTTTGACATTGTAATAGTTTATAATAGTCAAATTGCCACAGGAGTGATGACCAATTTAATCAAATCAATCACGTTTTTTCACTAAAATATTCTATTTAACAATTAAGTAATTAATTAAGATTAGTTTTATGGGACAAGGTCTCTCCCATAATGTAGGGTCTCATGACTCTACGAAGACTCACCATGTGACCTAATCAAACGAATGCCACGCATATGACAGAAAAGAATCGATTGGTGCACAAACCACTTATACTAAGCTACCATTTTAAGGGTCAACCCTCTTATTGCAACTTATCCTATATATTCTTTATTACGGTAGTTAGACCTAAGAAATGGAAATTACTTAATTTAGGGCATATTTCGCGACTACTGCCCGTTCACTAGTCTAAAATCGAATTGGAATTGAATGAATTGAATTCTAAACACCTACCTCATGATTCGAAACAAGTATAAACTGCTTAAACATGTATCGAAATTGAACCAAAATTTAATGTTTGAAGTGCCGAAAACCAGTAATCCAAATATAAATATTCTTAACTGATTTTCTCCATTTCGAATGAATTTTCTCCGCTAATTTTGATTTGTGTAAATTAATCCAAGCTATACATTTTATTCCAAATAACCCAAGCTATGAAGCTATCATCATGTATGTGTGATATGATATTAACTTATTTTTAATAAAATATTTTGTAATATTCCAATTGCATATAGTAATATGTATTTTTAAATTCATGTAAGTATAGCTATTATTTTTAAATTTTTTTAATTCAAAATTTAATAATAATCTTCCCACAAGACCGGAAATTATCATGTAAGTTTGAACTTGCGAAAAAAAAAATTTTGCGGCACCAACGATTATTCACATTTAAATTAAAATCAACTTAAACTAATGTATGGTATTCGATGGTTAATTAAATTTGTGCATTTGTAATTATTTTTTTCTTCTTAGTGTGCGTTTTATTCAGCTTTAGCAATTGAGTAAGAAGCTAATTTAGTAGAGAGAATAGCAAATGTTTTTTTTAAGGATTTTGAAGTTTTAATGTTACAAGTAGTTTTAATTTTTTAAATACTTTAAAAATTCATTTTAAAGATGAAAATTAATACGAAGTAATTATTAAAGGTATTGGAAAAATTCCATCAATTTTTGAGTTCTTATTTTCTTGCACACACGTGTTAATAGTTTAGATTATAACGAACAATACGTGTAGTTTGAATTAAATTCCAAACTAGCTTTAAGTCCCGTGCAATGCACGGTTTTATACTATTATCATATTTTTTTATAAAAATTTACAACAATTTATAAATCATCAATTTTCTTACAAATTATTCTCTCCTAAAAAGTATGACAAAGTTCCATATTTTTAAAAATTTTCTAAATAGATAATTTATGTACGTACCCGTATGGTAGTATGATATAAACATGAATATATTTTTAATAATATATCTGGTTATTTTTCTATATGAGTAGCTGTTAATAGACTTATTGATTTGGGACAAAAATATTGCATTACAATGAAATTATTTTTTTCTTAATGTAAAAGATTTAAAATAGGAAGAAAAAGTTAAATTGAATAAAATATTTCCTAATATGCTTTGGGAAAAAAAAAAAAAAAAAAAAGAATTACATAATTTTTTTTGGAGGGAAAATTTTAACCAAATGCTGACATGTGTCACTTTTTATTTGCTTTTAGTATATAGTTATAGATAGATACAAATACTAGTTGGGAATTTGGGATTATTTTCTACCCATTTTGGAAAACCAACTGCTTGCAATTGAAATGACAACTAACTAACTAACTAACTACTTATTCTAGTCTCTAAATCCTAATTATATCTATTAAAAAACTAATATTTTAGGATGATAACAAACAATTCCTTAATATAAAAATAGGAAGTAACAGTTACAAACTGCAAATCAAAATGTTTAATATTAGACACACTTAGTGGCTAAAAATGATTGGAACAAAAAATGAACAATGATGCATGAAGCCTCAACTTGCATGCAACTTCATTTTTATAATTAAAACGCAATTCCCAACAATTAGATTCAATTAATGAAGTCAGTAAGCATATTACTTCGATCGTATGAAATTCATAAATACCATTTAATCTTTCAAACATTATGGCTAATTTGTTACATTGTACCTAGCTTTTCTAAGTATTATTCTCTCTATTTTTCTTTTGTTATTCAAGAAAATTGTTTTTTCTATGGCTCGCCCGTCCCAAATGCCTTTTTGTCGACTGATTTTGGGTCAGCAAAACGAAGGGTCTGGAGTAATATTTAGTCATGTTGGTGATAAATGTAACATCTAGCTCTACAAGTTAAGATAGTATAACCAATTGAGCAATTTAAGATTATGCATCTAGGATATATTTATATATACTTATTATAATGATTGGAGTGATATATTTTCGTATTTGGATTTGGGAGACGGGCCAGTGTAGCTGTGTAGGTGTCAATTAGATTAGCTGGTAAAGTCTTGGATTATGATAGAACAAACTCAAATATGGTCTGCAAACTCTGCATAAATGTCATTAAAGTTTAGTTGTTCTCGTTGTACAAGCAAATGGTAATCATCGGATTAACATTTCGGTCATCTTTCTTCTCCTTCAATGTGGGACAAACTCACATGCGACTTTTTGTTTATGTTGAAAGATATTTTGAGACTTGAAAGGACTAAATGATCCCACATCACTTGCTTAATTTTAATGTTTTCTTGTGATGTTTTGCCAAGTTTATCATTGGCAAATCAATAATGATAGGAAATTGTGACAGCTCTACAAATTAAGATAGTATAAGAAATTGAGAAATTAAAGATGCATCTAAGATTCTAAGAGATACTTATAATATGTACTTATGATGATTGTCATTTTTATAGTGATATATTATCATATTTAATTTGAAATTGGGGCTATTATATATGTCAATTAGACTAATTGAGAGCCTTGTGTTATGATATCCAAGATTAGAACAAACTCGAAGATATTTACATCAATTTACGCCTATTGTTCTCCAAGTCCTTGGTAATCACCAGATTAACATCTTTTAACTTGGGACAAACTCACATGTAACTTTCTATTTTACTCCGTAAACAACCTAATGTTTTGGGTAAAGTTTTGGGTGAGACGGACTCACGTGAGTCCACTATCATGTTTTTGGTGTTGCGGGCCTCGCGATCGGGTTTAGTTAGCCCGCGCCTTTTTATTGGACTTTTGTTATTGAGCCCGGTCTCACGTGAGTCCGGTCTCACACAAAACCTTTTGACGATGCATGGTTAAATAATGGTGGTTTAGCAAAGCTCCACGTCACTAACTTAACATCAATTGCTTTAATTTGAGATGCTTTGCGAAGTTAATCATTGACATAAATTATAACATTAATATTGATGATGAAGAGTAGAATTGCAGGAATCTAGTTTACTCTCTAACCGCTTTCAAGTAGTTGGTGTTCCTTTGGAGATCGGCCTTTAGAATGAGTGGTGGTAATATTAATATGGTAATTAAGGCACCTTATATTCATCAGTTATCGATAAAACTTAATAAGTTATTCGAGATAAGAAAATTTCAAGAAAAATTTATTCAAGTAAGAGTTAATAACGGTTTACAAATTTTTAATAAGATAAAATTACCATCATAACAGTGTTGATCACATATTAGCCTATTAAGTGAAGAGAACATAAACTCTAACATCAATTTGGGGTATATTTTCACCAAATTGAAGATTAATTTATTCTAAGTAAACTTAAAATTTAATTGGTAGACAGCAAGCTTGTTAAATCGCGCGATGACTCCCTTATCCTCTTCTTATTATATTGAAGTTTTTCATGGTATTCGGGGGAGGACATTTAATTTGGTAGCACCTGAACACACTAGCCTTAAAATAAGTTTCTTTTTGGACTAAAATTTTTACGTACCATAAACCGATCAATCCAAGAACAAAAGCCAAATCTTTCTTGGATATTGCTTGCTAGTGTTTATGTATAATGGATACGTGCAGTGTGCTAGATATACATCAACCTTAGGTCCTAAAAAGTTCAATCATAAAATACAATTCACATTTTTTTGAAAGAGAAAGTATTGCGTGCAGACGGACGCACAAATTGTTTGGTGCGGGAGGCTTGACTGATATATTTTACTAATTGGCTTGCCAGACGACAGGAGCCAGCGCCAAGACGACAGGCACCAGCGCTAGGCAAAAAATATTAGCGCCTAGCGCTAGGCTTGTCGCCTGGTGCTGAGTTAGTAGTACAACGCGCTTTTGTACCCGAAATCCCCTTCTTAATATGATTAAGCAGCAAATTTCGTGTTTATCAAATTAAAATCAGATTTATAATAAAAACGCTAATTTTATTCCAAGTAAGACTCAAATAATAATTATAATTATTATCAATCCTAATTCCATTAGAATTTAAAAGAACCTTCTAGATTATTCTAAATGATTAAAGTTTATCCTAATAACTTTAAAATCAATAATTAATAGGCCCTCCTCTAGATCATTTGGCCACAGATAAAATTCATTTCGGGCCCAAATTAGTATTTTGGCCATAATTTCCTCATTATTCATCGGAGTTGGGCGTATAATATATATCGTTGGAAAGCTCTTTTCAAGCCCCATCCAACTACACTATTATTGGACCCTTATAATGGACCAAACTAAATTGGACTGGCTATTTTCATAAATAGAGTACAAAAAGAAATATTTTGAAAAACAGAAAGAAATAAATTAATAAAAATATCCGCATCACTAGACTTTTCACACTTTCACTTCATTCGATAATCAAACGACGTGAAGAGACACATTCGGGTGTCTACAAGAGTAATGTTAGATTTTGCGCAAAAAGTAATACTGAATAATCTAATTGATTCATATTATTGATATATTAATAAAAATACTTTGAATCATCACTTTGTTAGATACACTTACTTTTTGTAACAAAAATTAGATTTATCGTGCATGGCACGGGACCTAATCTAGTGTTATGTTATATCTTTGTTTTAATGTTATCCACCTTAAACAACTTTTATGAAGTTAGCTATAACTATTGAATTTTTATTATAATAAATTTAGGGAACTAAGTTCGTCAAATCAATATAACTTATAAATATACACACATTTGTATTGTTGTGTCATAACTCACGACTTTTATTACAAGGCATTTCAACACCTAATTTCGTATAAATTAAAAAGATGTATATATTCAATTTAATGTCTAATCATATATTCTTAATGACTTCCAAGCTAACAAGGTTGTTTTATATTTCGGGCTTTAGTACTTATTATTATTATTATTATTATTATTATTATTATTATTATTATTATTGTTATTATTATTATTATTATTATTATTATTATTAAAATACAAATACATATATGTTGATATTGACATTATGTCAGACAATAAGAGTTAGGATGATTACATCAAAATTAGCTAGTATAATGATATGATTTAAAAAAATAATCAATTGGCACGATTAGCATGACCTTTGTTTAATAATGTGTATTTACATCGAAGGAATTTTCAATCGATTTAATGAATTTGGTTGTTTAATTTCATACTCAAATGTTCGCTTGAGTCTAGATTTTCTTGTTTGCATTGGTTGTAACATAAAATTTTATGATGCCATATCTTTGATTAGAAAAATTATCATCAAAATATTATAATATGGAAATAATTAGTCCTTTACCTATATTCGGAATGACTAAATAATAGGTGGCATTGCATCGCCATGAGCCAGGTCGATTATCTCTCAATGACGGCTACATCAATAGTCAATTTACTCTGTATCTTTCAGCCATATATGTATTTGTATTTTAATTATGTGCATACGCAACACATCATGGTACATTGATATTTATTTTAGGAAGTTAAACTCGATATATTATTATATGTTTACCATTCTCTTTGTTAGGGTTAATGAGTGCGCATCAGAAGAAATTAAAGAGGTAGAATTTGAGAAAAAAAAGAAAGTAGTAAGGCAAGATAAATTGTAAAAGAGAAATAAACACACAGTATTTAGCGTGGAAAACTTATTAAAAAACGCACCACAACAAGCACCCGAATGATGTAGGTGGATACAACTTCCCAAATGATGGCCAACACCTATATTTATAGGGGACGTATGGTGGTGGAAGAGTATGTGGAACCTTTTACAATCATGCTCTTTGAATTCTCCACATAAATCTAGAAAGAACTCACCAATTCTATACTTTTTCACATTCTCCGTCAATTTCACAACTTAATAGAGTTTTCTAGAAACCTTGAGAGATAATAAGTTGCCAAAATAAATCTAGGTAAATGTCATAAAGCAAGAAGAGAAGGTATTGGGTGCGGATTGCCGCACGCAAATTATTATGCGTAAAAAAGTTGTTACTTGAATAAAATATCTTGTAAATAATATTCATAGGAATAATTTATTATTGGAAAAATTGCTCGGAATAGTCCCACTTTGGGCCGTCCGCTAAAAATAGTCCCACCTTTGGATTATTTTTAAATAATCCCACCTTTACCCCTAATCCGCTTTAAATGGTCCCAACCGGTCATGTAACTTGTTATAACAAGTTACTTGACACATGTCGGCTTGTGATTTGTCAAAAAATTAATAAAATTAATAATTATTTATAAAACCACCACCACCCCAAGCCTTTACAGTTGCCGCTGACATCGCTGCCCCATAGCTCCGGTCACCAGGACCCCTAGCGACAGCGCTGACCCCGGTGTCGGCCTGGACCCCCTCACCTGAAGCACCAACCTGCCTCCTCCCTCACGAAACCAAGGTTACGTCGCTTTCGAAAACCCAGGCCTCGACCGTCGTACCCCTCCCCCTGAACGCGCCGACCATCGTATCCCTCCCCCTAAACCACCAAACACCTTCGAAAGCATTCCCCGTCCCGATCCCGACCTCCCTCCTTTTTCCCCCGCCACATTCAAAACCAAACTCCATCACGAAAGCACCAGCCTCCAACCCCCAACACCCTGGCGTCGCGACGACCCCTCCCCTGAACCACAAACACCCTCCCTTCCCCACAAAATCCAGGCATAGGCGACTAGGAAAATTTTCCTGAACCACCTACACCCTCCCCATTCCCCGTCTTTACGGCCACGCCCCCGTTCCCTGTCCCTTATACGGCCGCGCCGTCCTCCCCGACCTCAATTCAGGCCGCGCGACCTCAATTCATCTAGTGTGGTGGGTTTCGATTTTCAAAAGGGTTTTGGGGTTGGGTTAGGATATTAGTCGGTTTCTAGGCAGCGGTGGATACGGGTCTGGGTGGAGCGGTGGTTTTCGGTCTGGGTGGGGTGGTAGTTCTAAGGTTTGGGTTAGGGTTAGGGTTAGGGTGGTGGTGGGGATGGTGGTGGCTGTGGTGTGGCTTAGGTGGTTGTTTTTTTTATTTATTTTTTATTTTTGTATATGCTTTTACTTTTTTATAACTAATATTTTTTGATTATTTTGGACGAATCAACTTATGACACGTATATATTAAAAAAATAATAAAAAAATACCTTTTCAACCGGTTACTGGTCACCCGGGACCATTTTGAGCGGATTGGATATAAAGGTTGGATTATTAAAAAATAATCCAAAGGTGGGATTCTTTTGGGCGGACTGCCCAAAGGTGAGATTATTGCGGGCAATTTTTCCTTTATTATTCCTATGAATATCTTATAACTTATGATATCTTATAATTTAATTCTATGAATATACTTTAAAAAATATCCTATAATAAAATAGATGTTACTTAAAAAAAGATCTTATAATTAATATTCCATAAAGCTAAACTTTCAGCCTGGTCACGATATATTTGTTTAGAATAACAAGTTATTAGAGTTTCATTTTCTATCAAATCAAATAATAATTGGTATGAATAAAAATGCCTAAGGAATTGTCTTTCGAAAAAAATAAATTAGAATAGTCAATCGTTGTAATGAAAAGAAAAAGATGATGAGGTATGTCTTATGAGGTTTAACAAAACTGAACCATATCAAGGAACAAAAACTAGGAAAGAGAACCAGTAGTTTTATTACTACTCCGTTGCCGGGGAAACTTGGGTCACCTGAATAACTAGCCAAAATACTTACGAATTACGTTACTCAAACGACCTTGATTAGCTATTAAAGACTAGAAAACAATTGTCTATGTATGGAAGTTCAATGGTTCCTTCAAAAAAAAAAAGTTCAATGGTTCTCCAAGTACGTGAAAATTGAGAAATTAGTTTATAGTTGACTTTCTCTGCCGTATTAGTTTTTTTTACCAACCAATTTTTACAAAACTTATACAAGAAATAAGTAACACCATCACTAGCAAATATGAGGTTAAGAACGTCTTCGTTTAAAAAATTATGCTAAAGTCTATACGAGCTATACTACGTACTTAAAAATCAATAAAGCAAGTTCATATGTCACGAGGGCTCATGTAACAAAAATATTTCATATGTGCTAATTAAATTAGGGAAATTGTTCCGTGTACCCCTGGGAATCTAAAAATTGCACCGTGTACCCCTGAAAATTTTCAAATGCATCGTGTACGCCTGAGGTTTGTAAAAAAAATGCATCAAATACCATGATCATCTAACAAATGCACATATAATTAAAGAATTCAAGATTATTTAAATAATTAAAAAATGAGATCAATTTTAGATTATTTAAATCAACTAATAATAAAATGTTCACAACCTTATATGATTGCTATAGATATTAGATTATTAACGTCACATATTAGATCATTAATGTGATATATTAGATTATTAATGTCAGATTTTAGAAAATAAATGTCATATATTAGAATATTATTGCCATATATTAGATTATTATTGTCAGGTATATTATTGGACTCATAGTGAGTCCAACTCACCCAATATTTCAATTTTTCTTATATATAATGTATATTTTTGTTATATATATTGCACACTTACAAAATTGACACACATATTTAATAACATCCGGTTTACACTAATTAGTGTAAATCGGGCTGAAACACTCACCGTCAAACCACCACTCCTGTTGCCACTCCCTTAGCTTCTCCAAAGAATCCGGCGTCCCCTTCTGATTTCGACCTTGCTAACCACCCCAATCCCCCAATTCCAGCGCTTCTGACCTCCCCCCATCCCCCGATTTGTCGAGTTTGAAGTCCGGGATTACAACAACTCCGAATACCTTGACCCCAATTACATATATACCTTATTGTGGGTATCTTTCATTTCACCTCATCTACTTTGATGGTGGCAAACATGGCAGCGGTGGAGGTGGTGATGAGTATGGCGGCAGAGGTGACAATGACGACAACTATGAAGGGAAAAATATGAGGACTTGCAGTTGGTAACGGAGAGGGAGAAGGGGGTTGAGGTTTTGATGAAGGAGAGAGAATTTGAAGGTTTGTTAATGGTGGAAATGTTTATTTTGAAGAGAGATAAAGATACAGGATGAAAGTAGAGCCATTAGGTTAACTTTGGCATTTTGTGTTTTTTTTTTTATTTTGATACTCTGTTTTTGTGAAAAAAAGGGGTCACTTTTGTAAAAAAAAAAGGGGTAACTTTTGTGAAAATATGGATCACTTTTATAATAAAAAGGGTCACTTTTGTAAAGAAAAAGGGTCACTTTTATAAAGAAAAAGGGTCACTTTTCGCAAAAATGTTCGATGTACAATAAAATTATTGTAAACCGGGGGCATGCAAAAGGAGTTGCAAAATTAAATGGTAGCCTACGTCAAAATATACTAAATCAAAAAGGTATATATATATATATATATATATATATATATATATATATATATATATATATATATATATATATATATATATATATATATATATATATATATATACCTTTTACAACAGTGTTTATGCTAATGATATTGTTTTGAAATTTGGCATATAAAGATAAAAGTTTAATCTTAAATTGAATGAATTACCCGGCCATCACACAGGGCACAAAACTAGTAAATTAGGCATCTTTCGGAAGCATTCGACGTGCTACATAAACAAAGGTCTTATTACAATCAATTAAAAATTAAATTTCTACTTTATTTTAGAATTAAAATAATTCACATGTCACCCTACTAAAACTGCCGAATGACATTTAAAAATTTTACCACGTTGGTAAAAAAAATCGAATAGTGATTTATTAGATTGAAAATAGTTTTTTAAAAAAAATTATCTTTTTTTAAAAAAAAAAAAGAAAATCATCTTTTAAAAAAAACTAAATTTCAGCTTTTAAAAAAACTAAAAATCAACTTTAAATACTAGGATTTAAATAATTTTAAAGAAAGTAATGAATAGATTATATTTTGATATTAAAATTTAAATTATTCATTAAAAATATATACTAATAAATAAAAAAATAAGAATGATTGAAAAACAATAAACATAAACTACATGTTAAAAATTGTGAAAAAAAAACGTTCAATTAACATATATGCAAAATGATAAAAATACAATATATGATTGTAATAAAATTATAATTTATACAAGAAAGATAATTTCAACTTAAAAAAGTAAAAATTGAAATAAAAAAGCAAATTCAGTTATAATAAAAAATATTCAATTTTGGATTAGATAAAATAATAATGTAATAAAAAAAAGTAAAACTCTTTCCAAAAAAAAAAAAGAAAAAAAAACTGATAGAAAAATATACATTAAAAATAAACTAAAAAAATATATAAACTAGGTTCGATAAAAAAAATTATTTTGGATTAGATTAAAAAAATCATAAATCATTATAATAAAAATTTTCTTTCATTTTTATCATGAAAATAAAAAACAATATCCGCTAATCATTTATGATTTATTATATTAAAAAATTAAATACTATATTAATAAAATTTCTCATGGTTAATGATAGAAATTTATCACCACTTTAAATTTATCATTATTTTTTAATCCTATACACCCAATCTATTGTTAATGTCATAGACCCACTCAAATAAACATACAATTTTATGAGAATCACAAGTGCCAACAATAATTACAAGCAAAGAAACGTATTTCAGAAGTTGAACATCATAAAATTCTTGGTTTATAACTCAATAACGGACACAATCAGCAATTCATTGTATTTTATTTAGTATTATAAGATTCAATAACGTCAATTGCCACTTAACTAACATCAACTGATAAGGTCACGTTATAAATTACTTTTATTAAAATTTTATATGGTTTAAGTAAGAAAATTATCTTTTCTTGAGATAACATCAACCGATAAAGACACAATTTTACATAAAATAATAAAAATTATCTTTTTTGATAGACAATAGTAATTTAATTAAATTATTATTTGGTTTAACAATGAAAGATAATTGTTATTGAAATTTTTGTATGAAAAAAATCACCTGTTAAAAAAATGTATGAAAAAACCGTGCATCGCACATGCTTTTATCTAGTAATTATAATAGCTTTATCTGTTTTTGGGATATAATAATAATAGTTATAATAATAATAATAATAATAATAATAATAATAATAATAATAATAATAATTCATTAATGAATTTCCTAGAAAAAATAATGCTTATACAAAAAAAATAAAATAATAATAATAATAAAATTAAAAAAATGGAAGAAAATTCCCCCTAAAAAATCTCCAATTTAGTATGGAGTTCTGGATTACTAATACAAATTATAATATTTATTGGTCACATAATCGACATTTCAATTAATAGATTTTTTTTAATTCAAAGTAAATAGTAGTTCTACAGAAAAAGAGTTTTTTTTTTTTTTTTAGCCCTATTTGTTATTTGCCCTTAGCTTTGGCCTTTAAAATTCAAATACAACCTCTAATTAGGAACATACAAATTCTTAAATGAACCTGGTTCACACTAATTTATTGTGGACCACTAACATTAGAGAAACTATGGTTGTTTTATTAATAAAAAAAAAGTCACTATGATAAAATGAAGGTTACTATGTTGAAAATAAAAGTCATTTTGGTAATTTATAGGCTATAAGAGGTTAATTTTTCTAATGAAATATTTTATAAGGTCAATATTAATAATAAAGGTCACTATGTTAAAATTAGGGTCATAACGTCGTACTTCAAGTTCACAATAATATTAAACGTTATACAACTTTTAATAATGGTTACTATTTTAAAAATAAGGTTACTATGTTAAAAATAAAGGTCACTATGTTCAATATAATGTCAGTTGCGTGTGTATAAATCTCGGGTCCACAATAATATTATTGTGAACCAGGTCCACGCACTACAAGAAAACGCTCATTTACCGATGGGATTTACCGATGGCTAGAAAAATCCATCGGTAAAAAAATAATTTACCGATAGTTTTACTTAGCCATCGGTATTTTGAGAAATACCGATGGCCTGGCTATCGGTATATTTTTTCCGATGGCTTTCTTCCATCGGTAAAATATTATATTTTAACACAAAATTAGACATTTTTACCGATGGCTAAAAACCATCGGTATAAAATAAATACCGATGGCTTTTAGCTATCGGTATTTTACCGATGGTTACAAGGCATCGGTAATTTTTTAAAAAAAAAATAAAAAAAAATGAAGTAAAACCCTAAAAGCGCCTTTTTCCTTTTTCTCTTTCTTCTTTCTTCTATCTTTTTCACGCCTCTCTCCTTCTCTATTTTTCTCACGCCTCTCATCTCTTTTTCTCTCTCCTCTCTCTCCTCCTTCCCCCTTTTGCTCTTTTCTCCTCTCACTCTTCCATTCCCTTGTTTCTTTTTTTCTTTTCCTCATCACTCATCTCACTTCTATGCCCTCCCTCTAAGTTTTGTGCTTTCTCATGGTGTTTGTGGCTTTGTTCGACGGCGTTCATGGGCTATTTGTGGGTTTTTCGGCGGCAATGTGGTTTTTTTGGTCAAATTCGACCATAAAAACTCCAGATCTGGAGTTTTGATGGTCGAATTAGACCATTTAAACCTTGAGAAGTAAAAAGAAAATCTAAAGGTATGTTATTTGTGGTTGAATGTTCGTTGGTTTTTTTGTTTTCGTGGGTTTTGTTGTTGATGTTCGTGGGTTTTGTGGTTAATTTAATGGGTTTTGTGGTTGATTGTCTTATTTTTGTGGTTGGTTTTTCTGATTTATTTGGTAGATTTTCAAGGGAGTTGTGTTTGATTTTCCTTGGTTTTTGGTTGATTTTCGATGAATTATTGTGGTTGATTTTCATTGGTTTTTTTGGTTGATTTTCGTTAGTTTTTGTGGTTGATTTTCATGGATTATTGGTTGTTTTTCTTGAATTTATGAGGGTGGTGGTGGTTGCGGTGGCTGGAACTTAGGTGGTGTGGGGTGGTTGGTCGTTTGGGCAGGGGCTAGTAGATAGGGGGGTGGGGGACTGGGGGTAGGGGGTATGGGGCAAGGGCAGGGGCAGCGGGTAATAGGGTGGGTAAGTGGGTTTTTAATTTTTTTTTTATTTTGTAAAAATAATTACCGATGGCTAAAAACCATCGGCAATATTAATATACCGATGGTTTTCCGCCATCGGTAAAAACAAACCGATGGTTTAAGCCATCGTTATTTTAAAAATCACCGATGGAGTTTGGCTATCGGTAAAACCATCGGTATTATTTTTACCGATGGCTTTTCCATCGGTATTTTCAGATTTCCCGACGACTTGTTATCCGATGGCCAAAATACCGATGGCAGCCATCGGTAAACGTGATACCGATGGTTTTTTATATATTTACCGATGGATTTTGGCCATCGGTATTTGGATTTTTTCTAGTAGTGACGCAAGTATTTCTGTTAGGAACAAAGGGGTATTTTATAACATATTTTATGTAATATATCCATTTAATTATTTCTTACTATAGAAATGATTACAACTAAACATTACAACGAATTGTTTGCATCATAAGAAAAACATTACAACGAGTTGTTCTCATTACTGTTTATTTTGACAAAAAATTCTTTTAACTAGCTTGTCTAGTGTACCAGGGTAGAGCATTTTGAGGTTAGAGCTTTAATCAAGGAAGTAGTTCATTGAACTAACACCCCTAATGATCTTGGTAGACGAGCCTTAGTATTGAACATCATCCTAAATTAGCAAGTTGTGAACCAAATTCGTATCAGCCGGTCCACTTGTATTAAAGTAGAAAGAGAATTTACTGGCATGTTCTCTAAATTTACTTCTTAAGAAAATGTAGTATACAAATAGGCGAAAAGAACGATAATTTCGTGAAAGAGTTGAAAATTGAATTAAGTGAAAGGTTTAAGAACTTTGTAATATAGATTGAAATGACAAGTATTAAACTCAATGAGAAAAGTATTAAACTCAATGAGAAACGTGAGTAGTACTCCCTTGTTCCTATAAGTTTTGCCTTGTTTCCTCTATGCAATCAACTTGTTACTTAATAACAAAATTGAAATAACATAAATTTGACATTTAAACATTTTTAAGTATCCATGCATCCATCGAGACAAATCAAATAAAATCTTATTTGAGTATTATTATTATCATATGTTTGGGAGAAAATTCTCCAAAAAGGCAGGTGTACGTTAATTTATTGTAAGATGGATTATAGTTATTTTAAAAGTATTTAAAATTACCATTTATACTACAAAAATTATTAATTTTCTAGTAATAAATTCTATCTTACAAAAAACTTATAATGTATTAGATTTATCATATCAGCATTTGTAGGTATGCAATCATGAATCAATAAGAAATTACACATTAAAATAAAATTCAAAAGTTCCCTAAAAGTCGTTGAAGTTACCATAAAATAGTTAAAATTTTCCTCAATCTAACCGTCTTACAATAAAATAAACGTACACCCGCCTTACACAAGATTTATTGTTTAGAAAATTCCTTTAACAAATAGCGTTTGGATTTCATATAAGAATGAACAAAAAAAAAAAAAAAAAAAAAAAAAAAACAGGGTACCGTGAATCAGAACCAGATTGAACCAGAACTCGTTAGGAACCTTTGGTTCCGAAAATCTATACAAGAGGTTCCTATTTCGGGTAGTAAAATGGAGAACCTATTGCAGCAAGTTCCGTTCAGGTTTTCAATTTTTTGGAACCAGAACCTATAGGGTACCCTGTAACATGATAAAAGTATCACTTAAGTTCAAATTATACCCCAATTCTAACCTTTTTTTAAATAATAAATATCAATATTATAATTATAAATATTGTATTAAATCTTTTAAACAACTAGTATTAGTTTATTTTATTAGCGAGTTGTAAACATTATAAATTAGTGACCATCTAACTTTTTGTTAAACAATTCTGCAAAAATTTATATTATTAAGTATATTACAAGATTTGGCACCGTGAATCGGAAATTTCTAGGAACCTATTCAACAAGTTTCGGTCCCGGTTCTCATTTTAAAGAACCTGTTGCAACCCCTATTTCATATGGAAAATGTAAGGAAAATAGGAAGTATATGTATTTTGGTCGAAATAGGGTTGAAGATTTTATTTTTTTTTATTTTTTTGGTGTAAAGAGAGTTGCATACAGCTACTTCATTAGTGTTATAGAGGTTACACAATCAGTGCTACAAGGGTTACATATATATGTAGTCAGTGTTATATTTACGAGTTACTTCGTTATTGTTATAGGGGTTATGCAGTCAGTGTTATTGGGGTTACTCTATCGGTTAGTATTACTGGAGTTTTTCGACCAGTGTTATAGGTATTACTTTGTTTTTTTACAAGCGGCTACATGGTAAGGCTAGCCGCTTATAAAACGCTGTAATGATGTAAAAGAGATTCGAGCCTGGGAAGCATCTCAGGGAATTTGTTTACTTGAATTTGTGACAAATCATTACACATTAGCTCAAACTAACCACTAAGGTAAATCCTTATCGATATAGAGTATAATAATTGCGCGTAATGCATAGTTTTTAATAGGTCAACTTATGTTTTTAATAGGTCAAGTTATAGTACATTCACAGTACTTGACTGATGACTGGATAACGAAATTGCGTGCTCTTGGAATAAAGGAAATTACGTCTGAAGGATAGTGTAAGAATAATATGAACAAATAAAATATGGTATATATAAGCTTAGTTGTAATTAATCGAATTTATCGTACGTACAACATTTAGGTCAACTTAATAGTACATTCACAGAATCACAGTACTTAAGTGATGATTTGATGAAAAAATGGTTCTTGGAATTAAGGAAATTACGATTGAAATACAGCTAGTGATAGTAGTATTAAATAATTATATAATATGAAGAAATGAATTAGGGGTATAAATTAGCATATCTCTAATTAATCGACTTTATTATTGTAAAACATACCAATTGGTTGTTGTCGCTGAATTGAAACTTCTGTACAACATTCCAATTGGTTATTGTCGCAATATTGACAGTTCTTTAAAACATGCCAATTGGTTATTGTCGCTTAAATAAAATTAAAGCTCTTGCAATACTAATCGTAGAAGATGAATTCAGAGCCAAATAATATGACCAGCTCATAAAATGATGATTAAAGTAGACCATTTGAAACACCTAGACAATTTGAAACACGCCTATTACTTACTCCACCAACACCCCAACCTATTTTTATTTTTTTTTAAAACGTTAGAAAAAAGAGAGTAATCATATTAGGAAAAAAAAAAAAAAAAAAAAAAAAAAAAAAAAAAAAAAAAAAAAAAAAAAACCTAGCCTCCTCATAAGGGAAATCCTTAATGCATCGAAAGAAAGAATGGAACTAAGCTAAGTGTATGTTCACTTCAGCTTAATTTCAGTTCAATTCAATTCAGTTCACTCCAATCAGTTCAGTTCGGCTCCAATTTGTTCAGTTTAGTTCAGTTCAACTCACATCTCTCATAAAACTTTCATTTTAGCTCTATTCAGTTTAGTTTAGTTTAGTTCAGTTCATCAGCTCACTTCAATAAATGTAAACAAGCCCTAAGACTAGAAGTACTACGAGGGACAATGTCCATAGTTCATTCTATCGTTAATTTGATGTCTAACGGTTGCAATTTAAAACCTGCCACCCAATTTGTCTATTGATAAATGTAATGAACTCCAATTGTCTAGATTTGTTGGAAGCAACCCTGCTTAAATATATATTTTTTTTAATGGTAAAAAGAAGGGGGCTTATTTGAGGGGGGAGATAAGGGAAATCCCTCAAATCAGTTCCGTGAGCTTTTAATCCCTACACCTCAGGGATACAAGATAGGAGCGATGCTTGATGCCACTACTCTATCACCCCAACCTCATAACCCTGGCTTTATATAATTCGTTATCATTTCATCGTATATTCATATGTGTTGAGTTTAGGAACAACCCACATGTGACCATTCTCTTGTTCCACACTAAAAAAAAACTAAAGGGGAAGTGTAGTGGTAATGGAATCCCACATTAAAAGAATTCAAGAGTTGCCACCAGTACATAAGGCTAAGGGGCTACTTCCCTCATTGGCATATGATTTTAAGGTGGAACCTCCTTGGTCTTGTAAAGTGGTGGACTTGCACTCGCCCGTGACGGGTGTGGCCAAGACGCGTATTTGATAGTATGCATTTGGTAGCTTAATGTAATAACTAATGAGTATTTTAAGACATGTCGTCATGTAGTTAAGCACTATATATATAGTTGGTATCTGGCCTGGCCGCCTGGCTATTCCAAATCTAGTTTGGACCAGCCCATCCCCTGATGCCCCATATAGGGCCACGTCCACGCCTTAGGTAATATGCCTTTTTTTCTTTTTTAGGAAATTTTTTTTTTTTTTTGTAAACAATTTTTTTGCCCTTAAACTTTTTAAAATACCAATAAATACGTACTTCCCAACGTATTGGAAATGGACTAATGGATAATGTTAATACGTACATTACATTTGTCGTTCCTCCCGTTTTGACTATAGTAGTGGGATAATTACCATCTAAATAAGGAAAAAGTTTTAAAAGAAAAAGAGGAAAAAATACAAGATTTTCCTAGAAAAATTACATGTAAAATTATATCATTATAGTAAATTAAACATGTTAATATCATAATTAAAATGTTTTAATCACTTCTTTCAAAAAAAAATGTTTTAATCACTATAATGAAATTTGGTTGTTTTCCTTTATCGAGAATTAGTTTTGGCAGTAAATTTTATTATTATGTACTCGATGCTTCTTGCGGCTTTAGATATTAGAAAAAATTAGAATAATAATCCTAACTTTCATAAATTTTGGTTGAATAATCCCAACTTTGATTTTTTCTAGAATAATCCGAACTTTGGGGGGTCTTCTTTTTCTTCAATTCCTAACCGGTCAACAAAAGTCAATGACCTATTATATAAGGTCACTTGACACGCGTCACGTCCTGATTGGTCCAAAAAAAATTTTATAAAAAAGGAAAAAAACCCAAAAATCAGAAAACTGCCACTCAACCTCCGCTTCACCAACCGACCCACCCTAACTTCCATTGCGCTACCAACCTGCCGCCCCTCGGTCGCCGGCCCGCCACGCTTCCCCCACTCCCTGATGTCGCCGTTTTCCTCTCTCCCCGAAACACCCTCCCATTTCACCATGGAACCATTACCAAAAACCCCTCCCCATTACCAAAAACCCCAAATCTTTCCTCCCACTACCCCGAAACCCTAGCGCCTAGGGTTTTCTATGGTAGGGGAGTGGTTTTCGGTAGTTTTCGATGGTGGGGGAGGTGGTTTTAAGGGATTTCGAGAGGAGGGAGAGGTTTCATGGGAGGATAAAGGTTTTCGATTGAGAATTGTTGCTGGAAATAAAGAGGGACAGTGGGGGTTCGCAGCACCGACGTGAGGAGGAGGAAACCGACACAATAGGCAGAGGGTTAGGCGGTGGTCGAAATTAGGTTGTGAGGTGGTTTTGGGGATCGACTGGTGGTTTTCGCAAGCGGTGGTCGGAATTATTAGGTGTTAGTTTTTTTTTAATTTTATTTTTTGTTATAAATTGTTTTAGCCAATCCACGTGTTTTCACTTTTTTTTTTTTTTTTAAAAAAAAAAACAAAATTAACCCATTAACCGACCACCGATTTTTGGAATGGAAAAGAACTAGCCCTAAAGTTCAATTCAAAGTTGGGATTATTTAACCAAAATTGATAAAAGTTGGGGTTGTTACTTTTAATTTTTCCTAAATATTATTCCTATTTTTCTGTTAAAAAAATAATAATAAATAAAAAAAATTAATATTCCTACTTTTATTTAAAGATAATTGTTTCAAAAACAAATATTTTTTTACTTATTTATTTTTATTTTATTTATTTATTTATTTATTTTTTTACAATAGTTTAAAAACAAATATTGATAACAACATTTAGAGTCAAAATAAAAGAAGTACATCATATTTATTATACAAAAATAAATTGTTGTATACGTATACATTGATATCATAACGGTAATAACAGAAAGCACACATTAAAGAATAATTCAAATATGGGTGTTACATGTGATCACATGAAATCTGGTAGAAGTTCGGTGGAAGTGTTTGGTTAATTAGAGTAGTCAACTAAAACTCAACAATAAATTTTACCATTCGATTAAAATCCTCCTTAATACCATGTGCTTCCAAACACAATGCTGATTTAGTGTTACACATTTTGGCAATTATCCAAGCAACAATTATCAAGAATAATATCAAATTGTTGGGGAATATCAAGAAATAATATCATCCAAAATTCGATTGTTATTCTAACGTATTATTACTTAGATCATCCAAGATCGGCTAGACTTATTAAGATTTGATTAAGATGCAATCAATTGTTTAACATTATAATTTAAAATTCATTAGATTATATTTAAATTCTTTAGCTTCATACCAAATAAGTGTCTCTTTATATAAGAAGATTGACTATATGTTTTCCTTATTTTATGGTCATTATGAACACCAAATGTATTATGTTGTAATCATTTAATGCGTTATTTCTAATAAGATTATGAAATTTCTATGGGGTATTCTGACTTTTTTAACATCTACACTAGTTTTGGACATAAAATTTTGGGGAATTCATAATCTTATACATAAATACATGATTAATTATTCCCTATACTTGGCTTATACACTTGTTTTATTTTTTTATTTATTTATATATATATATATATATATATATATATATATATATATATATATATATATATATATATATATATATATATATATATATATATATATATATATTTTTTTTTTTTTTTTGAAAGCAGCTTATACACTTGTAGTATTCATCATTATATTCTTTTCTTTATGTAAATAATGATATGAAATATGATGTTCCTGGAATCTGGGATCAATAATTAATTATTTGGTGTTAAAATTTGGAATCATGGTTTCATACATTGAGTAAACAATTTATTAATGACAGACATCATTATATTACTTGTATGTATTAATCCAGGAGGTAACAAACTAACAACTCGTTTGGAACGTGCTTTTGAGAATCATAAACTGGCCTAACTCGTTTTTTAACTAGAGCACTCCCTTTGTTGTTTTAAATAAGTGCTCCATTTTGACTTTCATCAAGTTTTTGAAGTAATAGTTGAATGTACGTACTAGATTATTAGGATTTTTTAGAAAATAACACCACAAAAAAGTCACGATTTTGATTATAACACCACTCTAAAAACTTTGATTATATACCACCACCAAAAAACCGAAAAATTTAATTTCACCATCACCTATTGGATGCTGTCCAAAAAACCGTTTGTGGACCCCACCAAGTACACGTGTCATTTATATATTGGTTTAAAAAAAATTTTAAAAAAAAGGAAAAAAAAATCTAAATCCTAAGTCAGCCACCAACCACACCACCTGCAGCCCCGACATCTCACCGCCGGCATGGCCCTCCACTGCCGCTAACTCACCAAGCAACACCAACGCTCATCAGGTCACCTCCACCCTCCTTTACCAACCCTATCGACCCCCAGATGCTGCGATTGACCCCAGCCCGCTACCCCCCAAACCCTAGCCACCACCAAAACTAGCCACAAACGATTGAAATTGGCCGATTTAGGGCTTGAGTGGTCAAATTTGACCCTAAATTGGCCGATCTCAACCGCGAGTAGCTAATTTTGTTTTAAAGTGGAAGAAATGTGGTGGTGGCTGTCGGTTATGAGTGGGGAAAGGAGGAGCGTTTCGGTGGCTTGGGTGTGTCGAAGGAGGTTTTCGATGGCTGGGGTTGTTTTGGAAGAGGGTTTCGGTGGCTGGAGAGGTGTCGGAACGGGTTCGAAGGGGTGGGAATTCGGTGTCTGCAATGGCGGTGGTGGTTGCGGGGGTTGCTCAGTGCGAATTGGGTTTAGGTTGTTGGCAGGCGGAGCTGATGGGGTGGTTTTCGGGGAGGGGGAAAGGAGGGTTTCGCCGGTTTTCGTGGGCAGGGGTCCCGGCGACTTGGGTTAGGTTGTCGGGGGGTGGGCACAGGTGGTGGCGGTGGTGGAATTGGGCTGTGTTTGGTTGTTTAGATTTTTTTTCTTTTTTTTAATTTTTCTTTTTTTCATTATTATTTTTTTGTTAAACCAATAGGTTAGCAACATGTGTCTGTTATGGGCCCCACTAACAGTTTCTTGGATGGAATCTGTTAAGTGGTGGTGAAATCAAATATTTGTTTTTTTTGTGGTGTTATAATAAAAGTTTTATTTTTTGTGGTGTTATAATCAAAATTGTGACTTTTTTTTGTGGTGTTATTTTTTAAAAAATCCAAATTATAATTCAAGTGTTGAAGAATAAAAATATCAAAATTAGCATAACTGCGTTATTGTAGAAAAGACAAAGAGAAAAAATATTTAAAAATTGAAGTGTGAGGACCAATGGTGGGGAGGATTGTTACAAAATTTCATAAATAGGAATGTAATACTTGTTAAAAAATACGGTTGAAAATGAAAATTGGAGCACTAAGTTAAAAACAAAGACAGTAGTATCTATTAAAACAATAATAACCAATACATGTCATCAAACCGAAATGTTTCAACCCAATCCATTAACCAACCAAACCGACTATTTGTAGGGATTTAGGTACTTTATTGCGGAATTTCACGAATCATATTCGTTCGCACCTAAACATGATCTACAAGCATAACACATAAAGAATCACATATATTCATACCCCTGACGTGTGATTTTCGCGATGCGAAAATAGAGCCCAAAGTGTTGCTCCTCTACTTAGTCCATCGGATCCGAATGAGCCGTCCACCAATACTAGATTGGTTAGATGGAGGGGAAGCACCACGGTCACCACCTTTGCGGATAACTGACCACCATTATGAACCACCACCACCGGCACACACCAAGAGGGATGAACGAGAGTGAGGAAGAGTTTGAGAAGGGTTGGCTTGTGTTTGTTAATTAGGGTTTGATCTAATGATCACTAAATGTTATGTTCAAACCCTATGCATCTAGTCTATTTATATTCATGATACAACGAACTAGACTAGGAAGCAAAGCCCAATCCACCTAAACTCCTCCATATGGCCGGCCACCTAGGGCAAATTATAAGATGCACCATGGTGCATATAGTTCTATGTGAACCACCCAATTAAAATATACTCTCTCTTCTCTTTCCTCCTCTACTCTCCTAATTTCTGATTTTTCTCTCTCTTAAATTCTCTCTCCTCTATTTTCTCTCCCCTCTATTTTTCTCTCTATTTTATTTTTCATTCTCTTGAATTCGTTCATCATCCTTTTAATTGAATTCCTTCATATTGTTGATCATCATATAGTGAATTCCATCATTACAATAGATTAAATTTAAAATTTGTTTTCTCAACCTTCAATTTGAAGCTTTGTTAATGGAGTTTTTACAATGAAGTAGTGAAGCTAAAAATGGCGTCGTCGTCGAGGAGAAGGTGGTTTAGATGATGGTGTGATTATTTTCCGATGAGATTTCATTATCTAAATCACCATGCCTAGGTTTGAATTTAGTAATATGTAGCTTTCATTAATTCTTTATTTTTTTTAGTGATAATTGTGTATTTTGTTATGAACAGTTCTATATTTGAACATTTTAAGTTAAAAATATGAACGTATGATGCGTTTTCTGTAAATACATAACATGTATTTTTGGAATTACGAACATCTTTGTTATAATTCTGAACATGCGATACATTACTTATGAACTTATTTTTGTTTTAGATCTATGTATTTTTAGTTTTATTAAAAAATTTGGCATTCTCTACTTCATAGTTTATAAATCTGAATATTTGGCATTCTGAGTAATGTCTTCAAGTGCAAAAGTTTTTGAAAGGTGTTCAGTGGTTTGTGGTTGGGTTCAGAACTTTTTGTAGGGGGTTCAGAGGTTTTTTAGGGTGTTCAGTGGTTTATGGTTGGGGTTCAGAAGGTTTTGTAGGGGGTTCAGAGGTTTTTGTAGGGTGTTCAATGGTTTATGATTGGGGTTCAGAGGTTTTTGTAAGGGTTTAGAAGTTTTTGAAGGGTATTCAGTGGTTTGTGGTTGGGCTTCAGAAGTTTTGTAGGGAGTTCAGAGGTTTTTGTAGGGTGTTCAGTGGTTTGTGGTTAGGCTTCAGAAGTTTTGGGGGGTTTAGAGGTTTTTGAAGGGTGTTCGGTGGTTTGTGGTTGGGGCTCAGAAGTTTTTGAAAGGGGCTTAAAGGTTTTTGTAAGGTGTTCAGTGGTTTGTGGTTGTAGTTCAAAAGTTTTTGTAGGGAGTTCAAAGGCTTTTGTAATGTGTTAAGTGCTTTGTGGTTGTGGTTCAGAATTTTTTGTAGAGGGTTCAGAGGTTTTTGTAAGGTGTTCAGTAGTTTATGGTTGGGGTTTAGAGGTTTTTGTAAGGGTTCGGAAGTTTTTGAAGGGTGTTCAGTGCTTTGTGGTTGGGGTTCAAAAGTTTTGTAGGGGTTCAGAGGTTTTTTGTAAGGTGTTCAGTGGTTTGTAATTGGGGTTCAGAAGTTTTTAACAATCGATTTTTCTTAAACTAGGGTATCCTACGCGCGCGATGCGCGCGGAGGGGCTAGCTCTTGCGGAGAAGTTGTATTGGTGTGTATTTACACCTTTGGTTAGGGTGGTAGACCTAGTAATTTTAATACTGACTATTTGATTTATGTGCATATGTGGTGAATTTGTAGAATTATAAGAAAGCCACCAAAATCTTTTAAGACAATTATTTTTTAAATCCTCAAAAGTTTCATAGTGTTATATCAAAATTATTATTATTATATAATATTTGATTGTTTTCCATCCCTTCATATTTTAAGCGGCCATTGTTAGTTTAGAACTCTTAATTGTTGTGCATGTTTCAATAGTACTTAGTATAATATTTCTATCGTGTTTTTCTTCAAATGAATTTTTTTGTGAGCTTTGGTCATGTGGAGTAATAATATGTAAACAAGTTCTTTAATGTTCTACGACGACCATCTAATATCTATATCAATACTAAGGGCCTGTTCTCTTACGTTGAAATTCAGTTCAGTTCAGTTCAGTTCGGTTCAGTTCAGTTCAGTTCAGTTCAGTTCAGCTCAATTCAGTTCAGTTCAATTCAGTTCAGTTCAGCTCCTAATTTCCTTCTCTTATAAAATATTCATTTCAGTTCAGTTCAGTTCAGTTCAGCTGAATGAGAACAAGCCCTAAAGCAATAGCCAATTAGTTATATTTTTCATCTTAAATTCTCTTCATAATTAATACCATTTTTTCTACCATCGATTTCCCTTGATTTTAGGATATTTAGTTCTTTATACCTCTTGATAACATACGCTTACTCAAATATCACCAAACTATTTAATATATGAATCCCATTCAAATTCTATGATGAATGTTGTTTATATGTAGACTTAAAAAGCTAATAAACCACATAGTGAGGGACAACTCAAGTGGTTAGAGCTCCCCTCCCGGTCCAAGAGATCTTTAGATCGATTCTCATCATTCGCCCTTGTGGCTCTCTAAACACCAAAACAAAGCTAATAAACCTTAACAATAGTTGCAATTAAAAAACAAGATTTTTTTTCTTTTTTTTGGGGGGGGGGGGGGGGATGATAAGTTAGTAGGATTTTATTCCAAATCAAAGTTCGCAAGAGTCAAGAGACTTTGCGGAAATAAGAAGAGCAACTATGAAAAAGTAAAAATAAATAGTCACTTGGTAATAAACTGTTTCATTGTACATACAAATTTTTTCTTTTTAAATAATAATAATAATAATAATAATAATAATAATAATAATAATAATAATATCATATAATTAAGTGTAAAGCATTAGAATTTTTTTATTTAAAAAAAAATCATTACAAATTATTTGTTAACAAAAACAAAATTAATTGATGATATGTTTAATGATAAAAAAACATTAAATATATTAATGATAGTAAACTATTAATGAGGGTATTAAAGTAAATACATATTTTGTACATAACTTTGTACATAGTTTTGAGGGTATGATTGGTAATACACTATTCCTAAGAGAATGTTTCTACTTTTTATAAGGTAGGGATACATCATCTAATTTTTTCTTTTTTGGTGTTCAGACGCTGAACATTTGAGTAATTGTACTGTTCAAAAAATTTAGGAATCAAGTTAGTATTCAGTTCTAAAAATTAAGAATTTAAAATCAAATTGCAAATTTAAACAATAAATTACTTACACATCTTCATCCTCTTTAACAGGAGTAGATAATTTTGATTTTCTACAAAAAAAAAATTAAAAAAAAAAAGTCCAAAAGACAATTATGTAGGAGAATATAGTTTCAATTTTACAATTTATTGAATTATATTAGCAAATTTAACATAAATGTAGGAAAATCAAAGAAGTTTAACTGTTTAAGTGATGTTTATCTTTTTGAAGGTGTTTTCGTGTGTGTTTTGTCTTTTTCCATGGTAGATTGCAGGTTTTTAAGAGAGAAAAATGGTGAGAGGAGAAAGAAAATACAAAAGAATTAATTAAAGAAGGTTTTTAATTTATGAGAAGAGAGAGAAAAATTTGAAAATAAAATTAAAAAAAAAATAGATCTGACAGTTTTTTTTTTTTTTTTTTTTTTTTTTTTTTTTTTTTTTTGAACTTAAATAGATATGACAGTTGGAGAGAGGAGAAACTATTATTCTTATAAAAAAAAAAAAAAAAAATTAAACTTTGTGGGCTTCTTTTATCTAGGCTTCCTTTGTTGGGCACAGATTGGGCCAGATGCACCTATTTCTAGGCGCACCATGGTGCACATAATAATAATTGGCCACCTAGATGGAGATGGCCCATCATGGGCCTCTTCCTCTTATGCTCAATCTAGGCCCTTTTTGTGACGTTATATGATTCGTTTAGGTGGGCTTTTGACTATTTTACTAGCCCAAAGATCGTTAGTACCTCTAGCTATGATATAACGATGAACATAATTATCTTTATAATTTGATCCATAATATATCTAATAATTGCACTTGACGAATACATAAATCCTTCATTATGTTCATACCCGTTACTCCGTTAGTAACTCGACTAATTTTAACTCAAAACTGTTTAAACTTGTCGTAACACTTTTAAACTTAACATTTTTAACCAATTCAATCATGTTATGCCCAAACCGTTATAGCTCATGACCCGTTAAACCTAAGTTAATTAACAATTCAACTCATGACCTGTTTACAGTTGGTAATCGTCTAATTAACCTGAATTGTTTCAACTAGTACTTGTAAACATGCATTACTTTACCCATTTAATCTAAATCGTTTACAACTTGTGTTTTATTCTAATCGCTCGGTTTATACCGGTAACTAGTTCAAATCATTCTATTTACGACTTGTAACTCGTTTACTTACAACCTAATTTGTTTATAACTCAAATGAACCATTTAATTAACAGCATGTTTCCGTGCGGCTGGCCACATCGTGTAGCTACTTGTAAAAAATGGAGTAACCTCTATGGAACTGATAGGGTATCCCCTTATTATACTTATTTAGTACCCTTAAATACCAAGGTAACCCTTACATACACGAGAGAGTAACCCTAACGAAGTAAACCTACAATCGTAACAGAGTAACCCCTATACACTAACCGAGTACCCCCGACCACATATAAAGTTAGTGTTTGATTAGTTGTATTATTGTAGGGAATATTTCAAGCATTATGATAACCCCAAACTTGAACCCCACTGTGATCATACACTAAAGTACGGTGGCGTTTCAAAGGGAAAGACAAAGAGCAAAAAGAGTCGCCAACAAGTTTTAGGAACTTGTAAACCCAAAAGACAATCCAAAAAGACCATCAACTACTCCATAAGGTCTTGAACCAAACAGGGTCCGGGGATGAGGGTACGAATCCAATCTACAAAAGAAAGGACCCACCCTATAAAATAGGCCTCTACTTTGTTCTGCTCGTATTCATGCGCGCTTTTCGAATAACATACAAACATTATATTAAACCTAACCTGTTTATCTATGTTGGTTGAAATTAATGCACAAATAAAACTATTATTGGCGATCACTTGAGTTAAAATCACATTAGCCTAAACCAAATTATTAATTATCTTATTAAGCGTGATTCCAAGTACAAATTCCCTTTAACAATCATAAAAGGTGTGATCAAGCAATAACAATAAAGATATCAAGCAACATAATAATAAACGATATTAAATAATAATAATAATCATGATAATAGCATGACAAGGCATAATAAAGCTTAACAACAATAGCAAGATCCTAGGCATGATACTAACAAGATTAATAGCAAATCCTAGCATGTCACTAAGCAATAAAGATCGAAGCTTTAAACCTAACATGGTACTAACATGATATTAGAAAGAGTAAAGCAATAAAAGGTTACCTAAACATGATACTAGAAAGCATTAAAAGCATCCTAACATGACACTAGAAAGCATTAAAAGCATCCTAACATGATACTAGGAATCATAAACAATAATAAGCATGCAATCTACATTGTGAAAGAAATAGGGAGTAAGCTAATCTACTTACTTTGAAGCCTCGTACCTCTTTCTAATAACAAAATACACAAGTTAGTAAACTTCAATGAAAATAAATAAAGAATAATTAAAGAAAGTAAATTAAAATCAAATTAAATAAAGTTTAGACTAGTTTTGGACCAAACCCTCAGAAATATCGAACCTTGCACGTTTAGGGCGAAGGCAACTTCGAACTTGGCTAGATGACTCTAAGACTAGTGAATGCGGAATATTGTATGTAAAAAACTAGTTTGGAAAAAGAGAGAGAAAGAAAGCATATATTGCTCAAGAGGGAAAAGAGAGAATTAAGGAAGATTGATAGTAATTGATGAAAGATGATTGAGAGAATTGATTGTTGATTGATGAAAGTTGATGAATAAAAAAGGGGAGATAAGACCTCTATTTATAAGAAAAAAGAGAAGGTCGAAGAATAAGAAGAGAAATCCGAATTCAAATCGAAATAAAACTCCTAGACAGCAGTTTTTGCGAATTTTGTTTTTATCATATCTTTTGATCCAGAAGTCCAAATAAGTCATATAATATGTCTTTGGAAAGCTCTTAGAATCAGATTAAAATCTTTTGTAGATAAAAAGATATGGCCGAAATAGTAGGACGGGTGTCAGTTTTGGATAGAGTTTCGTATATCTTTAATATCTTTTTCGTTATAGCTCGGATTTATTATTATAATATATCATTGGAAAGGTAATTTCAAGATCTATCCAACCATATAAAATTTGGATAAAAAATATGAGGTACGAAAATAATATCTGACTATCTTTGAACATGTTTAAATCCGAATAGAATTAGGAAAGTTTTAAAAAAGGAAAGTTTATATTCAAATCAAATTCTATGATCTTATCTTTTCAAAAAAGGATAATTAAGATATTTTAGAAACTTATAGAAGATTCTAATCAATCCTAATTAGTTTAGGAATAGGATTAAACCTTTGGACCCTCCTCATGATCATTGGGTCGTAGGTAAAATCTGGTTTGGGCCCAGTTTAGTATTTTGGCCATAACTTTCTCATTATTCATCGGAATTAGGCTTATAATATATCGTTGGAAAGGTCTTTTAAAGCCCCATCCAAATACACCATTATTGGACCCTTATCATGGACCAAAATAAACTGAAATGGACGTTTTCATAAAATAGAGTGGGTTTTCGAAAACCAAAAGAAGGATTTTAATAAAAACTAACCGCAACACTTGACTTTTCACACTTTCACCTCATTAGACTATGGTTCGACGTGAATTGTATTCATCACTGGGTTTGGTTTTGGGGAGACACAAATGGGTGTCTACAATTATTATATAGGTTAAATTTTATTGTTATAATATTTTTTTTAAAAAAATTATTTAACCTGTTTTATTTCGTTCTATTAAACATTCTTTAATATATGTATTATTGTAGACACCCATTTGTGTCTCCCCAAAACCAAACCCAGTGATGAATGCCTTGCGCGTTGTGTTATTATCGAATTAGGTGAAAGTGATTCGAAAGCCAAATGTTGCGGTTTAGTTTTAATTAAATTCTTCTCTCTCTGTTTTCGAAAATGACTTTATTTATTTTATAACGTCCATTTCAGTTTATTTTGGTCCATGATAAGGGTCCAATAATGGTATAGATGGATGGGGCTCGAAGAGACCTTTCCAACGACATATTATAAGCCCGATTCCGATGAATAATGAGGAAGTTATGGCCAAAATACTAAATTGGGCCCAATATTAATTATTATTCCTAAAATTATTAGGATTAATTATAGTTTTCTAGAAGTTTCTAGAAAGTTCCTTTTAATTCTAATATTGTTAGATTTCATAATTAATTATCTTTTAAAGATTTTTATTTGGAATAAAATATTGTTTTGTTATCTTAAAAATACGTATTTTATCTTCTGTACGGATTCCGTAGATCAAGTTGATTAAAGATCGGATTCCGCGTGAAGAAAAACGCGCTAATACAGGCTGTCGCCAAACGACAAGTCTATCGCCACGCGACAGACTCTGTCGCCGCGCGACAGACATTGTCGCGTCGCGACAGAGTTAATTCCTGGCGACAGCGTGGAGTTTTATTCCTTATCAAATTCTATGATTTTCCGGATTATTTTCATTATAAATAGTGTCCGAACTCCTGTTTTCATAATCATAAATTCTCATTCAATTCTCTCTTTTCTCTCTTGAGCAATATATGCTTTCTTTCTCCCTTTTTCTAAACTAGTTTTCACATACAATATTCCGCATACATTAGACTTAGAGTCTCTTAGCCAAGTTCGAAGTTGCCTTCGCCCTAAACGTGCAAGGTTCGATATTTCTGAGGGTTTGGTCCAAAACTAGTCTAAACTTTATTTAATTTGATTTTAATTTACTTTCTTTAATTATTCTTTATTTATTTTCATTGAAGTTTACTAACTTGTGTATTTTGTTATTAGAAAGAGGTACGAGGCTTCAAAGTAAGTAGATTAGCTTACTCCCTATTTCTTTCACAATGTAGATTGCATGCTTATTATTGTTTATGATTCCTAGTATCATGTTAGGATGCTTTTAATGCTTTCTAGTGTCATGTTAGGATGCTTTTAATGCTTTCTAGTATCATGTTTAGGTAACCTTTTATTGCTTTACTCTTTCTAATATCATGTTAGTACCATGTTAGGTTTAAAGCTTCGATCTTTATTGCTTAGTGACATGCTAGGATTTGCTATTAATCTTGTTAGTATCATGCCTAGGATCTTGCTATTGTTGTTAAGCTTTATTATGCCTTGTCATGCTATTATCATGATCATTATATATTGCTTATTATTATGTTGCTTGATATATTTTATTGTTATTGCTTGATCACGCCTTTTATGCAGGTTTAAAGGGAATTTGTACTTGAAATCACGCTTAATAAGATAATTAATAATTTGGTTTAGGCTAATGTGATTTTAACTCAAGTGATCGCCAATAATAGTATTATTTGTGCATTAATATTCAACCAACATAGATAAACAGGGTAGGATTAATATAATGTTTGTATGTTATTCGAAAAGCGCGCATGAATACGAGCAGAACAAAGTAGAGGCCTATTTTATAGGGCGGATCCTTTCTTTTGTAGATTGGATTCGTACCCTCATCCCCGGACCCTGTTTGGTTCAAGATCTTATGGAGTAGTTGATGGTCCTTTTGGATTGTCTTTTGGGTTTACAAGTTCCTAAAACTTGTTGGCGACTCTTTTTGCTCTTTGTCTTTCCCTTTGGAACGCCACCGTACTTTAGTGTATGATCACAGTGGGGTTCAAGTTTGGGGTTATCATAATGCTTGAAATATTCCTTACAGTTTTTGGCGACTCCACTGGGGAGGATTTCTATTTATATTCCTGAAATTTATTTAATTTTGGCAATTATTTAGAATGAGCGGATGAGACTCGAAAAATTCTAAGTATTTCATGTGCGTGATTTGATTAACATTATTGTCATATGCATTAAAAGGTCCTCATGGGAGTACCCCATGAGTCAATCCATAGGAATTTTACACGTAGGAAATTTGGGAAATATCTTTCATGACTAGAATCGAAAAGATGATGCGAAATCTGGAAAATTCGAAGAACACAGAAACTTGCCAAGGCATGTAGGAACTAGCGTCTAGAAAACAGGGCTTGTCGCCCGTAAAAAGTTTCTGTCGCCTGGCGACAGTTCTGTCGCTTGGCGACAGGAGCTTTTTTGCGGCGACAGTCCCTGTAGTCTGGCGCCAAGTTCTTCCAATACCGAGCCAGGGGTCTGTCTTCTTTCTTTGACCATTTCTAGTGTTGTTGGCTCGATTTTGCTTATTGATTGAGTCATTTTCTCACTTTTCTGAACCCATATGTGTTCTACATATGGATATAACCCTCTGGGGGTTCCTGCTTCACCTACCCAATGGAATATTCCACTATCATGTGCAAAGTTCAGATTTGGGTATGTGTAATGTTTGTGAATCCACCAAACCGTGGCGTCGAGTTCGATTTCATCACGAACTCGCGGAATCCTGTCCATTCGCTCCAACCCTCCCGGTAGGCTTGTGTGCAATGCATATGGATTCTTAACCATGGACCTTTTTTGACTTAACCCATATCCTCGAACTTTAGAGAACTAGAGCCATGGTTAGGTTGCAAACTCATCATGTTGTGACTATGTGAACTACTTGTGCCTTGTTTGTATATATTATATGTGTGTTAACCGTTTGTTTGACTTGTGTTAAAGACTAAATAAATTGACCAATGACTAAAGGACTTTGTTTAATCAATTAATTAATTAATTTCGAATTAATTAAAGGTTAATAATTTAATCAATTCGACTTAGTACGACTTTAGGCATGTCCATTTAGAGTAAAATTGCTGGAAACAGTCCAGATTAATGTTCCAGCAATGGCGCAAGAATTTGGACTGTGGCGCTGCAGTCTAGTGTCTGTCGCCTGGCGACAATTTTGTCGTCTGGCGACAGGCTCTAAACGGTGGCGACAGTCCTGTTGTTTTAGCGACAGTCCAGTTTTCTTGCTTGAGTCACCACGACGAGTCTAATTAACAGTCTACTAATCGGGTTAATCAGTTTGTTAATATTTCAAACCATGTTTAAGTCTTTAATTGAGTTTAGGAATTTAAAAGTCCCATGGTCACACACTAGTAGTCAAGGCATGTCACTCACATACACATAAAGCACACACATAACATGTTTGTCACGTTATAACCATGTCTAGAGAGTCTTGAATGCGTGTTTTCCGTCATTTTTTTTGGGGGGGTAAGTCGGATATTAATCCTCCAATTTTTAACTTCCCTTAAAATATATACAATATATACCCATTTTTATTTTTCTTCTTCTTATTCTTTTAATCTTTTAAACATAAAGTCAAGTCAATTAGAGTCAAATATTAAAACAAATATGGTTTAAATTACAGCGCGTGGTCAAGAAAGGAAGGGCGCTTAATCAAAGACAACACTTTTGTTCAAGTTTTACTTTTCGACAAACCAATCGGTAGGAAGAGGAAAGCTAAGAAGGCAATGGCTAGTCAAGAAGAACTTAATGAAGTCAAGGGACAGGTAGCCAACTTGGCTGAGATGTTGCAAAACTTATCGCTGGAAATAAGTAACCCTGAAAAACAAAAACAAATGGACCTAATCCAGGAAAGCTTGGGCAAACTGTCCAACGATTTCAGATTTCAAGAGATTAGCTCCCAAGGGGTCTCGGTGGATAAGGACCTTCTTCCACAAAAGTTCAATCCCAACGACATCCCTAAGTTCAAGGCTATGGATAATCCCTATTTTCATTTAAGAGCTTTTGAAACTGTAATGAGTATTAAGGGGATAGATAGAAAAGCATTTCATTCTGTATTTTCATTATCCTTAGAAGCTGTATGTCAACAGTGGTACTTTTCACTTGATAAAGAAAAGACCTCTAGTTGGGAATCTATTGTGAGCGCTTTCATTGAAAGGTATAAATGCAACATACAAGTTGAAACCGATCATAGAGAATTAGAAATGCTGAAACAAAAAGAAAGCGAGGGTTTCACCTCCTTCTTCAATAAATGGAGGGAAACCACTGCAAAAATGGTTGAAGTGCCTAGTGAAAAGGAATCCGTCAGGATGTTCATTAAAAATCTCCAAGAAAAATATTCTAAGCATCTCAAATACCAAAGCAACTTAAATACTTCCAAAGCGGTATATGATATTGGAATTAACATTGAAGATGACCTTGCTAAACAGAAAAATGCTAATAACAACTCAAGTAGTGGCTGGAAAAATAAGAAGAACGACAATCCTTCTTCATCCAAATCTACCCACTCAAATAATGTTAGCACTTTTCCTCTTAATGAAGTATTGGCAATGAATAATAATCAAGGACAAAAGAAACCATTTAGGAAGAATTATACTCCTATTGGTATGAGTTATGACACCGCATTTGATCGCTTACATGCAAAAGGTCTTATAACTCCCATTGGACCATTTGGGGACCCACCTGTCGAAAGAAGAACGGCTAGCTGGAACCCAAATGCACATTGCAAATATCACCAAGGTAGGGGTCATCCTACAGAGAATTGTTGGAGATTAAAGGAAGCCATTCAAGATTTGATTGATAGTAACAAGCTCCCATTACCTCCTGCAAGTAAGAAGCCAAGTATCAATACTGCACCGCTATCAGATTCTTTGGCTATTTCCGACGAAGAAAACCAAGAGGATCCATCTAGTCTCATAGAGCCTATCGAGACCATTGAAGAAGAAATCTTCGAAGATGCTCTCGAATTCTCCGGTCAGGAACCCGCAACTAAGCAAGAAGTATTGGCATTGACATTAATACTTTCGGAATTGAAAGAATTAATCTCACAAACCTTCGAGGCCATAAAAGAGAAAAATGAGTTGCTTAAAAATAAACCTCCACTTAAGTAAAAGAAACCATTTTCTTTCCAAGTAATTGACACTCCCAAAAAGAACAATAGGAAATATACTCCAATTGGGACATCATACACAAACATATTCAAAATGCTCTTCGAGAATGGAAAAATCCAACCTCTCGAGCCAAGACCATTTGAATCGCTGAAAAGGACAGACAAATATTATTGTGCATATCATCAATCAGGAGGACATACAATAGAGCAATGCTTCAAGTTTAAGGACTTGGTTCAACGTTTGATTGATGAGAAAAAGTTAGTTCAACTTCCACAAGATGCCATGATTAATGGAGTATGGGACAGCGACGATGAGGATGTTTACCTTAAAGACATTGAAGAAACTCCTCTATCAACAATATACCCAGTAAGTGACATTTGGAATGAGGAGGATTCACCCATAGATGTCCTCACTAGGTCCAGGAGAATACAACCTCCCATTTCAACACAACCCATACCTTCTATTCAGCAAATTCCCGTGCCTATTATAGAAGACAACGATGTTGTCAAACAGCTAAAAAAGACTAAAGTAGAAATGAATGTATGGAAACTTTTAGCCACGTCTCGAGAACATAGAGTTGCAGTCATGGATGCACTGGCTAAGGTAGGCATAGATTCGGACACCACTCCTGAGGGACTTGCAAACTTCCTCACGAGCGATCTCCCAAGTCCAATTAATTTGGTCACTTTTTCGGATAAAGATCTACCACCGGAAGGTGACAAACACAATAAAGCTCTAAACCTCACAGTCATATGCAAAAGAATGAATGTCCCTATGACTCTTGTGGATAACGGTTCAGCAATTAACGTGTGCCCACTTAGAACCGCAAGAATGTTGGGGATAAGAGATGAGGATTTATCCCCGTCAACCCAAGGAATAAGAGCCTATGATAATTCACGTCGTCAAGCATTAGGGACAATCACTATGAATGTAACAGCAGGCGCAATTGAACATGCTACTACATTTCAAGTAGTAGATATCAAAGCGTCTTTTAACTTGCTATTAGGACGCCCTTGGCTTCATGATTTAAAGGTCGTCCCGTCGTCTCTCCATCAACAAGTAAAGGCTATAGTTGGAGGCATTCCAATAACCATTGATGCTTCATCTATGAGGATTAAAACAGTAGAAAATCCACTAATTAATGTGGAACACGATGAAAACGACGAAGATTTGTGGGGCTTTAGCGAAGAGGTCTCCTTAATAGAGGAAGATGAAAGGACCCCTCTTCATTATGACCTCCACTCAAACATGATAACAAATGCTATCCTAAGAAAACAAGGACACTTTCCTGGAATGACTCTAGGAAAGAAGAAAGGAGTAGCTAAACACATGGGCTTACCTGGCCTCCCTAAATTGGATACTTTCGGACTTGGTTTTGAACCAACCCGCGAAGACCTTAAACGAGCCCAGGAAAAATCAAAAGCACGAAGAAATGCCCGCATACAAAAAAGGGAAATACCCATGGATCAATATCCTCTTACTTTAAATGGGCAATTTATAAGAGAAGGAGAGGATTACCCTTGTCATGAATTTCCTGAACCTTTTGTTGTGAATGGTATAAGGCAGCCTGGATTCGAAATCTTTTTGGATTGTTGCTTCCTAGACGAGATCCCAGCTCCAACATATAAGGAAAAGGCACCCCCTTGTTTCGACTTTAATGTCATGGGACTCCTCTTTGGAAGGGAAAAGAACGAATCAAGATATGTGGAAGATGATTCTTCACTCATCCAAGCAGTTCTCCAAAGCGAAAATTTCGATCCCTCCGAACTTATCACTCCAATAGAAGATCAAGAGCGTGGATGGCGCAAGACAGTGAAGATAGTTACTACAAATGGAAAGAAGATTTCAATAACTACAGGGCAAGGACCAATATTCGAAGAGTCGTCTAAGTCAGAATCTGAGTTAGAGTCTTCCCCCATCGAGTCTTCTAAGTCTTTAGTTGTAGCATCCTCACCTTCTTTTTCTACTCCTAGGATAGTTAGCAATCAAGTCCCGACGGACATTTCTTTATTTGATGTAATGATTTCCGAGTTTAATAATATGTCTTCTTCCCCTTATTCCTCTTGTTTTTCTTTATATAAAGATGACGAGCATTGCTTAACTAATGATGAAAATGACAAAGAAATAATTAAAGCAATGGAAACACTTGAAAATAAGACACCAATAATTGAGGATACAGAAACGGTTGATATCTCAAAAGATCCAACCATTAAAAGAGAAGTTAAAATCGGACTGACGCTAAACAAAGAAGAAAGAACCGATTTAATTAATCTACTTAAAGAATTTATCGATGTATTTTCTTGGTCATACGAAGATATGCCAGGCATTAATAGAGAAATAGCTCAACACACAATACCATTAATTCCAGGAATGAAACCTGTAAAACAAAAGTTACGTCGAATGAAACCCGACGTGGCCCTTAAAATAAAAGAAGTACAAAAACAAATAACTGCAGGTTTTATCCGGGTATCCAAATACCCCGAATGGGTCGCCAATGTTGTCCCAGTTCCGAAAAAAGATGGTAGAGTTCGAATGTGTGTCGACTATCGAGATTTAAATAAGGCAAGTCCAAAGGACGACTTCCCTTTGCCACACATCGATATTTTAGTAGATAACACAGCAAACCATGCACTTCTCTCGTTTATGGATGGATACGCAGGATACAATCAAATCCTCATGGCCGAAGAAGATATGGAGAAAACAACATTCATAACACCTTGGGGTACTTATTGCTATACGGTAATGCCATTCGGGTTAAAAAACGCGGGTGCCACTTACCAACGAGCAGCAACTGCCCTACTCCATGATATGATGCATAAAGAAGTGGAGGTCTATGTGGATGACATGATTGTAAAATCAAAAGACCGCCAATGACACCCAATAGCTTTAAAGAAATTCTTTGAAAGATTAAGAAAATACAACATGAGGTTAAACCCCTCTAAATGTGCTTTTGGAGTTACCTCAGGGAAACTCTTGGGTTATGTCATAAGTTCTAGAGGAATAGAGATAGATCCCACCAAAATTAAAGCAATCATGTCCATGCCACCGCTCAAAACCGAAAAGAAAATTCGAGGATTTATTGGCCGGTTGCAATACATAAGTAGGTTCATATCCAAGTTAACCATGATATGCGAACCAATATTCAAAAAGCTTAAGAAAAATGTACCAATCATATGGGACGATGAGTGTCAAAAAGCCTTTGAGAAGATCAAAGCCTATCTTTCGAATCCTCCCGTATTAGCCCCAGCACTCCCCGGAATACCCTTAAGACTATACTTAACCGTCACAAAGGAAACAATGGGAGCTATGCTCGCACAAGAGGTAGAAAGCAAAGAAAATGCTATTTACTACCTAAGTAAGAAAATGCTCGAGTATGAGACACGCTACACACCATTGGAAAAGCTGTGCCTCGCGTTGGTGTGGGCCACAACTAAATTGAGGCATTACATGCTCGTGCATACCGTTTACGTAGTCTCACGAATGGATCCCCTAAAATACCTATTCGAAAGATCTACACTTAATGGACGAATCTCAAGATGGATAGTAAATTTGGCTCAATTCGACATAAGGTTTATGCCTCAAAAAGCAATTAAATGATCAGTGGTCTCGGATTTTCTAGCAGATTTCCAATAGAAGATTCAACACCCTTAGAAGAAAATGAATTTCCGGACGAAAATTTAATTGATGACAGAGGATGATACATGGACTCTATATTTTGACGGAGCCTCAAACCAAAAGGGGTGTGGCGTAGGAGTCTTATTAGTATCACCTAAGGAAGAACATGTCCCTATATCTATCAAATTAGATTTCGACGTCACCAACAACGCAGCTGAATATGAAGCATGCGTGGTAGGCCTCGAAACCGCTTTAGCCCTAGGCGTAAAGAAACTCCGGATATTTGGAGATTCATCCCTAATTATTAATCAAATCTCCAAAAGATGGAAGGTTAGGAGTGAAAGTTTAGCCCCTTACCAAACATATTTGGAAACTCTCACCGATCAATTGGAAAAAGTGGAATACACTTACTTACCTAGAGAGGAAAACCAATTCGCCGACGCCTTGGCAAGGCTAGCCTCAATAATTAGAATACCTAAGGAAATTGAGCAAATGCCTTTAACCATAGAAAAAAGGCATAAACCAGCATACATCCAAGCCATAGAAGACGATGAAGTAATTCAAGAAGAAGAACCAGAGGAGGAACCATGGTTCGTAGATATATTGAATTATGTCACCAAAGGAGAATACCCTCCTCATGCTGACAAAAGAGCGAAAAGAGCATTAAGACTCTTAGCTTCCCAGTTTGTACTCATAGGAAATGAACTACACAAAAGGGTACCTAAGGGACGAGCTCTATTATGTGTAGGCAAAAAAGATGCTCAAAGGGCTATGAGAGTAATCCATGAGGGTATATGCGGAACACATGTTAACGGCAAAATGCTAGTCCAAAAGATAATGCGAGAAGGATATTACTGGACTACCATGAATAAAGATTGTCATCAATATGTAAAAAGATGCCCAAAATGTCAAATTTACGCAAATTTGCAACATACCCCACCATCTCTTCTCTACACCTACACTTCACCATGGCCTTTCTCTACATGGGGAATAGACATAATTGGAAAGATTACACCTCCCGGAACAGGAGGTCATGAATACATCTTGGTTGCAATAGATTACTTCACAAAGTGGGTGGAAGCACAATCATATGCTAAACTCACCGCCAAGCATGTAGCACTCTTTATCGAAAGAAACATAATTTGTCGATACGGAGTCCCACATGAAATGATAAGTGACAATGGAACTCACTTTCAAGCAGAATGTGAAGAATTGCTACAAAAGTATGGTGTTCAACATCACCATTCTTCCCCGTATAGACCTCAAGCAAATGGAGCAGTTGAGGCTGCTAATAAGAATTTGAAAACAATCATTGAGAAAATGACTGAAAATTATAAAGATTAGCCTGACAAACTTCACTTCGCACTGTGGGGTTATCGCACGTCAATCCGAACATCAACAGGAAATACGCCATTCAATTTAGTATATGGGATGGATGCCGTACAACCTGTATAATTAGAAATACCTTCTTTACGCATTGCGTTAGAAAGTAAACTCGATGAAGTTGAGTGGACTAGAGCACGATATGAAGAGCTAATCCTACTCGATGAAAACGACTAGAAGCTCTACATCATACCCAATGTTATCAAACCCGCATGGCTAGACATTTCAACAAAAAGGTCAAGACTAGAAATATCAAGGTTGGGGACTTGGTATTAAAAGCATTAAGGAAAAATGTTTTAGATCCAAGAGGCAAATTCCGGCCTAATTGGTCTGGACCATATATTGTCAAAACAATCCTGTCAGGAGGCGCGGCTAAATTAACCGATATGGATGGCAATGAATTTTCAAACATGGCAAACCTCGACCAACTTAAGAAATACTACCCATAAGTACTTGAGTGAAACACTCAAGAGAGCTACGTTTGGCCTGATTCCTTAAATAAAGGATACGTAGGCAACCCGTACAGGGTGCGGCCACTTTAATTCCTTCAAATTCTGTATCCCCGAAGTAAAAAATGAATGTCCGCAAAATTTCAAGACTGGCGCCAGAAAATAGACTCTGTCGCCAGACGACAATTTTGTCGTCAGGCGACAGAGCCAAATCGTCAGCGACAGTGCATCAGATAGCAGCGCCAGTCTTCTGCAAGTGTCTAGACAAGTTTCACGTATTCTGGAAATTTGTTCGACTCTCGTACTCGAATTAATTCTCCGAAAAATAAATGTTGTAATTGTTTTCATTGCTCTAATTGAAAGTTAATTAAAATAAAAGCTGAAATTTTATTGATTAATAAAGAAAGTACATTATTGATAAAATAAAAGCTGAAAAGTTAACTAAAACAAATTAACTTTGTCTAATAAATCAAAAGAAAAGCAATGTTCTAATCTTTTTTCTCCTTCTTCATTCTTTTCCAATTTGTGTCTTCATTCTCTTCCTCTTGATCCATAACCTTCGCTAGGAGACAACCGTTAGAAGATCTACACTCTATTTTAGTATAGATAGTTTCTCCTTCCGCTAGGACTCCATGTTTCTTCTCTACCCAAGCTTCCTTCTTAGTAGAGTCGACTTTTCTTTTTCCTTGATTTTTCTTAGCACTCTTCTTTCTAGGCATAATAGGAGTCTTGAATTCAATTCTTTCCCCTAGGCGTTCTTTAGCAGGGACCTTCTTATCACCTAGACGATCCTTCACATTGGTCTTTTCAATTGCAACTTGAGGTTTTTGGAATATTCTATCAAGCCATTGCTTCACTTTATTTGACAAGCAAGGTGGTTACTTATGGGTAATCACCTCCCATAAGGGCCTACCACTCCAGTATCCATCAAAGCGCTCAATCTCCTGTGACATAGGAAATTCATAAGGACGGCAAAGATCTCCTGTAGGGATGGTTTGTACGAGACCATATTGTCTCATGACTCTACAGGGAAAGTAAAAGGTTAGTCTTGACAAGCTCGGGAGACGACAATATGCTTGGTTACTACAACCAATCATCGCCTCAATCTTCCACCAAGGAACAATCCAGTTTATGGTAAAGTCACCGGCAGCGAACACCTTGCTCCACTCGCGGCGACCGATTTTCAAAAATCGTTTCTTTCGGCGGACTATGCAATTTGGAACATATGTATGAATATCATCAGGAGGATTAATAAGCTTCAGCCTCTCCATGAGCCATATCTGCAAAATATGTATTTAAATTAATATTACAGTGTAAAAATAATATTCTTTAGTTCTTGATAAATTAATAATAACATTATTTTATACCTGTAATAAAATTGGAGAACCTCTTAAAGGTGCTCTTGAATTCTTTCTTAGTGCATCTAACCACAGCATAGTCTCTCCAACAATTAATGGCATTGGATTTCTCCCAGATTCAACTTGTTCTATAACAGATATAATTATCGATTGCCCTTCATTATCTTTACCACTCACTAAGAGCAATTGGTTAAACAAACAATAAAGGAAAGCCCTTCTTTTATAGACACGGAAATCGGGATTGGGATTATCATAAAAATAATGTGCAAATTCTGTCAAATTAACTATGTTACCATGCACTATGTGTTTTAAAGTCGTCCCCCTCAAATCAAAAAAGTGTTCGAAATCCTTATAATAATATTCATTGATTCTAGGCATTACCGCAAGGTCTGTGGAATAATAACCTATGATGGCCCCAAATTCTTCCGGTAAAGGACATATTTCATCATGAAAAAATCTAAAACAATGAGTATCAATATTCCAATAGTCTATGGCAGAATAAATAAAGTCAATATCAAGACTCATCCCCTTGACTCCAAACATACCCCCCATATGAGAAAGATCTAATGCTTTTTTATCTTTAGCAGTTAAGTGACGACACCATTCATCCATGTACCCACAAAAGGTTCTTTTAGCTAAAGGCATGATTACTAGTTAATTAACTACTTAATAAGCTGGTTAAATTATGCAGTAAACGGATGATTCGGGGGCTATTTATAACTTTTTTTTGCACGACAGACTTCAATTCCTGTAGGAAACAGGAAAGCGCGTCTGTCGCCAGGCGACAAAATTGTCGCGTGGCGACAGGATGGTTTACGCGGCGCCAAGTTTTTCCTTAGCAGCGTCACCTATTGCGCGTAGGAAACCGTGTTTTTACGTATTTGATTTCGACTTTGACTTGACTTACTGTTCTATTCCTCTTCTCATACCCTCAATATTATGATTTTTATTATTTTTATTATTACTTTTATTATTCCTCCTATTATTATTATTATTATTATTATTATTATTATTATTATTATTATTATTATTGTTATTATTATTATTATTATTATAGTAACGCTTAATTAATTTTAAGCTTGCCTTCATTTTCTTTTTTCTTTTTTTGGGGGAGAGAGTCGGTACCCTCCATTAATATTAAAAATGACGAAAAAATTTTGCGCAAAAATTACACTTTCTCACACACTTACATACACAATGCATGCATTATAAAGTAACAAACTAAGTAAATAAAATGTTCAATCAATAATAAAATGCATATATATATACAAGTGTCTGGTACATGAGTCACATAAATACAATAGGCAAAGTCCTACAAAAGTCAAACATAAAACAAACACAGGTACAACTATGGCGCTGGAGGTCGCAAGTCGCGAGGAATGCCAAATGTATCGAAAAATGCCCTACTCCGCGGAGTATGTCCATCATCGTCCCCTGGGCCTCCAGACGGCGCAAACTGTAGCTCAGGACCAGGCCACCTAACCTCACCCTGAAACCCGACGGAAAGAGGCTGGGGCTGCAAAGGCTGCTGCGACGATGAGCCAAACTCGTATGTCCCACCACCCATCCCACCTCGAACGGTCGGCCCGGTCGGAATGTCCTCAGGTGATGACGCCGAATCCTCTACAGCGGCGGCCTCAGAACGACCACCTCGACCACTAGAAGTAGTCCGGCGACGCCTCGAGTCGGACCTAGTAGTCTCCCTCCTAGGCTCGGGCCTCGATCGAGTGCGTGGAGAAGGAATAGTGTTAGAATCCGCCTCTTTAACTATGTATCCCCTTCCCTTTTTATTGTATTTTCCCGTATGTAATGTCTCTTAAGTCTTTCTTTTTACTTTCTAGGCTCTAGGGAGAATTATTGTGTTACTGTCTTTCCAACGTTCACTTGTATTTCTCTAGTAATACTATATAAAGCTCTTTAGGGAGCGGATGGTTATTGAATCTAAGCTCCCTACCCCTTTGCCTTGCTTTAAGACTTGTGTTGTTGTTTAAGCCTTTATAGATATTGTGCTTGCCTTGTCTTGAAGCATCCCCCACCAAACTAAGAAACCTTCAAGAGACACCTTTCCTCGTCGGTTCCGCTTGTGCCCGCTTTGAAGTATCGGCCGTCACAAGCCCCGACTCCGCACCCGTGGTTAACGAGTGCTCCTTGAGATACACTTGGTCCGTGTTGCTGTGTGCTCACGAACCTCTTCCGTTCTAGGCTTGCGTCCTTGTCCTCAATTGACGAGGGCGCGCCGCACGACCCGGTGTCAAAACATCCGGACCGTGACAGTTGGTATCAGAGCCAGGTTGCTCGAAAAATGGCTGACAACGAGACGCGAGAATATTCGTTGGAAGAACGACTTGCATGGCTTGAAGGCAAGTCGGAAGAGTGGGATATGTTGGGAGAAAGATTGCCCAAGCTCGAGGATATTGTGATAAAACAAGCCGAGCAAATAGAGAGGCTTTCTTCGACGGTAGATGGGTTGACGGAACAGCTTAATTTTGTGCAAAGCCTTGCTGATGAGGCACAAGACAAATGCGCAACCTTGATGCATGCTCAACGAGGACTTGGGGGAGGCGGAAGTGCTAGAATAAAACCCCCCAAACCTCGGACCTTCAATGGCACGAGAGATTCGAAGGAAGTGGATAACTTCATCTTTGACATGGAACAATACTTCCGCATATGCCAGTTAGAGGACGGACTAAAAGTGGATACTGCCACGATGTATTTAGTGGATGACGCCAAACTCTGGTGGCGCACAAAGTACGCCGATATCCAAGCTAAAAGGACGTCGGTAGACACTTGGGAAGATCTAAAGAAAGAATTGATGGCTCAATTCTACCCAGAGAACACTGAGTTCGTGGCTCGCACCAAGCTTGCAACCTTGCAACACAAGACCTCCATTCGAGAATATGTAAAAGAGTATTCGGCGTGCATGTTGGAGATCCATGACATGACGGAGAAAGACCGTTTGTTCAACTTTGTGCGAGGCCTGAAAGATTGGGCCCAAAGGGAGATATGGCGCCAGAAAATTGATACCCTGTCAGGTGCTATAGCGGCAGCTGAAAGGTTGATGGATTACTCATCAGAAAGGGTGCCTACCCAGAAGAAGGGAAACATGGGGTCAGCTTCAAGTACTCCGAAGAGCACTAGTGGGAACTCTCAGGCTAGCTCGAACAGCGTAGGAAACAGATATAGGAGTGGGGGAGAGGACTCACGGAAGAGCGGAGTTGCGGCGTCCACAAACAGAGGTGGGTCCTCCGGCTCATCATCATGGAATAAACCCCTCACTTGCATACTCTGTCGCGGACCACATAAGTGGTTCGAGTGCCAACACAAGGCGGAAATAGACAACCTCCAGAAGAAGCTCTCCTCAATGTCCTCAGAACATACCAAGGGGGATGACAAAGAGGAGGAGGTGGTCAGTGAAGAAGAGCCCTCTAAGTTGGGGGCAGTATACTATATGTGTGCAATGGGAAAAGAAACATCCGAGAACAAGAGCCGAACCACCAGCTTGATGTACGTGGATGTCTTGATAAACGGGAAGAAAGCCCGGGCAATGGTTGATACGGGAGCCACTCACAATTTTGTTACAAAGCAGGAGGCAAACAGATTAGGCCTGAAGGCCGTGTATAGTGGAGGTCGAATGAAGACCGTTAACTCTGAAGCTCAGCCAACTTGCGGGGTGGCAAGGAACGTGAACACGAAGATTGGAGAGTGGAGTGGGACTCTAGATTTCACAGTGGCAACAATGGATGATTTTGAGCTGGTTCTAGGGATGGACTTCCTACACACCAGTAAGGCTGTCCCGATGCCCCACCTAGGGTCCTTACTGGTGACAAGCCACCAGCCATGCCTCTTGCGGACACACACTAAAGCTGAAGAAGGAAAAGAGCTTAAAGGTCCCCTCCTCTCTGCGATGCAACTCAAGAAGGGGATTAGGAGGAATGAGCCTACGTTCCTCGCTACTCTCTCAATGAAGGATGTAGAGGAAGAGGGGGACGTCCCCGAGGTCGTGAGAGAGTTACTTGGGGAATACTCCGATATCCTCCCTAAGGAGCTCCCGAAATCTCTCCCCCCTCGAAGGGCCATAGATCACAACATTGAACTGGCGCCTGGTGCCAGACCACCCGCGAGAAGTCCCTATAGGATGGCCCCTCCAGAGCTCGCAGAGTTACGCAGACAATTGGATGGGTTGTTAGAAGCCGGATTTATCAGACCTTCCAAGGATCCCTATGGTGCGCCGGTCCTTTTCCAGAAGAAGCAGGATGGTAGTTTGAGATTGTGCATCGACTACAGAGCTTTGAACAAGTTGACAGTGAGGAATCACTATCCGATCCCATTGGTGGCAGATTTGTTCGACCAGCTAGGAGACGCTGTGTACTTCACCAAGCTTGATCTAAGGTCTGGCTACCATCAAGTTCGAATTGCTCAAGGGGATGAGCCGAAGACGGCCTGCGTCACCAGGTACGGGGCGTTTGAGTGGTTGGTCATGCCATTCGGGCTAACAAATGCCCCTGCAACCTTCTGTACATTGATGAATCAAGTTTTTCACGACTATCTAGACAAGTTTGTGGTGGTCTACTTAGACGACATTGTCATCTTCAGCAACACCCTCGAAGATCATTTGGAACACTTGAGGAAGGTGTTCGAAAAATTGAGACAACATCACTTGTTCGTGAAGCGAGAGAAATGTGCTTTTGCAAAGAAGGAAGTAAGCTTTCTTGGACATTTTGTAGGAGGAGGCCGCATAAGGATGGATCCTAAGAAAATCCAAGCCATTAGTGATTGGCAAGCTCCAAAGAACGTTTCTGAGTTAAGGTCGTTCTTGGGGTTAGCTAATTACTACCGCCGATTCATTCAAGGATACTCTGAGATAGCAAGCCCTCTAACGGAGTTGTTGAAGAAAGATAAAAAGTGGGATTGGTTAGAGAAACAACAAGGAGCTTTCATCAAGCTCAAAGAAGCAGTAATGAAGGAGCCGGTTCTAGCGCTCCCTAACATCAACAAGCCGTTTGAAGTTGAGACGGATGCGTCCGATTATGCCTTGGGCGGGGTCCTGCTCCAAGATGGACACCCAATTGCGTATGAGAGTCGGAAGTTGAGTGATGCAGAAAGGAGATATGCAGCACAAGAAAAAGAGCTCTTAGCCATCGTTCACTGCTTGAAGGGATGGAGACACTACTTGTTGGGTTCGAAGTTTATTGTTCGCACCGATAACACGGCCGCTAGCTACTTCCTCACCCAACCAAAGTTAACGGGCAAGCAAGCTCGTTGGCAGGAAGCCCTTGCCGACTTTGATGTGGAGTTCACATATAGACCGGGAGCAAGCAACAGAGTCGCTGATGCCTTGAGTAGGCGTGCTGATCTTGCCGCAACTTACAATCTGGCCCCCATGACTGCAAGCAGTATTGCCACGTCGATTAGGGATCAAGTACGAGCTTACCTTCTAGATGATCCGATGACAACAACAATAATGAAGATGATTGAAGAGGGAAAGACCAGGCGTTTTTGGATGGAAGACGGGCTCATCTTCACCAAAGGTACAAAACTTTTCATCCCGAAAGCCGGCGGGTTAAGGAAGATGTTGTTGAGAGAATGTCACGACACTTTGTGGGCGGGACATCCAGGTTGGCAGCGGACTCTAAGCTTACTCTCCATGGGGTATTATTGGCCTGGGATGAAGGACGATGTCATGAACTACACTCGGACCTGCTTGGTTTGTCAGCAAGACAAGGTGGAACGTCAGAAACCCGGAGGCCTCCTTGATCCCCTCCCAGTGCCGTCTCGTCCGTGGGAAAGCATATCGATGGACTTCATCAGTGGTCTCCCCAAAGTAGATCAATACTCAGCTGTAATGGTGGTGATCGACCGATTCTCAAAATATGCCACCTTTGTTCCCTTGCAGAAGGCCTGTGGTGCTGAAGAGACGACATCATTGTTCTTCAAACACATTGTGAAGTATTGGGGGCTACCACAAAGCATCGTCAGCGACCGAGACACAAGATTCACGAGCATATTCTGGACTGAATTGTTTAAGCTAATGGGATCAGACCTGAACATGTCTTCGAGCCACCATCCACAATCTGATGGGCAAACAGAGAGATTCAACGGTCTTTTGGAGGAATATTTGAGACATTTTGTCAGCGCCAACCAGAAGGATTGGGTGAAACTCCTTGATGTTGCACAACTTTGCTTCAACGCCCAGAAGAGTACGACATCCAACAGAAGCCCTTTTGAGCTGGTAATGGGCCAACAACCTCTCCTGCCACACACCATAGCAACGTCCGAAGAGGGGAGGAGCCGCGAAGCACGAGAGTTCAAGCGAGAATGGCAACAAAATATGGAAGTTGCTCGTGCCTACTTAGAGCGAGCATCGAAAAGAATGAAGAAGTGGGCCGACCAGAACAGAAGGCCATTGGAATTTAGTGTAGGGGACATGGTGATGGTGAAAATTCTGCCAGAACAACTCAAGTTTCTTCGAGGAAGGGATCGTCGACTGATTAGGAAATATGAAGGTCCCATCCGCATCACCAAACGGATTGGGAACAGTGCTTACAAGGTTGAACCACCTACGTGGATGAGGATACACCCAGTCTTCCACGTTAGTCGTCTCAAACCATATCACCCAGATGCAGAAGATGACAGCCGCAACAACAGCAGTCGCGCCAACATCAGAACCAGGACGAGAACCTCCTCAGCAACCGAAGATTGAAGCTACTATTTCTTTTTCTTTTTGTGTAAGTTTGTTTATAAGTCGACGAGGTCGTCGACGGCTTAAGTGGGGGAGGATGTTAGAATCCGCCTCTTTAACTATGTATCCCCTTCCCTTTTTATTGTATTTTCCCGTATGTAATGTCTCTTAAGTCTTTCTTTTTACTTTCTAGGCTCTAGGGAGAATTATTGTGTTACTGTCTTTCCAACGTTCACTTGTATTTCTCTAGTAATACTATATAAAGCTCTTTAGGGAGCGGATGGTTATTGAATCTAAGCTCCCTACCCCTTTGCCTTGCTTTAAGACTTGTGTTGTTGTTTAAGCCTTTATAGATATTGTGCTTGCCTTGTCTTGAAGCATCCCCCACCAAACTAAGAAACCTTCAAGAGACACCTTTCCTCGTCGGTTCTGCTTGTGCCCGCTTTGAAGTATCGGCCGTCACAAGCCCCGACTCCGCACCCGTGGTTAACGAGTGCTCCTTGAGATACACTTGGTCCGTGTTGCTGTGTGCTCACGAACCTCTTCCGTTCTAGGCTTGCGTCCTTGTCCTCAATTGACGAGGGCGCGCCGCACGACCCGGTGTCAAAACATCCGGACCGTGACAAATAGGCTGCCCCTGCAAAAGTAAATCAAAGTTAGCAAATGTAACGAAAATAAAGCCAAAAGCAGTAAAAGTGAAAGTAATACCTCCTCAGCGTCGTTGCTACGACAGGTAGCACGGTTGCGCAACCTCACAAGCTGCCTGCGAAAGGCATCAATGCACCTGGCCATAGCCGTCACCACCTCACGAGAGAACTGTCAAAATAGCCAAAGTCAATAACAATTATAAAGCCAACATAAGGATGGTATAAAATAGCCAAACTACTTACTCGAGTCAGGTGATGAGGAATAGACCGCTCCACAAACTGCTCTCCCTCTGGAGCTGGCGGAATAAGCTCCTCGATCGGTCCATACGTACCCTGGTAGCGTATAGACATCCTCGGAGGGATGAACTCCCTAGGACCAGCCTGCTAAAAGTAAAAGTTAGAAAGATACTTGGGGGCTACCTAAGAAAGATAAACTAAACGAATAAAAGCATACCGCTGCCTCCTCTGAAGGGACAAGAGCCGGCGCTAGCAACGGTAGCAGGTCCTCCTCATAGCTCTGCTCGAGGAGAACGTAGGACCTCCAGGGAGTACCTCGCGAAGGCCCACCAGCACGATCCCGCTGCAAGGCATCGTGGAACATATGCCGAGGTGGAGGAGCGGGAACAACGAAGGTATCTGAGGAGTGCTGGATGGCCACCCTCTCCCCTAGGTAGACCACCGCGTCATACATCCCCAGAAAGTAACGACGCTCAGCTGTATACTGCGCCGCCAGCGCAGAGATAGGGAAAGCAGCCCAAGGTCGATATACTGGGTTAGGCTCCTGAAACATCACTAAGTAAGATACTAACGCTAAAGGGTGATAAAAGAGAAAATAAGAGTTAAAGAAAAACCCAGCGTGAGGATCATCTCTCGAAGGCGTAGCACCTCCGGCGGACCTCTGCGGCCTCCCCAACTAGCAGCAATGGGGAGCACGCGAGGAGAAGGCCTCGCAGGCGCAAGAGAAGGGAAGTACTCGTAGAACCAAATCTATACAAAAAGTGAAAATCAGTAAAAATTGTGTTCCTAAAATCTAGAGTTAAAATCTGAATAGGGAAAAGGAGGTATACCTCTACAACCCTCCAGAAACTGGAAAGGGCAATCTCCCCAGACAGGGCCTTGTGACGACAGGAACGCCGCAAGCCCAGTAAAAAATCAGCATAGGCCATGCTGGCCCAGTCATATGTCCCGACCAACTGGAGGTCGCGAACGGCGGACAGGTAGTATAGAAGTACTCTACTACCTCGATCAGGGGAAAATGTCCCTGATAGCAGAATCAGCACAAAGATGCGCACCCGCTGCTCTCGGGTAGTCGCATCATCCTCGAAAGCTGCAGCCAACGTGCAGCGACGGATATATCGGGAACTCAGCTGTCCCGACTGAGCCTCAGCCTGGGCCCGAATAACGATCGGCTCCAATAACTCCAAAACCTCCGGCGAGTAAACAGTAACGCCAGCATCGAAAGGTAGAGGAGTAGACTGGAACTCTAGCCCCGTGATGAGACTAAAGTCAGCTGGAGTGACTGTCATCTCACCCCAAGGAAAGTGAAAAGTGTTGGTGGTGTCCCAAAAGAACTCTACCAAAGCCTGGACGACGATGCTACCCCCATCGTATGAAAACATGGCCCGAGTGGCCTGCAGCAGAGGAGTCAACCCACATGACTCCCAAAGACGACGAAGCCCCTCATCGCGGCAGATGAAGTTGTCGTACAAAGAGATGATGGTGGAATTACCTGAGCCATGGCTACGGGTCCTCCCACTCGCTAGACCTCGTCGGATTCTCTCCGACAGATGATGAACCGGCGCGTGAAATAGAGTGCGCTCGTCCCAATCAGGCATGACACCCAACCCGGAAGTAGAGGGCACGTCCTCGCCCTCACTGGTGGGCTCGTCCTCTCGACGTGTGTCCCTCGACCGAGAACCGGAACCACGTCGTCTAGCCATGCTAAAGTATGTAAAAGTAATTAAACTTAAGTTTCTACAGTATCTAAAGTTCGCCTAGGCCGCATGATACTATGTTAAAAAAAAACAGAGTACGTAGTACTAAAACAGAGCAAAAATCTCAAACAAGCATGGAAGTGTTCTTTGAGAAAATAAACCATTTCTTGCAAACATATGATGAATATTTGTGACAAATTGTACAAGTAAAAGCAGTCAAAATGCCAAGAACGACCCACATTGTTCTTCACGACCTTAAGAGGTCCTATAATGGTGAATTGTTTATTTTTCACCAAATTGAGTCAAGCAAGTCTCAAAATACTCCCAAAGTAATATAACAAGCATAATTAAACAAATTCAAGGCATAAAATTCAACGAGCAAAGCAAATTAAGCAAAATGAATTTTGAATTTTCGGAAAAAACGCAAACAAGAACGCATAATTCATCAAAAGCCGAGTAGAGTTTGAGCAAAACTTACATAGATCGGGAAAATAGATAAGAAAAGCTTCGATTTGCAACAAGTTTGAGCGAATTTGGTTGAGAAATGAGCAAGAACGAGTAGATTGAAGTTTTTCGCGAAATTGGTGAAGCAGAGCAGCGAAATGAGAAAGAAGAAGAAGACGGGTTTAAAACCCCGATTCTGTCGGCAAACGACAGAATTGTCGCGAGGCGACAGACTCTGTCGCGCGGCGACAGATGCAAAAGCTCGCGACAGGCACTTCTGGTCAGCGCTGGAGCGGCGACAGAGTGCTGGACTTTACCTTATGGTTTTGTGGGTCCATTTTAGTAATTTGGGTTCCTTGGTACGCCAGTTAGCCCCTTTAAGCAATTGACATGATTTAATCAGCTTGATCGAAATGCACTGATGATCGACTTGATGAAAGATCGGCGCCTAAGTATTGGCTTATAATAAGGCACCGAAATAATGGTTCAAGGCACCGAAATAATGTTTCAAGGCACCGAAATATTGGTTCAATAAATGCACCAAAGTAATGGTTTAAAAAGGCAAAAGCACCAAAGTACTGGCACAAATATAAAAAAACAATGATAAATAATGATATTAAGGGTCAATAGGTAAAGTGATTCTTTGGCAATGTCTCAACATAAAGGGAAATTGTTTAGCGGCGAAGTACGGTCGTGACGAGGTAGTGTCACAAATGGTGGAGATGGCGAAGCAAGGCCACCTTCGGCGGTCCCTCAAGGTAAAGAAGAGATTGTCTATAGCGGCGACATACTGCTGTGGCGACGTATGGCCACACCCTGGAGATGACGACATACAGTTATTTTCGATGATGTTCCCGAAATACTGTGGAGGATTGTCACCAAGAATATTGAAGACGATGACATATGGTTATCTTCAACGATGGCGTTCACGAGGCACAGTGGAGGTTGTCACAAACAACATACGAAGCAACAACAAAATGGTTACTTTCAGAGACGTGTGCTCGACGGTGCAAGATACGCGTTTCTTAACTCTTTTATCTGTTTAACTCATGATTAGTTTTGCAGGTATTGGCGTTATAAGAATGATTTGGAATTACAGAACGTTTTGAATCATTCTCCGTCCCTATCGATACTTTGACTTTTGTTTTCGAAACATAAGTTTCTTCAAACTCAGTCAAAGTGGGGGCTTCTGTAGACACCCATTTGTGTCTCCCCAAAACCAAACCCAGTGATGAATGCCTTGCGCGTTGTGTTATTATCGAATTAGGTGAAACTGATTCGAAAGCCAAATGTTGCGGTTTAGTTTTAATTAAATTCTTCTCTCTCTGTTTTCGAAAATGACTTTATTTATTTTATAACGTCCATTTCAGTTTATTTTGGTCCATGATAAGGGTCCAATAATGGTGTAGATGGATGGGGCTCGAAGAGACCTTTCCAACGATATATTATAAGCCCGATTCCGATGAATAATGAGGAAGTTATGGCCAAAATACTAAATTGGGCCCAATATTAATTATTATTCCTAAAATTATTAGGATTAATTATAGTTTTCTAGAAGTTTCTAGAAAGTTCCTTTTAATTCTAATATTGTTAGATTTAATAATTAATTATCTTTTAAAGATATTTATTTGGAATAAAATATTGTTTTGTTATCTTAAAAATACGTATTTTATCTTCTGTACGGATTCCGTAGATCAAGTTGATTAAAGATCGGATTTCGCGTGAAGAAAAACGCGCTAATACAGGTTGTCGCCAAACGACAAGTCTGTCGCCGCGCGACAGACCCTGTCGCCGCGCGACAGACCCTGTCGCCTCGCGACATACATTGTCGCGTCGCGACAGAGTTAATTCCTGGCGACAGCGTGGAGTTTTATTCCTTATCAAATTCTATGATTTTCCGGATTATTTTCAGTATAAATAGCGTCCGAACTCCTGTTTTCATAATCATCAATTCTCATTCAATTCTCTCTTTTCTCTCTTGAGCAATATATGCTTTCTTTCTCCCTTTTTCTAAACTAGTTTTCACATACAATATTCCGCATACATTAGACTTAGAGTCTCTTAGCCAAGTTCGAAGTTGCCTTCGCCCTAAACGTGCAAGGTTCGATATTTCTGAGGGTTTGGTCCAAAACTAGTCTAAACTTTATTTAATTTGATTTTAATTTACTTTCTTTAATTATTCTTTATTTATTTTCATTGAAGTTTACTAACTTGTGTATTTTGTTATTAGAAAGAGGTACGAGGCTTCAAAGTAAGTAGATTAGCTTACTCTCTATTTCTTTCACAATGTAGATTGCATGCTTATTATTGTTTATGATTCCTAGTATCATGTTAGGATGCTTTTAATGCTTTCTAGTGTCATGTTAGGATGCTTTTAATGCTTTCTAGTATCATGTTTAGGTTGCCTTTTATTGCTTTACTCTTTCTAATATCATGTTAGTACCATGTTAGGTTTAAAGCTTCGATCTTTATTGCTTAGTGACATGCTAGGATTTGCTATTAATCTTGTTAGTATCATGCCTAGGATCTTGCTATTGTTGTTAAGCTTTATTATGCCTTGTCATGCTATTATCATGATCATTATATATTGCTTATTATTATGTTGCTTGATATATTTTATTGTTATTGCTTGATCACGCCTTTTATGCAGGTTTAAAGGGAATTTGTACTTGAAATCACGCTTAATAAGATAATTAATAATTTGGTTTAGGCTAATGTGATTTTAACTCAAGTGATCGCCAATAATAGTATTATTTGTGCATTAATATTCAACCAACATAGATAAACAGGGTAGGATTAATATAATGTTTGTATGTTATTCGAAAAGCGCGCATGAATACGAGCAGAACAAAGTAGAGGCCTATTTTATAGGGCGGGTCCTTTCTTTTGTAGATTGGATTCGTACCCTCATCCCCGGACCCTGTTTGGTTCAAGACCTTATGGAGTAGTTGATGGTCCTTTTGGATTGTCTTTTGGGTTTACAAGTTCCTAAAACGTGTTGGCGACTCTTTTTGCTCTTTGTCTTTCCCTTTGGAACGCCACCGTACTTTAGTGTATGATCACAGTGGGGTTCAAGTTTGGGGTTATCATAATGCTTGAAATATTCCCTACAATTATATATAACTAAAATAGTTGTATATTTGTATGTATTATTGAAGACACCTAGTTGTGTCTTCCCAAAAACCAAACCCAGTGATGAATACTTTTCACGTCATTGATTATCGAACGAAGTGAAAACGTGAAAAGTATTGTGATGCGGTTGTTTTTAGTAAAACAACCTTCATTTTGTTTTCGAAAATCTACTCTATTTATGAAAATAGCCAGTCCAATTTAGTTTGGTCCATGATAAGGGTCCAATAATAGTGTAGTTGGATTGGGCTCACAAAGAGCTTTCAACGATATATTATAAGCTCAATTTCGATAAATAATGAGAAAGTTATGGCCAAAATACTAAGTTGGGGTCCAAAATGAATTTTATATGCGGCCCAATGATCTAGAGGAGCGCCTATTAATTGTTATTCCTAAAGTTATTAGGATTGACTGTGATCTTCTAGAATAATCTAGAAGGTTCTTTTAAATTCTAATGGAATTAGAATTAATAAGTATATTTTAAAAAATAAAGAATTTGGTTTGGGAATAAAACAAGTGTTTTATGATAAAACTAATTTTAAAACTAATAAACGCGGAGTCTAATTACTTAATTATATTAGGAAAAAGCTTCTTTACAAAAGCGTGTTTTATCTTTTAATCAGTGCTAAATGACAGTTTTGTCGCACTACGACAGACCTTGTCGCACGACGTGATACTTGTCGTTTAGCGCTGGATGATGTCGTTCGCGACAGAACTAATTTTATTCTGAGTTGAATTCGATCTCCTTTTAATAATTTTCGGACTATTTTTCTCTATAAATAGGGTCGATATTACTTGTTTTCAAAATCATCAACAAGCTTGATCATCCACAATCATCACAATCCTCTCTCTTCTATCTCTTAAGCATTAGCTTATTCTTTCTCCCTCTTGCTTTCTAAACTAGTTTTTTACAAACAGTATTCCGCATACACAAGTTCTAGACACACCTAGCCAAGTTTGAAGTTGGCTTCGCCCTCGACCAGTGGCGTATCCAGGATTTCAGAAGTGTGGGTTCGGAATCATTAACGAGATATAGGTTCTTTGTTTTTTTAACTGCAACATCGGTGATTTCACGCTTTTCTATTTAGATTCAACAACTTAAATAATTTAGGATATATTTTTGTAAAATTTATTAAAACTTGATATCATGAAAGTATTTTTTTGAGACAAATCTAACAAGATTCCACTTGATTGTATAAATTTTTTTTCCAACGTATGAACCATAAAAAACGATCAAAAGAGTGTTCGAAAATAATGTAAAAAAGAAAGCAGGAAGTATAGATTATAAATTATAAATTTGATGCATACGTTCAAATTTCAGATTACAACGGATACATAAGTTAATATAATTAAATACCCTTAGAAAAAGGGATCTACAAACAAAATTAAGATTTTCATATACTTTGAAGAAACAAAATTAGGAGGAGAAAGTAAGGGTAGAGGGATTGATATTTTGAGTATTAGGGTTTAGTAAAGTAATGAAGTAAAAGGTGAAAAAAATTAAAAAAGGGTTTAGTAAATTAATTGAAGCAAAATGGAAAAAGATACTAATATTGGGGTTAAAAAAAGGATATTGGGGTCACCTAAGATCGAACACCTGACCATTTAGGCCCAAGCGAACAATGCAAGCCTAGACTTTCCAGCGACGGCTGAATTTTCCACCTTATATTTGCACACAAAGTGTATTTAATGCTTTTGTTCAATTTTTTAAATTTTTTTTTATAAAAAAACTTTTTTTTTTGAACCCACTTGAACCCAACGTGGATCCGCCACTGCCCTCGACGTGAAAGATTGATACTTTCTAAGGGTTTGGTCCCAAATCTCAATTTCAATTATATTTATATTTTTGCATCAATTTGAAATTTAGTTAAGGCATAAAAATTAGACTACAGAATAAAAAAATATATTAAAATAGAGCAAATTAGTTGATCATTAACAAAGCCACTAATGTTATGCATGCATAATAAGTTCTACAAGGCATCCAATAAGTTGGTAAAACGATGATTGATAAGGAGCCAAGGTAATTTGCATTGATTTCTGGGATATTAAAGCCAACGTAACACATTCTAAATACTAATATTTGACAAATAGAAACTATATCATAGAATGGTAAGATTGAATGTTAAACCCATCAAAGCGGGGTCGAATAAGAAATTATTAAGTCGTACTTTTTTAGTATTCTTAGGGAATTCAAGGACGTAATATTGACATTATACCCTGCTAGTATTCTTGTGGAACTTAAGAGCTCCAACCTTCTAACTATTTTAAGTCCTTAGCAAATCCACCATATGATAATAATACACCTAAAAAATTTTTAATTTTAAAAATAATTGAATATCATACATTGTACTTGTAGATCCGCTTTATCAAATCCAACCTTCATACATATTACATTATTTCATTTTCATGTTCCTAGTTAAAGCTAAACTTATACGGATTGATTTTACTTTATAGTAATTTGTTATAAAATATGTTATTATGGATGGTCATTATAGCTTGTAAATATCACTTTTATGACTATCTTAAGTATGGTTGTAATAGCACCCTTGTAATCCTCCTTTGTCGTTAGGTCACATTAACCCTCTCATGAATGGACTCTTCATTGTCCATATAGGTTACAATGTTCTATCATGTATATATATAGGTGACTCATGAAATGGATGAATATAGACATAACACTATTACCTCTCTACATCTCTCTCTCTCTTATTCTCCCTTTCCCCTTATTTTATAATACGTTATCAGCACCATACTCTAAACGAAACTATTACATTGATCACTCCGTAAGTATTCTAGCCAAGAAAAAAGTCCAAAGTTTATGATTATATGCGGCCACTTTCATAGAATTTTTCACCTTCTCCTTATATGCCTTCGAATTATGTTAGTTTATGCTTATTAGTTTATGATTATTAGATATCAATATATCATGATGATGTTAATTTGCTTCTGACTTTTCCTGACCATGGTCACATCTTTAACTGTGCATGTTTTGCTTCTGATCAGGATGATGTTTATGATTATAGCAAACATTTTCCACCTTCACATGATGTCTTGCTTTCCACCTTCACCTTCACTCTCGTTTTTTTTTTCCACCTTCAATTCACCTTAATTTTGCTTCTGACATGTTCCTAACCATTTTAGTTTGATGACTATTTTGCTTAGACTACTAATTTGTCTCGTGAACATGTATGTTAAGAATTGTATAACTCATGATAGTCCCTTCATATGTGATTAAATCACTAACAATAGTGTAGGGAATATTTCAAGCATTATGATAACCCCAAACTTGAACCCCACTGTGATCATACACTAAAGTACGGTGGCGTTCCAAAGGGAAAGACAAAGAGCAAAAAGAGTCGCCAACAAGTTTTAGGAACTTGTAAACCCAAAAGACAATCCAAAAGGACCATCAACTACTCCATAAGGTCTTGAACCAAACAGGGTCCGGGGATGAGGGTACGAATCCAATCTACAAAAGAAAGGACCCGCCCTATAAAATAGGCCTCTACTTTGTTCTGCTCGTATTCATGTGCGCTTTTCGAATAACATACAACCATTACACTAAACCTACCCTGTTTATCTATGTTGGTTGAATATTAATGCACAAATAATACTATTATTGGCGATCACTTGAGTTAAAATCACATTAGCCTAAACAAAATTATTAAATTATCTTATTAAGCGTGATTTCAAGTACAAATTCCCTTTAAAAATCATAAAAGGTGTGATCAAGCAATAACAATAAAATATAATCAAGCAACATAAATAATAACAAATAATAATAATCATGATAATAATCATGATAATAATCATGATAAGGCATAATAAAGCTTAATAATAATAGCAAGATTCTAAACATGATACTAATAAGATTAATAACAAATCCTAGCATGTCACTAAGCAATAAAGATCAAAGCTTTAAACCTAACATGGTACTAACATGATATTAGAAAGGATAAAATAACATCCTAACATGATACTAGAAAGCATTAAAAGCATCCTAACATGATACTAGGAATTATAAACAATAATAATCATGCAATCTACATTGTGAAAGAAATAGAGAGTAAGCTAATCTACTTACTTTGAAGCCTCGTACCTCTTTCTAATAACAAAATACACAAGTTAGTAAACTTCAATGAAAATAACAAAGAATAATCAAAGAATCAAATTGAAATCAAATTAAATAAAGTTTTGACTAGTTTTGGACCAAACCCAAAGAAAATATCAACCCTGCACGTCTAGGGCGAAGGCAACTTCGAACTTGGCTAAGAGACTCTAAGTCTTGTGAATGCGGAATATTGTATGTAAAAAGCTAGTTTTGAAAGAGAGGGAGAAAGAAAGCATGTATTGCTCAAGAGAGAAAAGAGAGAATTGATAGTGAATGATAGTAATTGATAGTTGATTGATGATAATTGATGAATAAAAACAGAGGTTCGGGACCCTATTTATAAGAAAACAGTCCGAAAAATCTTAGAATTTGATAAGGAATAAAACTCCACTCTGTCGCTAATCAAACCGACCTTGTCGCCAAAGATTTATCCTGTCGCCAGGCGACAGAGTCTGTCGCGAGGCGACAAGCCTGTCGTTTCGCGACAAGACAGTTTTTTGCGGATTTTGTTTTTATCATATCTTTTGATATAGAAGTTCAAATAAGTCATATAATATGTCGTTGGAAAGCTCTTGAAGTCTACTTTTTAATGCAATTGGAATCAGATTAAAATCTTTTGTAGATAAAAAGATATGGCCGAAATAGTAGGACAGGTGTCAGTTTTGGATAGAGTTTCATATATCTTTAATATTTTTTTCGTTATAGCTCGGATTTAATATTATAATATATCATTGGAAAGATAATTTCAAGATCTATCCAACCATATAAAATTTGGATAAAAAATATGAGGCACGTAAATAATATCTGACTATCTTTGAACATGTTTGAATCCGAATAGAATTAGGAAAGTTTTAAAAAAGGAAAGTTTATATTCAAATCAAATTCTATGATCTTATCTTGTTAAAAAAAGGATAATTAAGATATTTTAGAAACTTATAAAAGATTCTAATCAATCCTAATTAGTTTAGGAATAGGATTAAACCTTTGGACCCTCCTCATGATCATTGGGTCGTAGGTAAAATCCGGTTTGGGCCCAGTTTAGTATTTTGGCCATAACTCCCTCATTATTCATCGGAATTGGGCTTATAATATATCGTTGGAAAGGTCTTTTCAAGCCCCATCCAACTACACCATTATTGGACCCTTATCATGGACCAAAATAAAATGAAATGGAAGTTTTCATAAAATAGAAATGGTTTTCGAAAACAGAAAGAAGGATTTTAATAAAAACTAACCGCAACACTTGACTTTTCACACTTTTACCTCATTCGATTATGTTTCGACGTGAAATATATTCATCACTGGGTTTGGTTTTGGGGAGACACAAATGGGTGTCTACAGAAGCCCCCACTTTGACTGAGTTTGGAGAAACTTATGTTTCGAAAACGAAAGTCAAAGTATCGATAGGAACGGAGAATGATTCAAAACGTTCTGCGATTCCAAATCATTCTTATGACGCCGATACCTGCAAACTAATCATTAGTTAAACAGATAAAAGAGTTGAGAAACGCGTATCTTTCACCGTCGAGCACACGTCTCTGAGCGTAACCGTTTTGTTGCATTTCATTTTGACGACCTTCTATAAGCTAGAGAACGCCATCTTGCTGTTGATGATGTTCACTCGTCTCTGAACAATGGAGCTTTGATGATATATTCACGCGTCTCTGAACAAAAGAGCTTTGATAGAATGCCCACGCGTCTCTGAACAAAAGAGCTTTGATGATATGTCCACGCGTCTCTGAACAAAAGAGCTTTGATGATATGTCCACGCGTCTCTGAACACAAGAGCTTTGATGATATGTCCACGCGTCTCTGAACAATGGAGTCTTCTTTAAGGATTGTTCACTCGTCTCTGAACAAGAGAGCTTTGATGATATGTCCACGCGTCTCTGAACAAAAGAGCTTTGATGATATGTCCACGCGTCTCTGAACAAAAGAGCTTGATGATATGTCCACGCGTCTCTGAACAAAAGAGCTTTAATGATATGTCCACGCGTCTCTGAACAATAGAGCTTGATGATATGTCCACGCGTCTCTGAACAATAGAGCTTGATGATATGTCCACGCGTCTCTGAACAAAAGAGCTTGATGATGATATGTCCACGCGTCTCTGAACAAAAAGAGCTTTATAGAATGCCCACGCGTCTCTGAACAATAGAGCTTTGATGATATGTCCACGCGTCTCTGAACAAAAGAGCTTTGATGATATGTCCACGCGTCTCTGAACAAAAGAGCTTTGATGATATGTCCACGCGTCTCTGAACAAAAAAGCTTGATACTTGAATGTTTGTTGCGATCGATCGGTTGGCTGTGAACAGGAGCTTTGCTGAATGGTTGTATCCTGTAAAAATCAAAAGAATTGCCAAAAGACTTTGCTGGTGTTTTTCTTAGGGTTGACCTAAGGCTTGATGTGTTTCTTAGGGTTGACCTAAGGTGAATGATTGACTTGAGGTTAACTCAAGGTGAATTGACACGACATGACTCAATGTACATGACTCGTGTGTGGTGTGACTCGAAAATGCAAAAAAGAAAAAATTTTCCGTCATTTTTGTGGAGGGTACCGACTTTCTCCCGAAAAAGAAAGACTCGAAAAAGAATCGAAGTGTTTAATGGTACAGGTTGAATGAGCTTAGTCAAGTATATGCATTTGATACTATCCCTCAAGGTATAAGGATTAATTCCTCCTAAACTATCTTAGTTGACTCAATTATGAAAGTATTTAGGTAACTTAGGCACAGAGGCTAAGTACTTCATACTTTGATACAATGATGATTATAAGTGATGAGTGATGAGTGATATGACAAAGCATGCTTCAATGTTATGTTAAGATTTCATGACAAAAGGTTCCTAATTGGAAGTCTATTTAGTCATGTATCCGTGAAGTGTGTGAAAGTGACACTAAAGTTAGGCTGCAAAGGCTAACGGTGTGGAAAAGTATTATTTGATAAGAGTCAAATAGTGATGACTCTTAGGCTAGGTAGGCTAATGATGTAAAGATCAAGCCCCCAAGTCTAGCTCTAAGTAAATAGGGATGAGCATTGGAAATCCCTTGATATGATCATGGTGTAAGTGTGTGAATGTGAAAATGAATGCATTTTAATTATGGCCGCACCTCAATGTGAGGTTGCCTACGTATCCGTTAGGAATCAGGCCAAACGTAGCTCTAGCCGAACCTCGCACAAGTGTGTGTATACCTCAAAAAGGTCTTTTTAAGGGTTGTAACGTGGTTAGGCTAAAGGTTAGAGAAGAAGGAGATAAAGGCTCAAGACCCTAGATAAGCCCCCAAGGTGTGCAACCTTGCTTTTGAATCTTTGTATTTTTTACGCTTGAGTTTTCTCATTTTTGAGCTCTTTTTCTTTTTTTGTTTTTGCTCTTCTTTTTTTTGGGGCTCGAGGCTTGGTTTTGGGGTATAAGGTATGGTATGTTGGGCAAGAAACGAGCCACAGAACAAGGAATGGTGGAGCTAGGAACGGAGTTGGTGTGGTTCTCGATGAGAGGTTGGCAAAAGAGGTGATCGAGGTCTATCGGAAGAACGATAGGTTGATAAGGCTGAAGTTGCTATGTGGCAAGGAGATTGTGAATGTTATCAGTGCTTATGCTCCCCAAGTGGGTTTAGATGCAGAAGAGAAACGACAATTTTGGGAGGACCTAGACGAGGTGGTGCAGGGTGTCCACCACTCAGAGAAGTTATATATTGGAGGGGATCTAAATGGGCACGTTGGGGCGAGCCGAGATGGCTATGAGAGTGTCCATGGAGGCTTTGGGTATGGGCAGAGGGACGCCGGTGGTGAAGCTATTATGGATTTTGCCCAATCATATGATTTAATTTTGGCTAATACTTGGTTTAAGAAGAGGGATTCACACTTGATAACTTTTCGGAATGGAGCAAATGCAACTCAAATAGACTTCCTGCTCACAAGGAGCATAGATAGACAAAGTTGCATAAACTGTAAGGTTATCCCAGGGGAGAGTGTGGTCACCCAACACCGGCTATTGGTAATGACTATTCGTCTGAAAGAGAAGGCGAAGAAAAAAGTTAGACAAGAAGAACCAAGGATAAGATGGTGGACCCTAAGGGATGCAAAAGCTAAGGTTTTTACAGAAAAGGTAATTGAAGAAGCGGATTGGGATGGAGAGGTGGATCCGGACATGACTTGGTTACGAATGAAGAACTGTTTCCTAAGAGTGGCCAAAGAGGTCTTAGGGGAAGTAAGGGGAAGAACTTCGGTACAGAGAGATACTTCGTGGTGGAATGAAGAGGTGAAAGCAGTAATTAAGCAAAAAAGGGAATGCTATCAAGCCTTAGGAAAATGTAGGAGTGATGAAACCTTTGCAGCGTATAAGGAGGCTAAGAGCAAGGCAAAGGCAGCTGTTCGCCAAGCAAAAGAAAAGGCATATCAGGAGGTTTATGAAAAGCTTGATTCCAAGGAGGGAGAAAGGATCATTTATAAGATGGCAAAGAGAAGACAAGAGGCAAGGAAGGATATTGGCATGGTGAAGTGTGTCAAAGATAAGAACCAAATGGTCCTAGTGCAAGAGGAGGGCATCAAGGACAGGTGGAAGGGGTACTTCGATGAATTATTTAATGGAAGTAATGGAGTTGTGATAGGAGATACCTCTATGAGTGATGAAGAAATCAACATGGAGTATGTGCGAAGGATTAGGAGAGTAGAGGTGGAGATTGCACTGAGGAAGATGAAACCTAAGAAGGCGGTTGGCCCTGATGGGGTACCGATAGAGGTGTGGAGGTGTTTGGGTAAGATTGGTATTGATTGGTTAACAAACCTTTTCAACAAGATATGGACGGCTACAAGGATCCCACAAGATTGGAGGAAGAGCACCTTGGTCCCGGTTTATAAAAACAAAGGAGACGCTCAAGATTGTTCTAACTATCGAGGAATTAAGCTTATGAGCCATACTATGAAGTTGTGGGAAAGGGTGATTGAACAAAGGTTGAGGGCATGCACAAGCATTTCAGATAACCAATTTGGTTTTATGCCTGGGAGATCTACTATGGAGGCAATCCATTTGATAAGACAAATGATGGAGTTTTATAGGGTAAAGAAGAAAGATCTTCATATGGTCTTTATTGATTTAGAGAAGGCATATGACAAGGTGCCAAGAGAGATACTTTGGTGGGCAATGTTGAAGAAAGGTATCCCACGAAGGTACGTAGACCTAGTTAAGGATATGTATCGGGATGTGTCAACAAATGTGAGGACATGCGGAGGGTTGACAAAAGATTTCCCTATTACAATCGGATTGCATCAAGGGTCTGCATTAAGCCCTTTTCTTTTTGCAACGGTTCTAGATGAATTAACTAGACCAATTCAAGATGAGGTTCCATGGTGTATGCTGTTCGCAGATGATATCGTTTTGGTGGATGAGACTAAGGATGGGGTTAATGTCAAGTTGGAGCAATGGAGGCAAAGGTTGGAATCTAGAGGGTTTAAGCTAAGTCGGAGTAAGACTGAATATTTGGTATGTCGTTTTGGCACTCAGAGGGGGACAAGCAATGAAGTGGTGAGTTTGGATGGAAAAGATTTGACCATGAGTGAATGTTTTAAGTACCTAGGGTCGATCATCCAGAAGAATGGTGACATTGATCAAGACGTGACCCACAGGATTAAGTCAGGGTGGCTTAAATGGAGAGCGGCCACGGGAGTGTTATGCGACCGCAACATTCCCTTAAAGTTGAAGGGAAAATTCTACAGGACTGCCATAAGACCAGTGTTGCTCTATGGTACAGAATGTTGGGCTTCTAAGAAAGAGCATATTAAAAAGATGGAGGTTACGGAAATGCGCATGTTAAGGTGGATGTGTGGAAACACTTTAAGAGATAGAATCAGAAATGAGGTTATTCGCAAGAAAGTAGGTGTGGCGGGCATTGTAGATAAATTAAGGGAAAATCGTCTGCGTTGGTTTGGACATGTAAGACGGAGACCCGAGGGTGCACCGGTGCGAAGAGTGGAAGAGTGGGACCATGGAGGGATTAAACGAGGAAGAGGGAGACCAAAGATGACTTGGTTGGAAGGAGTGAGGAAGGATATGAAGTGCATGGATTTACGTGAGGATGAAGTTTTGGATCGTAAGGGATGGAGGAGAAAGATTTACGTTGATGACTACACGGAATAATCAAATTTGGTTCATGTTAGCCGACCCCACTTTTGGGATTAAGGCTTTGATTGATTGATTGATTGATTGATTGCTCTTCTTTTTTTTGCTTTTGCATTTTTTTTATTTTTATAAGTGTGGGCAATCTCGATCATGCGGTCTATCACTCACTTGGCATTCATGTTTCTCAGGCACGGTACCGAGCACTCGATAAGAAACGCAATCTGAGACATGTTCTTATCAAAGATATTTTTATATCAAAGACATTGGAACACTTGCCCTTTTGTACACTTTTATTTATTATTATTTTTTGTATCATTTTTTTATTTTGAGATCACTCAAGCTTTTCATATTTGAAACTTGCATAAGTTACACACCATCCCATCCCAAGGTTAAGTAGATGTGGGTTGAAAAATGAAAGGTCTATCGTTAGACGAGGCTCAAAGTTGTTTATCAAGAAAAGGATTATATATTTAAAGGGTGAGAGATATGATATGGCTACAAGAGGTGCCTCAAATCATTGGTATACCTTGTGCTTAATTCGACCTTGATTTTTTATTTTATTTTTTGTGTGACAATGCAATGCAATGATCATATGTGAGGGAAGAAATGCTCATTATATTAAAGGGGAACAAAATAAAAAACCTATGTAATAAATCTAAGGAAGACAAAAGGTGCCTATGCTAGACTTATGGGGGAAAGGTTTGAAAAAAAAAAGAAGAAGAAAGCATGAAATCTTGGTGAGAAGCATGCCTTGTATTTTATCTCATCATTACTTTTTTTTTTTTATTGTCAATCACAAGACTCAAACTCGACTCAACATGCATAGATGGGAAAAGATCATGAAAGAATGAAGGAAATAATATGCATGGGAAAGAATGTAGTGAGTGGGAAGATGATGGAGATGGAGAAATATTGAAGAATTAGGAATAGAATGAACCCCCCAATTCAAATGACGGAAAGACGACTCATGCATGAACCTAAGACATGGTTATGGTGACATATCCAAAGTGTGTGCTAAGACTAATGAGTGTAGGTGACATGTTAAGACTTGTGTCATGACCATGTGGCTAGACTATGTGACTAGACTCAAGTAAAGACTAAATTAAGACTTCACGTATGTGCATTAAACTGGACAGGCTGTCGTATTTTAGTCATAACTTTTAATCTGTGACTCTGATTGGGATGAAACCAACGCCAAATTAAAGATAAAACTCGGGGCTACAGATCCATAGGTTGTACGGCTCGTGGTTCTTCCTAGAACTCCGGCTATGACCAAAACAAGTTGACGCATGTGCAGTATGCGGGAATAAAAATCCGGGTTGACTAAAAGGAACTATGACTCGATTTTAGGCTTATTCATTAGTTCAAATTAATTAATTAATTAATTAAACAAAGTCCTTTAGTCATTGGTTAGTTTATTTAGTCTTTAACACAAGTCAAACAAACGGTTAACACATATATAATATATACAAGCAAGGGTGCACAAGTAGTTCACATAGTCACAATATGATGAGTTTACAACCTAACCATGGCTCTAGTTCTCTAAAGTTCGAGGATATGGGTTAAGTCAAAAAGGTCCATGGTTAAGAATCCATATGCATTGCACACAAGCCTACCGGGAGGGTTAGAGCGAATGGACAGGATTCCGCGAGTTCGTGATGAAATCGAACTCGACGCCATGGTTTGGTGGATTCACAAACATTACACGTACCCAAATCTGAACTTTGCACATGATAGTGGAATATTCCATTGGGCAGGTGAAGCAGGAACCCCCAGAGGGTTATATCCATATGTAGAACACATATGGGGTTCAGAAAAGTGAGAAAATGACTCAATCAATAAGCAAAATCAAGCCAAAAATGCTAGAAATGGTCAAAACAAGAAGGCAGACCCCTGGCTCGGTATTGGAAGAACTTGGCGCCAGACTATAGGGACTGTCGCCGCAAAAAAGCTCCTGTCGCCAAGCGACAGAATTGTCGCCAGGCGACAGAAACTTTTTACGGGCGACAAGCCCTGTTTTCTAGACGCTAGTTCCTACATGCCTTGGCAAGTTTCTGTGTTCTTCGAATTTTCCAGATTTCGCATCATCTTTTCGATTCTAGTCATGAAAGATATTTCTCAAATTTTCTACGTGTAAAATTCCTATGGATTGACTCATGGGGTGATCCCATGAGGACCTTTTAATGCATATGACAATAATGTTAATCAAATCACGCACATGAAATACTTAGAATTTTTCGAGTCTCATCCGCTCATTCTAAATAATTGCCAAAATTAAATAAATTTCAGGAATATAAATAGAAATCCTCCCCAGTGGAGTCGCCAAAAACTGTGGGGAATATTTCAAGCATTATGATAACCCCAAACTTGAACCCCACTGTGATCATACACTAAAGTACGGTGGCGTTCCAAAGGGAAAGACAAAGAGCAAAAAGAGTCGCCAACAAGTTTTAGGAACTTGTAAACCCAAAAGACAATCCAAAAGGACCATCAACTACTCCATAAGGTCTTGAACCAAACAGGGTCCGGGGATGAGGGTACGAATCCAATCTACAAAAGAAAGGACCCGCCCTATAAAATAGGCCTCTACTTTGTTCTGCTCGTATTCATGTGCGCTTTTCGAATAACATACAACCATTACACTAAACCTACCCTGTTTATCTATGTTGGTTGAATATTAATGCACAAATAATACTATTATTGGCGATCACTTGAGTTAAAATCACATTAGCCTAAACAAAATTATTAAATTATCTTATTAAGCGTGATTTCAAGTACAAATTCCCTTTAAAAATCATAAAAGGTGTGATCAAGCAATAACAATAAAATATAATCAAGCAACATAAATAATAACAAATAATAATAATCATGATAATAATCATGATAATAATCATGATAAGGCATAATAAAGCTTAATAATAATAGCAAGATTCTAAACATGATACTAATAAGATTAATAACAAATCCTAGCATGTCACTAAGCAATAAAGATCAAAGCTTTAAACCTAACATGGTACTAACATGATATTAGAAAGGATAAAATAACATCCTAACATGATACTAGAAAGCATTAAAAGCATCCTAACATGATACTAGGAATTATAAACAATAATAATCATGCAATCTACATTGTGAAAGAAATAGAGAGTAAGCTAATCTACTTACTTTGAAGCCTCGTACCTCTTTCTAATAACAAAATACACAAGTTAGTAAACTTCAATGAAAATAACAAAGAATAATCAAAGAATCAAATTGAAATCAAATTAAATAAAGTTTTGACTAGTTTTGGACCAAACCCAAAGAAAATATCAACCCTGCACGTCTAGGGCGAAGGCAACTTCGAACTTGGCTAAGAGACTCTAAGTCTTGTGAATGCGGAATATTGTATGTAAAAAGCTAGTTTTGAAAGAGAGGGAGAAAGAAAGCATATATTGCTCAAGAGAGAAAAGAGAGAATTGATAGTGAATGATAGTAATTGATAGTTGATTGATGATAATTGATGAATAAAAACAGAGGTTCGGGACCCTATTTATAAGAAAACAGTCCGAAAAATCTTAGAATTTGATAAGGAATAAAACTCCACTCTGTCGCTAATCAAACCGACCTTGTCGCCAAAGATTTATCCTGTCGCCAGGCGACAGAGTCTGTCGCGAGGCGACAAGCCTGTCGTTTCGCGACAAGACAGTTTTTTGCGGATTTTGTTTTTATCATATCTTTTGATATAGAAGTTCAAATAAGTCATATAATATGTCGTTGGAAAGCTCTTGAAGTCTACTTTTTAATGCAATTGGAATCAGATTAAAATCTTTTGTAGATAAAAAGATATGGCCGAAATAGTAGGACAGGTGTCAGTTTTGGATAGAGTTTCATATATCTTTAATATTTTTTTCGTTATAGCTCGGATTTAATATTATAATATATCATTGGAAAGATAATTTCAAGATCTATCCAACCATATAAAATTTGGATAAAAAATATGAGGAACGTAAATAATATCTGACTATCTTTGAACATGTTTGAATCCGAATAGAATTAGGAAAGTTTTAAAAAAGGAAAGTTTATATTCAAATCAAATTCTATGATCTTATCTTTTTAAAAAAAGGATAATTAAGATATTTTAGAAACTTATAAAAGATTCTAATCAATCCTAATTAGTTTAGGAATAGGATTAAACCTTTGGACCCTCCTCATGATCATTGGGTCGTAGGTAAAATCCGGTTTGGGCCCAGTTTAGTATTTTGGCCATAACTCCCTCATTATTCATCGGAATTGGGCTTATAATATATCGTTGGAAAGGTCTTTTCAAGCCCCATCCAACTACACCATTATTGGACCCTTATCATGGACCAAAATAAACTGAAATGGAAGTTTTCATAAAATAGAAATGGTTTTCGAAAACAGAAAGAAGGATTTTAATAAAAACTAACCGCAACACTTGACTTTTCACACTTTTACCTCATTCGATTATGTTTCGACGTGAAATATATTCATCACTGGGTTTGGTTTTGGGGAGACACAAATGGGTGTCTACAAATAGTATTATTGTTTTTATATAGTATATGTTTATTGTATGCTATTTAATCTTGTATTGTTATTTTTGTATAGTGAAAATGTCGAATCTTACCAAGCTTGAATTTGTGGCCCTTGATATTACCGGAAAGAATTATCTATCATGGGTGTTAGATGCTGAAATACACCTAGATGCTAAAGGCCCAGGCTAAAGCCATGATATTCCTTCGCCATCACCTCCATGAAGGACTCAAAAATGAATATTTAACTGTGAAAGATCCACAAATCCTTTGGAGTAATCTAAAGGAAAGGTATGACCACCAAAAAATAGTAATACTCCCTAGAGCTCGTTATTAATGGTTGAATTTGAGATTACAAGATTTTAAATATGTTAGTGAATATAACTCAGCTATGTTTAAAATAACTTCTCAATTGAAATTATGGGGAGAAAATATTACTGATGTAAAAATGCTTGAAAAGACATACTCCACTTTCCATGTTAATAATATTGTCCTGCAGACACAATATAGAGAAAAAGGTTTCAAAAATATTCTGAATTAATATCTTGTCTTCTTGTGGGAGAGCAAAATAACGAGTTGTTAATGAAAAATCATGAATCATGTCCTACTAGCTCTACTCCATTCCCTGAAGCGAATGTGACAACCCATAACGGGAAAGAAACTAAAAACAGAGACCATTCCAGTAGTAGTGGTCGAGGTAGAGGTCATGGTCGCGGTCGTGGGCGTGGTTTTAGTGGATATGGTAGAGGTCGTGGAGGTCATTACACAAATTATCATTCCCACCAGAAGTGGGAACGTAGGGATGATAAAGAGAAAAATGAGACCAATATATGTTACCGTTGTGGAGGAAAAGGCCATTGGTCTCGGGTTTGTAGAACTCCAAAGCATCTTGTTGAACTTTATCAAGAATCATTGACGAAAGGAAAGAAAGTTGAGGCAAACCTTGTTCTTGAAGATGGTGAAGGTGATTTTGATTTTGGCAATGCAAATTATTTCGATGTTGCTAATTTCCTTACTTTCCCGGAAGGGAATAATTTTGATTTCGGTAGTACAACTCATTTAGAAGTTGGTGATTTCTTCAATGCCCCGGAAGGGAATAATTAAGTTTATATTATTTTATGTCAACTTTAAGTATTAGACTTTATCTAGTTATTTACTTATGTTATTTTCTACGGTTGTAATAAGGACTTTATATGCTTTATGAATTTATATTTGGGTGTTTTTATTGAATTATTTATTTTATCATCTTTATTTTTATGCTTAATATTTTGACATATATTTTATTTCATGAAGAACATGGATATTACTCAAGTTCAGTTTGCTATGAATGGTGAAGAATTATGTCTTGCTGACAGTGCAACTACTCATACAATACTTAGAAATAAAAAAATACTTCTCTACATTAATGATGAAAAGGATTAATGTGAGTACCATATCGGGTAGTACAAATGTCATTGAGGGCTCCGGAAGAGCCACTATAAAATTGCCTTGGGGAACTGAAATTAAAATAATTGATGCTTTATACTCCCCATTGTCTCAAAGAAATTTATTAAGTTTTAAGAATATTCGCAACAATGGCTATCATATTGAGACAATCAATGAAGAAAATAGCGAATTCCTTCAAATCACAAATATAACTCAAGGCACAAAACATGTTTTGGAGAAACTCCCTACATTCTCCAGTGGTTTGTACTACACAAAAATCAATACTATTGAAACTCATGTTATAGTAAACCAGAAGTTTACTGATAATTTTGTTGTTTGGCATGACCGGTTAGGCCATCCCGGTTCAATAATGATGCGCAAAATAATTACGAATTCATGTGGACATTCTTTGAAGAGCCAGCAGATTCTTCATAATAATTTTTCATGTGCTGCTTGCTCAGTAGGCAAGTTAATAATTCGCCCATCACCAGCTAAAATTAATTTTGAATCAATTAGTTTTCTGGAACGTATACAAGGAGATATTTGTGGGCCTATACACCCACCATGTGGACCATTTAGATACTTTATGGTTTTAATCGATGCATCAACTAGATGGTCACATGTGTCCCTGTCATCAACTCGTAACCTGGCGTTTGCGAGATTACTTGCCCAATTAATTAAGCTACGTGCACATTTTCCAGATACTCCTATTAAGACTATTCGGCTTGATAATGCTGGTGAATTTACATCTCAAGCTTTCAATGATTATTGCATGTCCATTGGGATAAATGTTGAACATCCTGTAGCACATGTTCATACACAAAATGGTCTGGCTGAGTCATTAATTTAACGTCTTCAGTTAATTGCTAGACCATTGCTTATGAAATCCAATCTCCCAATTTCTGCTTGGGGACATGCTATATGCAGCAGCACTAATTCGCATTAGGCCAACAAGTTATCATAAGTTCTCCCCATTACAATTGGTTTATGGTCAGGAACCAAATATTTCCCATCTAAGAATTTTTGGATGTGCGGTTTATGTTCCAATAGCTCCACCACAACGCTCTAAGATGGGTCCTCAAAGGAGGTTGGGAATATATGTTGGGTTTGAATCCCCGTCAATAATTAAATATCTTGAGCCTACAACAGGGGATTTATTTACGGCTCGTTTTGCAGATTGTCATTTTAACGAGTCACTTTTCCCAACATTAGGGGGAGAAAAGAGAGAGCTGGAAAAGGAAATTAAATGGAATGAATTATCATTATCCTATCTTGATCCTCGCACTAAACAATGTGAACTGGAAGTTCAAAAGATAATTCATTTACAAAGTTTAGCGAATCAATTGCCAGACTCGTTTGCTAACCCAAAAAGAGTGAAGTCACATATTCCAGCTTTAAATGCTCCATTTAAAATAGATCTCCTGGAAGGACAAAATAAATTTGCTAATGAGTCTAAGCCACGTCAGAAACGTGGAAGACCAATAGGTTCCAAAGATAAGAATCCTCGGAAAAGAAAAGGAGCATTGATTGATGATGGTCAAATTGAAGAAACAAATTTCGAAGGATCTCCAAAAGAGAATTTAGACATGATACCGGAAGGAATCCAGGTACCTAATAATGAAGAAATTTCAACAAATTATATCATGTCTGGAATTACATGGAACCGAAATCAAATCGACGTCGATGATGTTTTTGCATGCAATGTAGCATTAGATGTTATGGATAATAATGAGGATCATGAACCAAAATCCATTGAAGAATGTAGACAAAGAAATGATTGGCCAAAATGGAAAGAAGCAATTGAAGCAGAATTAAAATCTCTTGGAAAAAGAGAAGTATTCGGACCTATAGTCCGTACACCTGAAGGTGTAAAGCCAGTGGGATATAAATGGGTCTTTGTGCGAAAGAGAAATGAAAAGGGTGAAGTTGTAAGATATAAGGCACGCTTAGTTGCACAAGGATTCTCATAAAGACCTGGTATTGATTATGAGGAGACATATTCTCCTGTGGTGGATGCAACTACTTTTAGATTTTTGATTAGTCTGGCAATAAGAGAAGGACTTGACTTACGTTTGATGGATGTAGTCACATCTTATTTAATGGCCCACTAGATAATGACATTTACGTGAAGCTCCCAGAAGGATTCAAACTTCCAGAAGCGGCAAAATCTAGTTCTCGAGAACATTTCTGCATTAAATTGAACAAATCTCTTTATGTATTGAAACAATCTGGGCGTATGTGGTATAACCGTCTAAGTGAGTATTTGTTAAAAGAAGGTTATAAGAATGATCCTATCAGCCCATGTATTTTTATAAAGAAATTTGGATCAGGATTTGTTATAATTGTGGTGTATGTTGATGATTTGAATATCATTGGAACTCCTGAAGAGATTTCAATGACTGTCAATTATTTAAAGAAAGAGTTCGAAATGAAAGATCTTGGAAAGACAAAATTCTGCTTGGGGTTACAAATAGAGCACCTAGAGAATGGAATCCTTGTGCATCAATCAACATACATAGAAAAGGTTCTTAAAAGATTCTCTATGGATACAGCACATCCATTGAGTAGCCCTATGGTTGTAAGATCACTTGAAGTAGAGAAAGATCCATTCCGACCTCGGAAAAATAATGAAAAAATTCTTGGTCCTGAAGTACCATATCTTAGTGCAATTGGAGCGCTAATGTACCTTGCAAGTCATAAACGACCTGACATATCATTTTTGGTTAATTTATCAGCAAGGTTTAGTTCATGTCCAACTCGGAGGCATTGGAATGGAATTAAACATTTATTTCGTTATCTTCAAGGTACGAAGGATATGGGTTTATTTTTCCCAAATTGTCCAAAGAAAATTTGATTGGTTTTGCAGATGTAGGTTATTTATCTGATCCTCATAATGGTCGATCACAAACTGGATATGTGTTCACATATGGTGGTACTGCCATTTCTTGGCGTTCCATGAAACAAACCATTGCAGCTACTTCTTCCAATCATTCTGAGATTTTAGCAATTCACAAGGCTAGCCGTGAATGTGTATGGTTAAGGTCGGTAATTCAACACATAAAAGAAGTTTGTGGTTTATCATCTGGGAAGGAGGCACTCACAACTTTATATGAGGATAATTCAGCTTGTATTGCTCAACTTAAGGAAGGATACATCAAAGGCGACAGAACAAAGCACATCGTACCCAAATTTTTCTTCATTCATGATCTTCAGAAAAATGGAGATATAAAAGTATTGCAGATTCGTTCATGTGAGAATTTAGCAGACTTATTTACTAAGGCTCTTCCGACCGCAACATTTAAAAAGTTAGTTTATCGTATTGGATTGCGTCGTCTCAAAGATCTTCAGTGATATAATAATGAGGGGGAGTAATTGTGCGCTGCACTCTTTTTCCCTTATCCATGGTTTTTTCCCACAAGGTTTTTCCTGGAAAGGTTTTTAATGAGGCAGCATATATGCGCATTACATCTATTTTAGATAATAACCATCCAAGGGGGAGCGTTATAAAATATGTTATTATGGATGGTCATTATAGCTTGTAAATATCACTTTTATGACTATCTTAAGTATGGTTGTAATAGCACCCTTATAATCCTCCTTTGTCATTAGGTCACATTAACCCTCTCATGAATGGACTCTTCATTGTCCATATAGGTTACAATGTTCTATCATGTATATATAGGTGACTCATGAAATGGATGAATATAGACATAACACTATTACCTCTCTACATCTCTCTCTCTTATTCTCCCTTTCCCCTTATTTATAATATAATTCTTATTATAACCTATTTCCCAAAAACAAAAGGTGACAATATAAATAAATAGATCATTTCATGTTTTTATGAAAATGAACCTCTAGGTAGCTATTTCAATCATCTAATAGTAATAAATAACTAAATAAGCTTAAAGTGTCTAACTATGATGCTCGTTAAATGTGTTACTCCGTATTTTACTTGGAGTATATATTAAAGGCAAATTCCTACGTTAAGTAGCGTGGTTTAATATTTTTGAAGCCTTATTTAGAAAAATTCTGATAAGATGGGCAAAAAACTTTGTCCTATGGTATATAAGTCTTCTCTAATTACATACTGACAATAACAAAACTTATAAGCAAAACTAAACCTCATAGTCTGACTAAACATTGCTTTGCTTATAAGTTTTGGTATTATCAGTATGTAATTAAAGGAGATTTACATAGGGGTAAGAGATTTGAAAGTTAGGCAAGGGTAAGTGTCCACCATATATTAATTTATTTCAATAGTAAAGTAGTACAAATATCAATACTTGTTACTGTTAACTTGTTGACTTGTGGCTTTGACATGTAATAGAACTATACAGCCAACAAGACTATTTACTAAAGGTACATATCTTTAAGAATGGCAGAGGCATATATGATCAAGACATTACTTATTATTGTTACAATTAAATTTTATGCATATTTAAGTTTAGATTCTAGCAAACAGAAAGTGGAGATACTCACTAAAAATTTAGGAATATTGCTTAATTTCATTACAACAAAAGGTTTATATATTTTTTTGCGTTTTCATTCCCATAATCCATCTACAAAATATTACATATAATTCATACATCACATGTACGTGAAGCACTTTAAGCACACTACTTATACATGTTCAACAAAACAACAGCAAGTACTTCACAGTAGCTTTAAATATTTCCCTAAAAGAACTTACTTGCAAAAAGTACTAATACCACCAAAAGGAAGTGCATATATACATTACAGACCATCCAAATTGTAGAAGCATAGTAGTAAGACTGATTAATTGTTCGAAAGCAAAAGACATTTCATAAGGTAGATATTTCTTTTCCCAACACCTTTTTTTTCAGTGAATAATATCTTCACTGAAGGCATTCCTAAAGGAAGGTTGTCTGAATAGTGTTCTATTGAAGTGCAGAACCATCAGCATTTGTATTGACTAAACTATCAAGTTTAGCTCCTGCATTTCCTTTTCTTTTCTGGCTGGGATGATTCGGCGCCTGTAACCAAAGTGTCAATCAAACACTTTTTACGTGCTCCTCTTGTTGCAATAGCTTCATTAAATCTCTTAGCAAGTGCTTCTTGTTTGTCTGAAACACTTGGAATTTTCAAAGCTTGAGATACTCCTGTTGGCTGTGCATGTATGTAAGTCATATCTGCACTTGAGTTCATTGCTGAAGCCATCATTGCATTACTACCAATGTTCATGTTGCCCTCATCTAGCATTTCATTTGACATAGTGTAAGGAGGGTGTTCTCATCGTAGGGGATCCTTCTCCTTAGATGCCCACGACCCTTTAAAGCCTATGACTTTACACTTGTTAGGTTGTATTAGGATTTGAATTCCTGACTTTTTGGGAGACCTTGAATTAGAGATGATTCTATCATACACGCTTTTTTGTAAGGAACAAGTAGGAGTCGCCAATGAGTTTTAGGAAAACCCATAAACCTCGTTCATGCCTTTCTCCCAAGTAGAGTTCAAGGGATATTTAGCATGAACGATAAGTTTACCCATGCCCAAATTGGTCTAGAAACCAGAAATAAGTTCGGAAGCGAGGGAACTAAGATAACGTTCCCTTTAGAGGGGCATCGCGATCCTAGCCCTAGTGCGGCCTCTACTAGCTCTTCCTTTGCACAATTTCATTACCAAACAATATATTAAACGTGATACCTTAAACTATGTAAGTTGGTTTTATTTACACACATCAATTCACATAGGAATTACATCGTGAGGTCGTTATTCTTATTTAATCAAATTCGTGAAAACAACAAGAAAATAAACAATATTTGCCTTGACTTAAGTGATCAACCAATAATTATTTGATTTGATACTAATCTTTATTTAATGAAAGTATGTGGAATTGATTAACTAATTATTTTAAAGGTGATCAAACAACACTAATTGATTAATTAAAGTTCTTTTAAACAAGAAAATAAAGGTGATTTAACTAAGTGCTCGGGAATTTACCACTTCTCTTTGCTAGATCTCCGTTTAGAACACTTATGGATTCCTTCTTGTTGGGGAACCTCCACCGTAGTAACAAAGTATCGAAACGGGTGAGTGTTTAGGACAAGAGGGTTAGGAAGCACAAGTTCACAAGTATTCTGCCAGAATTTTAAGTTATTTTTAGTGTGTTTTAAGCCTCGAATTAGGGTCTTATTTATAGGAAATGATTAGGTTTAGGGTTTAGAGCATTCTGCCGCAGCAGGTGTCGCGCGCAAGTGAATAAGTCGTGCGCGGTATACTTGGCGCAACTATTTGTCTTGCGCACTGCTCTATGGGAAGATTCGATTTTCCAATATTCTGATATTCTGAATCTTTCGCGAGCGCATCTCCAAAAGTTGCTGGTGGTGCTGCGCGCAACTGAATAAGTTGCGCGCGACTGCTGAGCGCGACTTTGTGAGATGCGTGCGACATTTTCCGCGGCAGCTTAAATTTTTACCTAGACGCTCCTAAATCCGTCATTATTGGGTTTTAAGCACGGGCTTAAGCCTAATTATGGTCGGGTTTAGTTAATTGGACCTCGTATTGGCCTTGTTCTTTTATTCGGGCTAGTCTTTTGTGTTTTGTGGTTAACCAGTTATCCATAAGTATTCTTCACTTTGATCCAACATGAAGATGGCTTTATTTATCGTCATTGCACTTCCTGTCGAGACAGGAGGCCAAAAGTAGATGTTTACAGTTAGCCCCCACTTTGATCGAGTCTAGGATAGACGATGATCAAAGTAGTCAAGGAAAAATCCGAGACTCACTCTGTGAAGTTCTCTAAAGTTAGAAAATCTTTCAGTAATGCTTAAGGATGTTGAAACAGTCCTCGGTTTGCTAAGTGTTTGAAACAAGTAGCTATTAAGGGTAGAGAAAGTTTTCCCTAGTCTTAACGCGCTAAAGAATCTAGATTGATCCTTTGCAATTGTAGAATACTTTTACAAGTAATTGTATTCTAGGTGATGTCAAGTCATGAGAAGAGATCGGTTTTAAAAAAGAATAAAAGGGGATGGTGTAGACACCCATTTGTGTCTCCCCAAAACCAAACCCAGTGATGAATGCCTTGCGCGTTGTGTTATTATCGAATTAGGTGAAAGTGATTCGAAAGCCAAATGTTGCGGTTTAGTTTTAATTAATTTCTTTTCTCTCTGTTTTTGAAAATGACTTTATTTATTTGAAAACGTCCATTTCAGTTTATTTTGGTCCATGATAAGGGTCCAATAATGGTGTAGATGGATGGGGCTCGAAGAGACCTTTCCAACGATATATTATAAGCCCAATTCCGATGAATAATGAGGAAGTTATGGCCAAAATACTAAACTGGGCCCGGTTATTTATTTTAATACGGCCCAATGATCTAGAGGAGGGCCCAATATTAATTATTATTCCTAAAATTATTAGGATTAATTATAGTTTTCTAGAAGTTTCTAGAAAGTTCCTTTTAATTCTAATATTGTTAGAATTAATAATTAATTATCTTTTAAAGATTTTTATTTGGAATAAAATATTGTTTTGTTATCTTAAAAATACGTATTTTATCTTCTGTACGGATTCCGTAGATCAAGTTGATTAAAGATCGGATTCCGCGTGAAGAAAAACGCGCTAATACAGGCTGTCGCCAAACGACAAGTCTGTCGCCACGCGACAGACCCTGTCGCCTCGCGACAGACATTGTCGCGTCGCGACAGAGTTAATTCCTGGCGACAGCGTGGAGTTTTATTCCTTATCAAATTCTATGATTTTCCGGATTATTTTTCTTATAAATAGCGTCCGAACTCCTGTTTTCAGAATCATCAATTATCAATTCTCATTCAATTCTCTCTTGAGCAATATATGCTTTCTTTCTCCCTTTTTCTAAGTTAGTTTTCACATACAATATTCCGCATACATTAGACTTAGAGTCATCTAGCCAAGTTCGAAGTTGCCTTCGCCCTAGACGTGCAAGGTTCGATATTTCTGAGGGTTTGGTCCAAAACTAGTCAAAACTTTATTGAATTTGATTTCAATTTAATTCTTTAATTGTTCTTTATTATTTTCATTGAAGTTTACTAACTTGTGTATTTTGTTATTAAAAAGAGGTACGAGGCTTCAAAGTAAGTAGATTAGCTTACTCCCTATTTCTTTCACAATGTAGATTGCATGTTTATTATTGTTTATAATTCCTAGTATCATGTTAGGATGCTTTTAATGCTTTCTAGTATCATGTTAGGATGTTATTTAATGCTTTTTAGTGTCATGTTTAGGGTGCCTTTACTCTTTTCTAATATCATGTTAGTACCATGTTAGGTTTAAAGCTTTGATCTTTATCGTTTAGTGATATGCTAGGATTTGTTATTAATCTTGTTAGTATCATGTCTAGGATCTTGCTATTGTTATCAAGCCTTATTATGCCTTATCATGCTATTATTGTTATTATTTATTGTTTATTATTATGTTGCTTGATATATTATATTGTTATTGCTTGATCACACCTTTTATGCAGGTTTAAAGGGAATTTGTACTTGAAATCACGCTTAATAAGATAATTAATAATTTGGTTTAGGCTAATGTGATTTTAATTCAAGTGATCGCCAATAGTAGATTATTTGTGCATTAATTTCAACCAACATAGATAAACAGGGTAGGTTAAATATAATGTTTGTATGTTATTCGAAAAGCGCGCATGAATACGAGCAGAACAAAGTAGAGGCCTATTTTATAGGGCGGGTCCTTTCTTTTGTAGATTGGATTCGTACCCTCATCTCCGGACCCTGTTTGGTTCAAGACCTTATGGAGTAGTTGATAGTCCTTTTGGATTGTCTTTTGGGTTTACAAGTTCCTAAAACTTGTTGGCGACTCTTTTTGCTCTTTGTCTTTCCCTTTGGAACGCCACCGTACTTTAGTGTATGATCACAGTGGGGTTCAAGTTTGGGGTTATCATAATGCTTGAAATATTCCCTACAGTTTTTGGCGACTCCGCTGGGGAGGATTTCTATTTATATTCCTGAAATTTATTAAATTTTGGCAATTATTTAGAATGAGCGGATGAGACTCGAAAAATTCTAAGTATTTCATGTGCGTGATTTGATTAACATTATTGTCATATGCATTAAAAGGTCCTCATGGGAGTACCCCATGAGTCAATCCATAGGAATTTTACACGTAGGAAATTTAGGAAATATCTTTCATGACTAGAATCGAAAAGATAATACGAAATCTGGAAAATTCGAAGAACACAGAAACTTGCCAAGGCATGTAGGAACTAGCGTCTAGAAAACAGGGCTTGTCGCCCGTAAAAAGTTTCTGTCGCCTGGCGACAGTTCTGTCGCTTGGCGACAGGAGCTTTTTTGCGGCGACAGTCCCTGTAGTCTAGCCCCAAGTTCTTCCAATACCGAGCCAGGGGTCTGTCTTCTTGCTTTGACCATTTCTAGTGTTGTTGGCTCGATTTTGCTTATTGATTGAGTCATTTTCTCACTTTTCTGAACCCATATGTGTTCTACATATGGATATAACCCTCTGGGGGTTCCTGCTTCACCTGCCCAATGGAATATTCCACTATCATGTGCAAAGTTCAGATTTGGGTACGTGTAATGTTTGTGAATCCACCAAACCGTGGCGTCGAGTTCGATTTCATCACGAACTCGCGGAATCCTGTCCATTCGCTCCAACCCTCCCGGTAGGCTTGTGTGCAATGCATATGGATTCTTAACCATGGACCTTTTTTACTTAACCATATCCTCGAACTTTAGAGAACTAGAGCCATGGTTAGGTTGCAAACTCATCATGTTGTGACTATGTGAACTACTTGTGCCTTTGTTTGTATATATTATATGTGTGTTAACCGTTTGTTTGACTTGTGTTAAAGACTAATTAAATTGATCAATGACTAAAAGGACTTTGTCTAATCAATTAATTAATTAATTTTGAATTAATTAAAGGCTAATAATTTAATCAATTCGACTTAGTACGACTTTAGGCATGTCCATTTAGAGTAAAATTACTGGAAACAGTCCAGATTAATGTTCCAGCAATGGCACAGGAATTTGGACTGTGACGCCGCAGTCTAGTGTTTGTCACCTGGCGACAATTTTGTCGTCTGGCGACAGGATCTAAACGGTGGCGACAGTCCTGTTGTTTTAGCGACAGTCCAGTTTTCTTGCTTGAGTCACCACGACGAGTCTAATTAACAGTCTACTAATCGGATTAATCAGTTTGTTAATATTTCAAACCATGTTTAAGTCTTTAATTGAGTTTAGGCATTTAAAAGTCCCATGGTCACACACTAGTAGTCAAGGCATGTCACTCACATACACATAAAGCACACACATAACATGTTTGTCACGTTATAACCATGTCTATAGAGTCTTGAATGCGTGTTTTCCGTCATTTTTTTTGGGGGGGGGGGGTAAGTCGGATATTAATCCTCCAATTTTTAACTTCCCTTAAAATATATACCCCATCTTTATTTTTTCTTCTTATTCTTTCCTTTTAAACATAAAGTCAAGTCAATTAGAGTCAAATATTAAAACAAATATGGTTTAAATTACAGCGCGTGGTCAAGAAAGGAAGGGCGCTTAATCAAAGACAACACTTTTGTTCAAGTTTTACTTTTCGACAAACCAATCGGTAGGAAAAGGAAAGCTAAGAAGGCAATGGCTAGTCAAGAAGAACTTAATGAAGTCAAGGGACAGGTAGCCAACTTGGCTGAGATGTTGCAAAACTTATCGCTGCAAATAAGTAACCTTGAAAAACAAAAACAAATGGACCTAATCCAGGAAAGCTTGGGCAAACTGTCCAACGATTTCAGATTTCAAGAGATTAGCTCCCAAGGGGTCTCAGTGGATAAAGACCTTCTTCCACAAAAGTTCAATCCCAACGACATCCCTAAGTTCAAGGCTATGGATAATCCCTATTTTCATTTAAGAGCTTTTGAAACTGTAATGAGTATTAAGGGGATAGATAGAAAAGCATTTCATTCTGTATTTTCATTATCCTTAGAAGCTGTATGTCAACAGTGGTACTTTTCACTTGATAAAGAAAAGACCTCTAGTTGGGAATCTATTGTGAGCGCTTTCATTGAAAGGTATAAATGCAACATACAAGTTGAAACCGATCATAGAGAATTAGAAATGCTGAAACAAAAAGAAAGCGAGGGTTTCACCTCCTTCTTCAATAAATGGAGGGAAACCACTGCAAAAATGGTTGAAGTGCCTAGTGAAAAGGAATCCGTCAGGATGTTCATTAAAAATCTCCAAGAAAAATATTCTAAGCATCTCAAATACCAAAGTAACTTAAATACTTTCAAAGCGGTATATGATATTGGAATTAACATTGAAGATGACCTTGCTAAACAGAAAATTGCTAATAACAACTCAAGTAGTAGCTGGAAAAATTAGAAGAACGACAATCCTTCTTCATCCAAATCTACCCACTCAAATAATGCTAGCACTTTTCCTCTTAATGAAGTATTGGCAATGAATAATAATCAAGGACAAAAGAAACCATTTAGGAAGAATTATACTCCTATTGGTATGAGTTATGACACCGCATTTGATCGTTTACATGCAAAAGGTCTTATAACTCCTATTGGACCATTTGGGGACCCACCTATCGAAAAGAGAACGGCTAGCTGGAACCCAAATGCACATTGCAAATATCACCAAGGTAGGGGTCATCCTACAGAGAATTGTTGGAGATTAAAGGAAGCCATTCAAGATTTGATTGATAGTAACAAGCTCCCATTACCTCCTGCAAGTAAGAAGCCAAGTATCAATACTGCACCGCTATCGGATTCTTTGGCTATTTCCGACGAAGAAAACCAAGAGGATCCATCTAGTCTCATAGAGCCTATCGAGACCATTGAAGAAGAAATCTTCGAAGATGCTCTCGAATTCTCCGGTCAGGAACCCGCAACTAAGCAAGAAGTATTGGCATTGACATTAATACTTTCGGAATTGAAAGAATTAATCTCACAAACCTTCGAGGCCATAAAAGAGAAAAATGAGTTGCTTAAAAATAAACCTCCACTTAAGCAAAAGAAACCATTTTCTTTCCAAGTAATTGACACTCCCAAAAAGAACAATAGGGAATATACTCCAATTGGGATATCATACACAAATATATTCAAAATGCTCTTCGAGAATGGAAAAATCCAACCTCTCGAGCCAAGACCATTTGAATCGCTGAAAAGGACAGACAAATATTATTGTGCATATCATCAATCAGGAGGACATACAATAGAGCAATGCTTCAAGTTTAAAGATTTGGTCCAACGTTTGATTGATGAGGAAAAGTTAGTTCAACTTCCACAAGATGCCATGATTAATGGAGTATGGGACAGCGACGATGAGGATGTTTACCTTAAAGACATTGAAAAAACTCCTCTATCAACAATATACCCAGTAAGTGACATTTGGGATGAGGAGGATTCACCCATAGATGTCCTCACTAGATCCGGGAGAATACAACCTCCCATTTCAACACAACCCATACCTTCTATTCAGCAAATTCCCGTGCCTATTATAGAAGACAACGATGTTGTCAAACAGCTAAAAAAGACTAAAGTAGAAATGAATGTATGAAAACTTTTAGCCACATCTCGAGAACATAGAGTTGCAGTCATGGATGCACTGGCTAAGGTAGGCATAGATTCGGACACCACTCCTGAGGGACTTGCAAACTTCCTCACGAGCGATCTCCCAAGTCCAATTAATTTGGTCACTTTTTCGGATAAAGATCTACCACCGGAAGGTGACAAACACAATAAAGCTCTAAACCTCACAGTCATATGCAAAAGAATGAATGTCCCTATGACTCTTGTGGATAACGGTTCAGCAATTAACGTGTGCCCACTTAGAACCGCAAGAATGTTGGGGATAAGAGATGAGGATTTATCCCCGTCAACCCAAGGAATAAGAGCCTATGATAATTCACGTCGTCAAGCATTAGGGACGATCACTATGAATGTAACGGCAGACGCAATTGAACATGCTACTACATTTCAAGTAGTAGATATCAAAGCGTCTTTTAACTTGCTATTAGGACGCCCTTGGCTTCATGATTTAAAGGCCGTCCCTTCGTCTCTCCATCAACAAGTAAAGGCTATAGTTGGAGGCATTCCAATAACCATTGATGCTTCATCTATGAGGATTAAAACAGTAGAAAATCCACTAATCAATGTGGAACACGATGAAAACGATGAAGATTTATGGGGCTTTAGCGAAGAGGTCTCCTTAATAGAGGAAGATGAAAGGACCCCTCTTCATTATGACCTCCACTCAAACATGATAACAAATGCTATCCTAAGAAAACAAGGACACTTTCCTGGAATGACTCTAGGAAAGAAGAAAGGAGTAGCTAAACACATGGGCTTACCTGGCCTCCCTAAATTGGATACTTTCGGACTTGGTTTTGAACCAACCCGCGAAGACCTTAAACGAGCCCAGGAAAAATCAAAATCACGAAGAAATGCTCGCATACAAAAAAAGGAAATACCCATGGAGCAATATCCTCTTACTTTAAATGGGCAATTTATAAGAGAAGGAGAGGATTACCCTTGTCATGAATTTCCTGAACCTTTTGTTGTGAATGGTATAAGGCAGCCTGGATTCGAAATCTTTTTGGATTGGTACTTCCTAGACGAGATCCCAGCTCCAACATATAAGGAAAAGGCACCCCCTTGTTTCGACTTTAATGTCATGGGACTCCTCTTTGGAAGGGAAAAGAACGAATCAAGATATGTGGAAGATGATTCTTCACTCATCCAAGCAGTTCTCCAAAGCGAAAATTTTGATCCCTCCGAACTTATCACTCCAATAGAAGATCAAGAGCGTGGATGGCGCAAGACAGTGAAGATAGTTACTACAAATGGAAAGAAGATTTCAATAACTACAGGGCAAGGACCAATATTCGAAGAGTCGTCTGAGTCAGAATCTGAGTTAGAGTCTTCCCCCATCGAGTCTTCTAAGTCTTTAGTTGTAGCATCCTCACCTTCTTTTTCTACTCCTAGGATAGTTAGCAATCAAGTCCCGACGGACATTTCTTTATTTGATGTAATGATTTCCGAGTTTAATAATATGTCTTCTTCCCCTTATTCCTCTTGTTTCTCTTTATCTAAAGATGACGAGCATTGCTTAACTAATGATGAAAATGACAAAGAAATAATTAAAGCAATGGAAACACTTGAAAATAAGACACCAATAATTGAGGATACAGAAACGGTTGATATCTCAAAAGATCCAACCATTAAAAGAGAAGTTAAAATCGGACTGACGCTAAACAAAGAAGAAAGAACCGATTTAATTAATCTACTTAAAGAATTTATCGATGTATTTGCTTGGTCATACGAAGATATGCCAGGCATTAATAGAGAAATAGCTCAACACACTATACCATTAATTCCAGGAATGAAACCTGTAAAACAAAAGTTACGTCGAATGAAACCCGACTTGGCCCTTAAAATAAAAGAAGTACAAAAACAAATAACTGCAGGTTTTATCCGGGTATCCAAATACCCCGAATGGGTCGCCAATGTTGTCCCAGTTCCGAAAAAAGATGGTAGAGTTCGAATGTGTGTCGACTATCGAGATTTAAATAAGGCAAGTCCAAAGGACGACTTCCCTTTGCCACACATCGATATTTTAGTAGATAACACAGCAAACCATGCACTTCTCTCGTTTATGGATGGATACGCAGGATACAATCAAATCCTCATGGCCGAAGAAGATATGGAGAAAACAACATTCATAACACCTTGGGGTACTTATTGCTATACGGTAATGCCATTCGGGTTAAAAAACGCGGGTGCCACTTACCAACGAGCAGCAACTGCCCTACTCCATGATATGATGCATAAAGAAGTGGAGGTCTATGTGGATGACATGATTGTAAAATCAAAAGACCGCCAAGGACACCCAATAGCTTTAAAGAAATTCTTTGAAAGATTAAGAAAATATAACATGAGGTTAAACCCCTCTAAATGTGCTTTTGGAGTTACCTCAGGGAAACTCTTGGGTTATGTCATAAGCTCTAGAGGAATAGAGATAGATCCCACCAAAATTAAAGCAATCATGTCCATGCCACCGCCCAAAACCGAAAAGCAAATTCGAGGATTTATTGGCCGGTTGCAATACATAAGTAGGTTCATATCCAAGTTAACCATGATATGCGGACCAATATTCAAAAAGCTTAAGAAAAATGTACCAATCATATGGGACGATGAGTGTCAAAAAGCCTTTGAGAAGATCAAAGCCTATCTTTCGAATCCTCCCGTATTAGCCCCAGCACTCCCCGGAATACCCTTAAGACTATACTTAACCGTCACAAAGGAAACAATGGGAGCTATGCTCGCACAAGAGGTAGAAAGCAAAGAAAATGCTATTTACTACCTAAGTAAGAAAATGCTCGAGTATGAGACACGCTACACACCATTGGAAAAGTTGTGCCTCGTGTTGGTGTGGGCCACAACTAAATTGAGGCATTACATGCTCGTGCATACCGTTTACGTAGTCTCACGAATGGATCCCCTAAAATACCTATTCGAAAGATCTACACTTAATGGACGAATCTCAAGATGGATAGTAAATTTGGCCCAATTCGACATAAGGTTTATGGCTCAAAAAGCAATTAAAGGATCAGTGGTCTCGGATTTTCTAGCAGATTTCCCAATAGAAGATTCAACACCCTTAGAAGAGAATGAATTCCCGAACGAAAATTTAATGATGACAGAGGATGATACATGGACTCTATATTTTGACGGAGCCTCAAACCAAAAGGGGTGTGGCGTAGGAGTCTTATTAGTATCACCTAAGGAAGAACATGTCCCTATATCTATCAAATTAGATTTCGACGTCACCAACAACGCAACTGAATATGAAGCATGCGTGGTAGGCCTCGAAACCGCTTTAGCCATAGGCGTAAAGAAACTCCGGATATTTGGAGATTTATCCCTAATTATTAATCAAATCTCCAAAAGATGGAAGGTTAGGAGTGAAAGTTTAGCCCCTTACCAAACATATTTGGAAACTCTCACCGATCAATTGGAAAAAGTGGAATACACTTACCTACCTAGAGAGGAAAACCAATTCGCCGACGCCTTGGCAAGGCTAGCCTCAATGGTTAGAATACCTAAGGAAATTGAGCAAATGCCTTTAACCATAGAAAAAAGGCATAAACCAGCATACATTCAGGCCATAGAAGACGACGAAGTAATTCAAGAAGAAGAACCAGAGGAGGAACCATGGTTCGTAGATATATTGAATTATGTCACCAAAGGAGAATATCCTCCTCATGCTGACAAAAGAGCGAAAAGAGCATTAAGACTCTTAGCTTCCCAGTTTGTACTCATAGGAAATGAACTACACAAAAGGGTACCTAAGGGACGAGCTCTATTATGTGTAGGCAAAAAAGATGCTCAAAGGGCTATGAGAGTAATCCATGAGGGTATATGCGGAACACATGTTAACGGCAAAATGCTAGTCCAAAAGATAATGCGAGAAGGATATTACTGGACTACCATGAATAAAGATTGTCATCAATATGTAAAAAGATGCCCAAAATGTCAAATTTACGCAAATTTGCAACATATCCCACCATCTCTTCTCTACACCTACACTTCACCATTGCCTTTCTCTACATGGGGAATAGACATAATTGGAAAGATTACACCTCCCGGAACAGGAGGTCATGAATACATCTTGGTTGCAATAGATTACTTCACAAAGTGGGTGGAAGCACAATCGTATGCTAAACTCACCGCCAAGCATGTAGCACTCTTTATCGAAAGAAACATAATTTGTCGATACGGAGTCCCACATGAAATGATAAGTGACAATGGAACTCACTTTCAAGCAGAATGTGAAGAATTGCTGCAAAAGTATGGTATTCAACATCACCATTCTTCCCCGTATAGACCTCAAGCAAATGGAGCAGTTGAGGCCGCTAATAAGAATTTGAAAACGATCATTGAGAAGATGACTGAAAATTATAAAGATTGGCCTGACAAACTTCATTTCGCACTGTGGGGTTATCGCACGTCAATCCGAACGTCAACAGGAAATACGCCATTTAATTTAGTATATGGGATGGATGCCGTACAACCTGTAGAGTTAGAAATACTTTCTTTACGCATTGCGTTAGAAAGTAAACTCGATGAAGTTGAGTGGACTAGAGCACGATATGAAGAGCTAATCCTACTCGATGAAAAACGACTAGAAGCTCTGCATCATACCCAATGTTATCAAACCCGCATGGCTAGACATTTTAACAAAAAGGTCAAGACTAGAAATATCAAGGTTGGGGACTTGGTATTAAAAGCATTAAGGAAAAATGTCTTAGATCCAAGAGGCAAATTCCGGCCTAATTGGTCTGGACCATATATTGTCAAAACAATCTTGTCAGGAGGCGCGGCTAAATTAACTGATATGGATGGCAATGAATTTTCAAACATGACAAACTTGGACCAACTTAAGAAATACTACCCATAAGTACTTGAGTGAAACACTCAAGAGAGCTACGTTTGGCCTGATTCCTTAAATAAAGGATACGTAGGCAACCCGTACAGGGTGCAGCCACTTTAATTCCTTCAAATTCTGTATCCCCGAAGTAAAAAATGCACGTCCGCAAAATTTCAAGACTGGCGCCAGAAAATAGACTCTGTCGCCAGACGACAATTTTGTCGCCAGGCGACAGAGCCAAATCGTCAGCGACATTGCATCAGATAGCAGCGCCAGTCTTCTGCAAGTGTCTAGACAAGCTTCACGTATTCTGGAAATTTGTTCGACTCTCGTACTCGAATTAATTCTCCGAAAAATAAATGTTGTAATTGTTTTCATTGCTCTAATTGAAAGTTAATTAAAATAAAAGCTGAAATTTTATTGATTAATAAAGAAAGTACATTATTGATAAAATGAAAGCTGAAAAATTAACTAAAACAAATTAACTTTGTCTAATAAATCAAAAGAAAAGCAATGTTCTAATCTTTTTTCTCCTTCTTCATTCTTTTCCAATTTGTGTCTTCATTCTCTTCCTCTTGATCCATAACCTTCGCTAGGAGACAACCGTTAGAAGATCTACACTCTATTTTAGTATAGATAGTTTCTCCTTCCGCTAGGACTCCATGTTTCTTCTCTACCCAAGCTTCCTTCTTAGTAGAGTCGACTTTTCTTTTTCCTTGATTTTTCTTAGCACTCTTCTTTCTAGGCATAATAGGAGTCTTAAATTCAATTCTTTCCCCTAGGCGTTCTTTAGCAGGGACCTTCTTGTCACCTAGGCGATCCTTCACATTGGTCTTTTCAATTGCAACTTGAGGTTTTTGGAATCTTCCATCAAGCCATTGCTTCACTTTATTTGACAAGCAAGGTGGTTCCTTATGGGTAATCACCTCCCATAAGGGCCTACCACTCCAGTATCCATCAAAGCGCTCAACCTCTTGTGACACAGGAAATTCATAAGGACGGCGAAGATCTCCTATAGGGATGGTTTGTGCGAGACCATATTGTCTCATGACTCTACGAGGAAAATAAAAGGTTAGTCTCGACAAGCTCGGGAGACGACAATATGCTTGGTTACTACAACCAATCATCGCCTCAATCTTCCACCAAGGAACAATCCAGTTTATGGTAAAGTCACCGGCAGCGAACACCTTGCTCCACTCATGGCGACTGATTTTCAAAAATCGTTTTTTTCGGCGGACTATGCAATTTGGAACATATGTATGAATATCATCAGGAGGATTAATAAGCTTCAGCCTCTCCATGAGCCATATCTGCAAAATATGTATTTAAATTAATATTACAGTGTAAAAATAATATGCTTTAGTTCTTGATAAATTAATAATAACATTATTTTATACCTGTAATAAAATTGGAGAACCTCTTAAAGGTGCTCTTGAATTCTTTCTTAGTGCATCTAACCACAGCATAGTCTCTCCAACAATTAATGGCATTGGATTTCTCCCAGATTCAACTTGTTCTATAACAGATATAATTATCGATTGCCCTTCATTATCTTTACCACTCACTAAGAGCAATTGGTTAAATAAACAATAAAGGAAAGCCCTTCTTTTATAGACACGGAAATCGGGATTGGGATTATCATAGAAATAATGTGCAAATTCTGTCAAATTAACTATGTTACCATGCACTATGTGTTTTAAAGCCGTCCCCCTCAAATCAAAAAAGTGTTCGAAATCCTTATAATAATATTCATTGATTCTAGGCATTACCGTAAGGTCTGTGGAATAATAACCTATGATGGCCCCAAATTCTTCCGGTAAAGGACATATTTCATCATGAAAAAATCTAAAACAATGAGTATTAATATTCCAATAGTCTATGGCAGAATAAATAAAATCAATATCAAGACTCATCCCCTTGACTCCAAACATACCCCCCATATGAGAAAGATCTAATGCTTTTTTATCTTTAGCAGTTAGGTGACGACACCATTCATCCATGTACCCACAAAAGGTTCTTTTAGCTAAAGGCATGATTACTAATTAATTAACTATTTAATAAGCTGGTTAAATTATGCAGTAAGCGGATGATTCGGGGGCTATTTATAACTTTTTTGCACGATAGACTTCAATTCCTGTAGGAAACAGGAAAACGCGTCTGTCGCCAGGCGACAAAATTGTCGCGTGGCGACAGATGCTGTCGCGTGGCGACAGACCCTGTCGCGTGGCGACAGGATGGTTTACGCGGCGCCAGTTTATTCCTTAGCAGCGTCACCTATTGCGCGTAGCAAACCGTGTTTTTACGTATTTGATTTCGACTTTGAATTGACTTACTGTTCTATTCCTCTTCTCATACCCTCAATTATAATTTTTATTATTTTTATTATTATTACTATTATTATTACTCCTATTATTATTATTATTATTATTATTATTATTATTATTATTATTATTTATCATTATTATTTTTATTATTATTATTATTATATTAAAGCTTAATTAATTTTAAGCTTGCCCTCATTTTCTTTTTTCTTTTTTTGGGGGAGAGAGTCGGTACCCTCCATTAATATTAAAATGACGAAAAAATTTTGCGCAAAAATTACACTTTCTCACACACTTACATACACAATGCATGCATTATAAAGTAACAAACTAAGTAAATAAAATGTTCAATCAATAATAAAATGCATATATATATACAAGTGTCTGGTACATGAGTCACATAAATACAATAGGCAAAGTCCTACAAAAGTCAAACATAAAACAAACACAGGTACAACTATGGCGCTGGAGGTCGCAAGTCGCGAGGAATGCCAAATGTATCGAAAAACGCCCTACTCCGCGGAGTATGTCCATCATCGTCCCCTGGACCACCAGACGACGCAAACTGTAGCTCAGGACCAGGCCACCTAACCTCACCCTGAAACCCGACGGAAAGAGGCTGGGGCTGCAAAGGCTGCTGCGACGACGAGCCAAACTCGTATGTCCCACCACCCATCCCACCTCGAACGGTCGGCCCGGTCGGAATGTCCTCAGGTGATGACGCCGAATCCTCTACAGCGGCGGCCTCAGAACGACCACCTCGACCACTAGAAGTAGTCCGGCGACGCCTCGAGTCGGACCTAGTAGTCTCCCTCCTAGGCTCGGGCCTCGATCGAGTGCGTGGAGAAGGAATAGGCTGCCCGTGCAAAAGTAAATCAAAGTTAGCAAATGCAACGAAAATAAAGCCAAAAGCAGTAAAAGTAAAAGTAACACCTCCTCAGCGTCGTTGCTACGACAGGTAGCACGGTTCCGCAACCTCACAAGCTGGCTGCGAAAGGCGTCAATGCACCTGGCCATAGCCGTCACCACCTCACGAGAGAACTGCCAAAATAGCCAAAGTCAATAACAATTATAAAGCCAACATAAGGATGGTATAAAAAAAAACTACTTACTCGAGTCTGGTGACGAGGAATAGACCGCTCCACAAACTGCTCTCCCTCTGGAGCTGGCGGAATAAGCTCCTCGATCGGTCCATACGTACCCTGGTAGCGTATAGACATCCTCGGAGGGATGAACTCCCTAGGACCAGCCTGCTAAAAGTAAAAGTTAGAAAGATACTTGGGGGCTACCTAAGAAAGATAAACTAAACGAATAAAAGCATACCGCTGCCTCCTCAGAAGGGACAGGAGCCGGCGCTAGCAACGGTAGCAGGTCCTCCTCATAGCTCTGCTCAAGGAGAACGTATGACCTCCAGGGAGTACCTCGCGAAGGCCCACCAGCACGATCCCGCTGCAAGGCATCGTGGAACATATGCCGGGGTGGAGGAGCAGGAACAACGAAGGTATCTGAGGAGTGCTGGATGGCCACCCTCTCCCCTAGGTAGACCACCGCGTCATACGTCCCCAGAAAGTAACGACGCTCAGCTGTATACTGCGCCGCCAGCGCAGAGATAGGGAAAGCAGCCCAAGGTCGATATACTGGGCTTGGCTCCTGAAACATCACTAAGTAAGATACTAACGCTGAAAGGTGATAAAAGAGAAAGTAAGAGTTAAAGAAAAACCCACCGTGAGGATCATCTCTCGAAGGCGTAGCACCTCCGGCGGACTTCTGCGGCCTCCCCAACTAGCAGCAATGGGGAGCACGCGAGGAGAAGGCCTCGCAGGCGCAAGAGAAGGGAAGTACTCGTAGAACCAAATCTATACAAAAAGTGAAAATCAGTAAAAATTGTGTTCCTAAAATCTAGAGTTAAAATCTGAATAGGGAAAAGGAGGTATACCTCTACAACCCTCCAGAAACTGGAAAGGGCAATCTCCCCAGACAGCGCCTTGTGACGATAGGAACGTCGCAAGCCCAGTAAAAAATCCGCCTAGGCCATACTGGCCCAGTCATATGTCCCGACCAACTGGAGGTCGCGAACGGCGGACAGGTAGTATAAAAGTACTCTACTACCTCGATCAGGGGAAAATGTCCCTGATAGCAGAATCAGCACAAAGATGCGCACCCACTGCTCTCGGGTGGTCGCATCATCCTCGAAAGCTGCAGCCAACGTGCAGCGACGGATACATCGGGAACTCAGCTGTCCCGACTGAGCCTCAGCCTGGGCCCGAATAACGATCGGCCCCAATAACTCCAAAACCTCTGGCGAGTAAACAGTAACGCCAGCATCGAAAGGTAGAGGAGTAGACTGGAACTCTAGCCCCGTGATGAGACTAAAGTCAGCTGGAGTGACTGTCATCTCACCCTAGGGAAAGTGAAAAGTGTTGGTGGTGTCCCAAAAGAACTCCACCAAAGCCCGGACGACGAGGTTACCCCCATCGTATGAAAACATGGCCCGAGTGGCCTGCAGCAGAGGAGTCAACCCACATGACTCCCAAAGACGACGAAGCCCCTCATCGCGGCAGATGAAGTTGTCGTACAGGGAGATGATGGTGGAATTACCCGAGCCATGGCTACGGGTCCTCCCACTCGCAAGACCTCGTCGGATTCTCTCCGACAGATGATGAATCGGCGCGTGAAATAGAGTGCGCTCGTCCCAATCAGGCATGACACCCAGCCCGGAAGTAGAAGGTACGTCCTCGCCCTCACTGGTGGGCTCGTCCTCTCGACGTGTGTCCCTCGACCGAGAACCGGAACCACGTCGTCTAGCCATGCTAAAGTATGTAAAAGTAATTAAACTTAAGTTTCTACAGTATCTAAAGTTCGCCTAAGCCGCATGATACTATGTTAAAAAAAAAAACAGAGTACGTAGTACTAAAACAGAGCAAAAATCTCAAACAAGCATGGAAGTGTTCTTTGAGAAAATAAACAATTTCTTGCAAACATATGATGAATATTTGTGACAAATTGTACAAGTAAAGCAGTCAAAATGCAAAGAACGACCCACATTGTTCTTCACGACCTTAAGAGGTCCTACAATGGTGAATTGTTTATTTTTTCACCAAATTGAGTCAAGCAAGTCTCAAAATACTCCCAAGGTAATATACAAGCATAATTAAACAAATTCAAGGCATAAAATTCAACGAGCAAAGCAAATTAAGTAAAATGAGTTTCGAATTTTCGGAAAAAACGCAAACAAGAACGCATAATTCATCAAAAACCGAGTAGAGTTTGAGCAAAACTTACATAGATCGGGAAAATAGATAAGAAAAGCTTCGATTTGCAACAAGTTTGAGCGAATTTGGTTGAGAAATGAGCAAGAACGAGTAGTTAGAAGTTTTTTCGCGAAATTGGTGAAGCAGAGCAGCGAAATGAGAAAGAAGAAGAAGACGGGTTTAAAACCCCGATTCTGTCGCCAAACGACAGAATTGTCGCGAGGCGACAGACTCTGTCGCACGGCGACAGATGCAAAAGCTCGCGACAGGCACTTCTGGTCAGCGCTGGAGCGGCGACAGAGTGCTGGACTTTACCTTATGGTTTTGTGGGTCCATTTTAGTAATTTGGGTTCCTTGGTACGCCAGTTAGCCCCTTTAAGCAATTGACATGATTTAGTCAGCTTGATCGAAATGCACTGAGTGATCGACTTGATGAAAGATCGTCTCACTTTAGCTTAAAACGCCTAAGTATTGGCTCATAATAAGGCACCGAAATAATGGTTCAAGGCACCGAAATAATGGTTCAAGGCACCGAAATATTGGTTCAATAAACGCACCAAAATAATGGTTCACAAAGGCAAAAGCACCAAAGTACCGGCACAAATATAAAAACAATGATAAATAATGATATTAAGGGTCAATAGGTAAAGTGATTCTTTGGCAATGTCTCAACATAAAGGGAAATTGTTTAGCGGCGAAGTACGGTCGTGACGAGGTAGTGTCACAAATGGTGGAGATGGCGAAGCAAGGCCACCTTCGGCGGTCCCTCAAGGTAAAGAAGAGATTGTCTATAGCGGCGACATACTGCTGTGGCGACGTATGGCCACACCCAGGAGATGACGACATACAGTTATTTTCGACGATATTCCCGAAATACTGTGGAGGATTATCACCAAGAATATTGAAGGCGACGACATATGGTTATCTTCAACGATGGCGTTCACAAGGCACTGTGGAGGTTGTCACAAACAACGTATGAAGTAACAACAAAATGGTTACTTTCAGAGACGTGTGCTCGACGGTGCAAGATACGCGTTTCTTAACTCTTTTATCTGTTTAACTCATGATTAGTTTTGCACGTATTGGCGTTATAAGAATGATTTGGAATTGCAGAACGTTTTGAATCATTCTCCGTCCCTATCGATACTTTGACTCTCGTTTTTCGAAACATAAGTTTCTTCAAACTCAGTCAAAGTGGGGGCTTCTGTAGACACCCATTTGTGTCTCCCCAAAACCAAACCCAGTGATGAATGCCTTGCGCGTTGTGTTATTATCGAATTAGGTGAAAGTGATTCGAAAGCCAAATGTTGCGGTTTAGTTTTAATTAATTTCTTTTCTCTCTGTTTTTGAAAATGACTTTATTTATTTGAAAACGTCCATTTCAGTTTATTTTGGTCCATGATAAGGGTCCAATAATGGTGTAGATGGATGGGGCTCGAAGAGACCTTTCCAACGATATATTATAAGCCCAATTCCGATGAATAATGAGGAAGTTATGGCCAAAATACTAAACTGGGCCCGGTTATTTATTTTAATACGGCCCAATGATCTAGAGGAGGGCCCAATATTAATTATTATTCCTAAAATTATTAGGATTAATTATAGTTTTCTAGAAGTTTCTAGAAAGTTCCTTTTAATTCTAATATTGTTAGAATTAATAATTAATTATCTTTTAAAGATTTTTATTTGGAATAAAATATTGTTTTGTTATCTTAAAAATACGTATTTTATCTTTTGTACGGATTCCGTAGATCAATTTGATTAAAGATCGGATTCCGCGTGAAGAAAAACGCGCTAATACAGGCTGTCGCCGCGCGACAGACCCTGTCGCCTCGCGACAGACATTGTCGCGTCGCGACAGAGTTAATTCCTGGCGACAGCTTGGAGTTTTATTCCTTATCAAATTCTATGATTTTCCGGATTATTTTTCTTATAAATAGAGTCCGAACTCCTGTTTTCAGAATCATCAATTATCAATTCTCATTCAATTCTCTCTTTTCTCTCTTGAGCAATATATGCTTTCTTTCTCCCTTTTTCTAAGTTAGTTTTCACATACAATATTCCGCATACATTAGACTTAGAGTCATCTAGCCAAGTTCGAAGTTGCCTTCGCCCTAGACGTGCAAGGTTCGATATTTCTGAGGGTTTGGTCCAAAACTAGTCAAAACTTTATTGAATTTGATTTCAATTTAATTCTTTAATTGTTCTTTATTATTTTCATTGAAGTTTACTAACTTGTGTATTTTGTTATTAGAAAGAGGTACGAGGCTTCAAAGTAAGTAGATTAGCTTACTCCCTATTTCTTTCACAATGTAAATTGCATGTTTATTATTGTTTATAATTCCTAGTATCATGTTAGGATGCTTTTAATGCTTTCTAGTATCATGTTAGGATGTTATTTAATGCTTTTTAGTGTCATGTTTAGGGTGCCTTTACTCTTTTCTAATATCATGTTAGTACCATGTTAGGTTTAAAGCTTTGATCTTTATCGTTTAGTGATATGCTAGGATTTGTTATTAATCTTGTTAGTATCATGCCTAGGATCTTGCTATTGTTATCAAGCCTTATTATGCCTTATCATGCTATTATTGTTATTATTTATTGTTTATTATTATGTTGCTTGATATATTATATTGTTATTGCTTGATCACACCTTTTATGCAGGTTTAACGGGAATTTGTACTTGAAATCACGCTTAATAAGATAATTAATAATTTGGTTTAGGCTAATGTGATTTTAATTCAAGTGATCGCCAATAGTAGATTATTTGTGCATTAATTTCAACCAACATAGATAAACAGGGTAGGTTAAATATAATGTTTGTATGTTATTCGAAAAGCGCGCATGAATACGAGCAGAACAAAGTAGAGGCCTATTTTATAGGGCGGGTCCTTTCTTTTGTAGATTGGATTCGTACCCTCATCCTCGGACCCTGTTTGGTTCAAGACCTTATGGAGTAGTTGATAGTACTTTTGGATTGTCTTTTGGGTTTACAAGTTCCTAAAACTTGTTGGCGACTCTTTTTGATCTTTGTCTTTCCCTTTGGAACGCCACCGTACTTTAGTGTATGATCACAGTGGGGTTCAAGTTTGGGGTTATCATAATGCTTGAAATATTCCCTACAGATGGTTTCCCCTCAATCATGTCATCGTTGGTCTAAAGTCCCTCGATATGTCATTGAAACTTTAGCCTGACTTTAACAAAGTAAAAAGAATAAAAAAGGGTTTTCGATATTCGAACCGAAAGGGGGTCCGGCATTCGAGCCGAGTCCGGTATTCGAACCGGATGTCCACAAGATAGAAATACATGTCTCTGGGCTTGAGGCATATATCCAAATCAAGTGAGAGAGAAGAAAGACAGCAACTATCTCAGCAGTTTTGTCCACAAGATGAGTACACGTGCCTCAGGACTGGGGGCACGTGACTACATGGGTACGACAATGTTTCGTTGCTTTTTATACAGGGGGTGGACGGACAACCTAACTGTCAGGTAAGTTAGTAAGCTCACTAACTACCGTATTTGCTTCCATTCAAGAAGCGCGCGCATCTTTCTGAGTTGCGTTGCTATGTCACGCGCAACATCTGGAGTTGCGCGCGACATTCAGTTCAACAAAAAGAAAATCGCAGAAGCGGTTTTTCATTTTGCTCTCTCTCTTTCCTTCCTTCCTCCATTTTCAACTCTTTCTCACTCTAAAGAACTCCATTTTTTGCAATTTTCGAAGCTGAAGGAAGCAAATCTCGCTCTAAATTCACATTTGCCATAATCCTATGTAAGTTTTTTGCTTAAATTCATTCATTTTTGGCTGGCATTGTAGCGATTTTCGAACCATAAACCCCAAATTTTGAATTTGGGGGTTTTTAATTCGGTTCATTATTCTTGAAATTGTTTGCTCTATGTTGTTATGCTATGTTTAAGGAATGTTTTGCAACAAATTTCGTAAAAATGGTTAAGTATTGAACCTCGTATGAGCATTTCTTTGTTTAAGTTCGTTCTTGCTTTTTGTTCGAAATCTGCTCGAATTTGTTGCTTTTCTTGCTCATTTTGGTTATACTTGTTGATTATGAGGTCGATTATAGTATTAGAACTAGTATTACTTTCATAATTCACATTTTGTAAATTTTGAAATTGAAAAAATGGCGCGAAGTGTATACCTAACTTGTTTTTGCCATATTCGAACTTCAAGATTGTTTGGTAGACGATAATTGTGTCGGTGTTACTGTTATTCGCCTGAGAATGATTGATTCTTTGAGATTTTTGAACATAATCCCTTAAAAAAGCCCCCATTTACTGAGTTTAACAGCGGGATCGTAGCCCCTAAGTATGGGTGGCATTGGATTTTTGTGTTTTGTCTTATCGGAAGCCGTTATGCTACCGAAATGGATCTAGAACACGATTATTAGTTTGAGGAAAAAATGAAGTAATAGAGAAATTTCGTCTATCAGAGCATGGATTCACCTCCATTTGTTGACGCTGAGGAGATTTTAGTCGAACCTGACGAGGTAGTTTGCCCTCAAAGAGGGTGACCCGGCCTTGTGAGGAGGCTCGAAAGCGACGCGCCGCTACCGATCGACGTCGCCAGGAGGATGTGATCTGGGAGGCTCCTCCCAACTGGGACTCTAGGGTCCTTAAGTGGGACCCAGACCATCACGTCTCGATTCAAGGGTGGCGCGGCATCGTGAGTTTCTTACGCCTTCTTTCTTTTTCTTTCCCTCTTTTCTTTTAATAACCGTTTTTTATTATTTTGGTTCTCTCTTTTTAGAGTGAGTCTAGCATGCGTCTATATGGCTCTGGTGACTTGCGGACCCATTTTAGGAGCTTACCCGATGTGGTAAAGGAATTATGGAGCTTTTAAGGATCGGCCGCGCACTGACGGCTCTTCGGGATTTGTCGAGTCAGTCTTCTTCGTCAGCTTTCCTCCGCAGATTGCTGGAGTTTTGGTGGGATTCCACCAACACTTTTTACTTTCCGTGGGGAGAGATGACGGTCACCCCTTACGACTTTTCTATGATTACAAGTTTTCCTTTTGTAGGTGAGCCCATAGTTATAGAGGTTGTAACGGGGCAGGACTTGAGGCTGAGGGATCTCGTGGGGATCGTCTGGCGGCGATCCTTCATGTATATACTTAGACTTGTCCGTACTCGATTCTTGCCGACGAGTTGTCGGCTGACGAGGTTGATCGGCAGTGTACACCTGAGCAGCTGGCTAGGATATACATTGCCCACATTCTTTCCGTCACTCTCTTGAGTGATCGGGGAGAGCGTTTCCCCATCAGGTTACTTACTTGCCTCATAGAGTTGGGGCAGATAAGTAATCTGAACTGGGCGGAGGTGTCGTACGCAAGTATGCTTAGAGCTATGGGCAAGGCGACCCGGGTAGTGGATCCTGCAGCAACTACTGAGGTGCCTCGGATCTCCCTTACATGGCATGGTCGTATCCTTGAGGTACGTACTTTATGTAGGAGATTATAGGTACTAAATGCGGAATTAACATGAATCATATTCACATAGCACCAAACCAAGGATCTCATGCATAACACATAAAGAAGTAAGAATTATACCTTTGAAGCGTGATTCCACTAGTGATCGAGCAAGAAAAGGGAGACAAAGAACCCCACGTGTGATTCCTCTACTTAGTCCACGAGCACGGATTAAACCTCCACTAATACTAGTTAGTTGTGACCGAACGCTTCAATCAACCTTCTACGGAGATTAGAGTCACGAGCACACCACAACACCACCCACGCACCACCACACGCACCACCAATGGAGGGGAGACGCACGGAATAGGGGAGGAGAGAGGGAGGGCCGAAAGTGAGAGAGAGAGAATTAGGGTTTGGGATTTCTTGGTTGCTTGTCTGACAATTCACAGTGTGTAAATTGTTCTGTATAGCAACCCTAGGTATGGTTTATATTTATAGATCATATCTAGAAATAAAACCATGTCCAAATCCTAATTGAACTCTACTTACAATCCAAGCCCAAACATAAGATGTGTCATATACTCATGAGGCCCAATAATGGGCTTCTAACTTGTTTAACCCAATACTCTAGTGTGTGACCTTGTAGGATCCATCCTATAAGGCTTTGGACCATTTGACAAGCCCAAAGTCCAATTGTCATATCTAGCAACAGACATTGGCAACCTTATAGTATGAACTTATTATCTCCATAACTGTGATCCTATGATATATCTAGTAATTGCACTTATCGAAGACATAACTCCTTCACTTTAAACTTTCTTTTATTATTTTTACCTCTTTATTTTTCTCTTTTTAAGCCATTATTTTTTGTTTAGGCTTGGGGATACTCGTACTTGCCTTTCCTAGCCCCCAGGATGCTCTGGGATGCTCAGTTTCCTATCGGCCATCAACTGGCTACGATTAAGAAAAGGTGAGCTACTTCAGCCAGCGACTTTTGCCAGAGGATTCTTTCGGCGACCTGTGCGTCGGTGAGTATTTTGACAACACATGTGTATCTTTCTTTACATGTTATTATTTTGTTTTGATGATTTTCATGTGATTGTATTAGATCGATCTCCGTCCTTGGAGTTTGATCGTCGGAGTCCATGAGGATATCCGGTCTGGCATGGTTCGTTGCCAGTTTCAGGCTCTCTACTCGGGACTCCCGGTGCTTTAGAGGGTGGACGCTTGGTTTTAGGCAAGCGCATTCTCTGGCAGCATTCGTCAGAGGAGCCTATGGTCCCCGTGGATCCTCCGATTCGGATGCTACGTCTGGATTTGCTGTCGACCAAGGATCGAGCTCGGGCAATCCTTGGTTACCCAGCGGATCAGCTGGTGCTACCGGATGCTTCTGATCCGGCCTTCATTGCATCCAGGCTGACTCCTTTCCTAGCTTTTGTTCCGGTTTGTATCTCAATTCTTTTTCTCTCTCTTATTTTTTGTTTCTATTTATTTTTTTGGAACTTTGACCCCTTATTATTATTATTTTTTATTTTTTTAGCGGGTCAGGCTAGGCGGTTGGGTGCCTCCTTCAGCGGAGATAACGTATACCGATGTTGTCGGGAAGGTAATTCGTGAGGTCCTTCCAGCAGCGGAGGATGATGAGGGGATACCGTTCGTTCCTGAGACGGTTGAGTCGGTATGTATTTTTGTATATTTACTTGAAATATTTATATTTTTTGCTTCATATACATTTCTTTACTAACTGTCCTTGTATTTTTGGAACAGGTTCCACAGGAGACCGTGAACGGCATGGTGAGGACCATACGTGCTTTCCGAGCTGCTTATCGGAGAGCCCTTGTGACTTTGTCATGCCGTGATCATCGGATGATTGCAGTTAGTTTTATTTATTTATTTTTTTGACGAAGTTATTACATTTCATGTATTAATCTTCGATTTCGGATTCTGCAGGATGTACAACAACCGTCTAGCAGTCGCAGAGCACCCCAAGTCCTTTTGTACACATTTTGTTATTATTTTTTTTTAGGAAACAAATGTACATATTATTTTGTTTTTGTTGTACATATGACACTTTTTGTATATGTCATTTATATTATTATTTTTTTTGTTTCCATGTGTTCACATATATATATATAAAAAGCAAAAAAATTTCGAGGGAGGGAAAGGGTTCCCGACTTACCCCCCTCGAAAAAATAACAAAAACAAAAGAAAATAGGAAAAAGGACTAAAAAGGAGGAAAAGGAAAAATGAAAAAAGAAAGTAAGAAAAAGAAAATAATAATAAAAAAAGTAAACAAAATAAAAAGGAAAGAAAAGGGACACAAGAGTTAGCAAAAGGAAAGCGTATGATTAGTCTTAAGATTTCGTCAAGATTCCGTCATTATGTAAGTCAAAATACGGAAATAATCCTAAACCACATGTTGCGATCGAGAAGACGCGCGCAACTGGATGAGTTGCGCACGGCTGTCGCGCGCATGTGATTTAGTTGCTCAATTGTTTACTTAGGACGGGCAAAGAATATGGAGATTATTCCATGGTGTCCGTAGTAGAGCAAATAAAGGGATGTCATTCACCCGCTCCTTTGGCTTTGGCAGAAACCATTCTATGCTTGAATCGCCTTAGAGGAGACCCTAATGAAAATGGTTTCACGGGAAGTCCACTCCTATTACACGTAAGGTTTTTTTCTCGTCGTTTTTTTAGCGCAAGCCGTGAAGTTGCGCTGGTATGACCAGCGCAATCTTCTCTGCTGCGCGCAACTTCTTATGATGCGCGTGCCACCTGTTCGTGTAAAAAGTCGCAAACTGATTTTTTTTATTTTTTCAGATTTGGCTCATGGTTGCGAATAGTTGATCAGCCACAAAATATCGAGGCTAATGGAGTATGGACATTCCTTGGACGTCGAATCCTTAAAGACTCTTATCCGGAAAATTATTCTGGAACAGGGGTGTGCGGAAGGCATTTGTGTGCAGAACTTAATCCCAAGGTGTATCAAGGAATTGGTAGACCCACCCTCAGAAATTCCAAATGTAATTGAAAGTTGTTGATGAAGCCAGGTAAACATTCTTTAGTTACAAACAGTTATAGTAGCACATTAAAGATGTTTGCAATTGACTGTGGTACACAGCTAACACTCATGGGGATGAAGTCTACGTGGCTTTCTAGGAATCCATTGGATGGTAGAAAAATATGTTTGGAGTTAAACGTAGCAGAGACAAGTGAGGAACCATCTAATGCTAAAGCAACATTTGTTGTATGGAATTGTAGGGATATGGCTCGTGATAGTTTCTTGCCAAGTCTAGTCCTATTGTTGGAGATGCAACTGCCAAATGTGATTGTGTTGGCAGAAACCCGTGTTTCACTACACATGGCTCGAGTTTTTAGTCAAAAGGTTAACACTAAAAGGATATGTGGCAAATCAAGAATTGGTGTCCAAGGTGGTTTTGTGATAATAACATTCAACAAAACCTTCCGCTTCGAAAGAATTAGTGACAGTCAAAATACAACAACATGGAAAGTGTGTGCCTAAATATCACTAGCCGGGTTTCATGGTGTGCTGAAGAGGGTGGATTAGTAAGTAACTCATCAAAATGCGAATGCAAATAATGATAGTGGGCTAGAAAGGGTGGATTAGCAACTATGGAGTTGCGGGCTAGTAGTTGTGTAGTAATAGTTCTGGGCTAGTAGTTGTGGCCTTGTAGTTGTGGGCTAGTATTTGTGGGGTAATAGTTGTGGCCTTATTATGTAAAAAGGGCTTGTATTAAATCTAATGTGTTGAGACTTGTACTAATACTAATGGCAAAGCTAATTTAGTATATGTAGCCCATATGAGTAGGCCCATATGTAGCCTAATTGACTAGGCCCATTTGAATACACTCATCCTATTGACGAAGTATTGACGAAGTAACAAAATACTACATAAAGGAACATAAAACTGGGATAAATAAATTCAATAGCCTAACATGAGTAGGCCCATATGTAGCCCATAAATTCAACCAGAGAGGGGACCTGTCCAAGCTACAACAAACAACAATTTATCAATCATCACCTCATTCAAGTGTATTGAAATTTGCCAATAAAATACAAACAGAACAAGGAATAGAGCACAATGAATACCTCATTCAAGAGGAATGCTAATGTAATGGAATGCATCCCCGACTGCAAAATCATTGCCTTGCACTGACTCAGTGAAATGAAAACAGCTGACGGTCTAAAGGACATACTTTCGGACGATGTTATGAAAACAACCCTCTTTAAACGGTTCGGAAAGAACACTGTGATTTCACAACGATCAATGATGGAATGAATATCGCGCAAACGCCCTACGATTGATTTGAATCGAGGGCATAAAAACGGACCTACGCATAAGACACTTTCACCAACCTGACCCTGCATGCACACATATAGGCATTTAATCTTTTCAGTTACAGATAGACAAAATATTCAATTAAACAATTAAATAAGGTCTGCCCATACCGCAGAGTTTTTCTTCTCACACTTCCGCATGAAGGGAGTTTTATCAATCGTTGCTCGCCTTCTCTTTCGTACACTAACGAATGACAGACAAGCACCCTGCTCATTTGGTCCTGGGGCTTCAATGTCTGGCACACCTAGGGTGATGCTCACCATACGCGACATCTAACATCTGCCAAGACGTACCAACAATAACAACTAAATACAGGTGCTAAATTTAGAATACCGGATAGTAACAAACATGTAGCACTTTACCCCCATTTTCCCATAATCATCGTTCAGGGTAGTTCGATCAGCTCTACAAGTACTGCGGATTAGCTTCATAGTCCAAACCTTAATACGAGGAAACACTCCCTAATCTACAAGGTCCCTGTTCAACCTATCCAAATAGAATAGCTACACACAAAAATATGGTTACGTAAGGACATAAGGTGTTATTGATAATAGTCAAACACAACCTTGAGACATGTAATGCAAGTAGTACATACCACAACAAATATAGAACATCCACCGCATCCAACCGCATAACCTAAACCATAAAAGCGGCATGCAAAGCTGGAAACCGATTCCGTCAAAAAATCAATCACAAGACCACACCAGTCATAGCTTGCACATTTCATGGCACAAGTAAGGGCAGGAATCAGGTCTACTGCTAGTCGAGGGGACTGTGTGGGACACAACACCAAATCAAGAGATACTAACAGGAAAAGAGTCTTAAATTTTTCTTCTTGATCATCTAGCCAAACACCCTCTACCAAATCCATAATCTTAGAATCAACAGTGATACTCTTAGAGTAATAGACACGATCACAATCCCTCGAAGATTTGCTTTGCAACGACTTACCATACTTGCAAAGTATTTCATCAACTTTAGCCCTCTCATCAAAATTCATAGTTTTGTAGCTAGGAATAGGGAGACCACCATTCGGTATACCAAGGACCCATTGCACCTGATTCTTCGAAAAAAAGAACTCTTTCCCATCACATCCAATTAGTTTCCTAGAGATAGGATCAATGCGCGACATCAACCAATAACAAATCTGCCTAGGAAGTTGCAGGTCACCAGGAATACTCAACAATCCACTAAACCCCATCTCTTTAACCCAACGACACCGCCTATGATCAAATCTCTGAAGTATTCTCCCAAAGGTCTCAATTCGACATGTAAGGTTAGGGGGCTGGAAAAATAACCAAATAATTAACTTCAGCCACAAGAACAACAACACATTCAACAATAAACAACACCAAAACTAACATTACCCGACTACACCTTCTCCTACGTTCAGAAAGCACAGCCTGATTTTTTTTTTTCACACTACCACCCACAGACAAGTCATTATCCTACAATGGAACACACCACTGTCTTAATGAAATAATTCATAGCACATAATCTTCATAAATAATCACATTAGAACGACAAATACCTGGAATAATCCCGGAACTAATTGGTCTTTTCGATAACGATGGTCATTGCCTAAGACCTTAGCACCCTGGGCCTACAAAACAAAGACGTCTATTCTTCAAGAAAGTGGATGCATCTTGAAAGAGTTCATACATCAGAACATCCAACACAACCTATGATCAGATCGAGCGTTGTTCAAAATAAAAAACGTAAATAAATTTCAACCTTTCCAGAAAAGAGGAAATTGAATCTCACCCAAAAACAAGACAAATCGCAATTAAATTTCAACCACAAAACCAGACAATTTGAAATTATATTTCAAACCTTCAAATAAATTAACGAAATAAACTAAATAAATATATTAAAGAACTTCCAATCAGCATCCAACAACTTCAAGCTTCGAATTCGCAATCAATAACTTCCAATTAATAGTTATAGAATCCAACTAACAACTAAGTAAAGAATTGCAAACCTGTTCACCAGAGTTCCCCATGAATGACAACGTATGCCGCCGGTACTAGGGGTGAACATGGTTTGATTTGGTACGGTTTGAGTCCAAACCAAACCAAACCGCAAAATGCGATTTGGTAAATTTTTCAAACCAAACCAAACCATATTAGTATTAAACCAAACCAAACCAAACCGTAATAATACAGTTTGGTGCGGTTTGGTTTGCGGTATATGATGAGATGATAATTTTTTCTCAAAAATTGTCATATATAATATTTTATTAATTTATAATAAAGTTTAAATAAGTAGCCCAAACGGATTAAATTGTACTACAAAGTTACAATAAAAATAACAATCAACTAATCAAGTGCTAATACATAATAAAAATAATACATAACAATAAAAAAATATTCATATGGACTACAACATTATAGTCATCAATACTATATACTAAAAGACACACCAGCAATGACACGTGTCATTTCCTGGTGTGTCGATTATATTTTTAAATTTTTTTTTAAAAAAATTCCATTTAAAAAACTAATACATAAATAAAAGATTTGATCCGTCCTAATATTTAATGCCAATTATAAACTTAAGTATAAAACAAATTTCTTATTTACATAAATAAAATATTTGATGTATGCATGTATCCTTCCACAATCAAATGCATAATTTGAAAGATCTGCTTGACAAATAGGCTATTTTATAATCCATCATAAAATTCACATTTGCAAATATACTTATAGAATGTTAATTTAAAATTAGTTATTAAAAATTTCCATGCATGACACGGGGTCTAACTTAGTTAATTATAGAGTAATGACCGTATAGTTTTTATCTTTTTTTCATGGTTTTTTTATTTATTCTTTAGTTTTTTATAAATATATAATAAATAATTTTTTTATTTAAAAACTATATAAATATTAAAATACATTTATTGGTTTACGGTTTGGTTTGGTTTATAATTTTTGCAAAACCAAACCAAACCATAAACCATATTTACAAAAAAATCGAGACCAAATCGTAATAACCGTAAACCAAACCAAACCGCTAAAATACGGTTTGGTCTGGTTTGGTTACGGTCCAGACCAAACTGTGTACAACCCTAGCCGGTACTCAGGTGAATGCACAACGCAGCGGACGGATTCAATCAGGGGTTGAACAAGCCAGACGTCAATTAATAACAGCACAGAGGAACTGATCGATATAAATCAATTTCGAAGCTCATTCAATGCGTTCGCCTAAATTAATTTAAGTGTTGAGCAATTGAATTCAATTAAATCAATTCGTAATTGATTCTGTTGGCTTAACCATGGTTAGTTTACTGGTCCTCACAACTATATACATTAACAAGACGTTTCTAAACTTATGCCAACTATTTCAGAGAATGCCCCACAATACCCCTTAGTGGAAGAAAATAACTTTTATACCTTGGGATAAACAACTCAAGTTAATCCCTGTTATAAACTTGAATTTCCTCATTTATTAATACTCCACTACCCCACTTACCTCTTATTTTATTTAAGTCAATTAAATTGCCTAAAACTAAGGGTCGGTCAAAGTATATCACTTAAAAAAAACACGGAGGGAGTAATTACATATGTCGATTTTTTTTTGAAGGAAAATTACATATGTCGATTTAATCTTCCTTTTTACTAATGTTTTCATGTTTTTTTTCTCCGAAGCTTTAACTTATACGCTGCATCCCTTTCCTCCATTGAAGCGAACTCTGATTTCTCCATTGGAACGGGGTCATCACTCCTCCATTGCAGCTCCTTTTGAGGTAATTTATTTTTTCTTTTTCTGTATTAATCGAATATCAATTTCACAATCTAGGGTTTATTTTCACACTACCGCTAATGTAATTTTCAGTAGTTGTTTTTAGGGTTCTTCTTATATAGATTATTAACCTATTGGTTATAATTTTTGATGTTAGGAAAGATTATAACGATTGAATTTGTTGTTAGATTTCTGTTATGTGCTCTATGAATTGATAATCTTAAGCGAGAAGAATTTTATGTGGTTTTTGGAGCCTAATTTTATAATTGAAAAAAATTTGGTTGCTAATTTTTTGCAGGGTTTTGTTTATAACCCTTCAATGTTAGGATGAAAGTATAATAGTGGAACTTTTCTCCCTGGGTTCAGGGCGGCTGCCCCTCTTCCCCCGGCTCAGGGCGGCCGCTACACCTGCCTTGGGCAGCCGCCCCTTTAGCCCTGGCTCAGGGATTTGCCTGGAATTGTAATGTTCATGCCACCATTTAATGCTAACTTGCTAGACGCGCATTGTTTATCTCGTATGTGTATATATATATGAACATGGACCTGATTTATTTGTCATTAACTTTGCAGGGATGTATTCCTCCAGAGGAAGTGATTCATATGGGCAGCAGTCCTACACTGCGCAATCATCTTATGGGCAAAATGTAAATATTATTGAGCCTTCACTCAGATATTTCTCTTTTTGCTTATCCATGTTTAAGGCATTATATGTCCTTTTAATGGGGTTTTGAATCCGAAGCTCATATCTCCCTCTCGTTTTTTATGCAGCCTTCATCCGCATATCCTGGGAGTTCTGCTGGTGGACCGACTAGCAGTTCTCAGTTGACCATGGGGTCTCGACATCCTTCGATTTTGGGTGGTCCTCTTGAATCAGAACTTGGTGGATTTAGAGCTCATCCTGCAGCAGCACAGTATGGAGGACAATATGGATCCTTATATGGCCAATCTTCACTGAGTGCTGGTCAGCAGGTCAGTGAAAAACTGGTATTAAAGATGTTGGAATAATTGATGAGGTGGCATGATATGCCTTTCATCCAGGATAAGGTTTCGAGTCACTAATGTGCTTCATGGGCAAACAAACCACACCCAAATCGCCGGGACCTAGAGTTCAGGGTTGGTTTACCTTGGAGGCTGGATCAAACCATGCTGTGGGGCTTTAATTTGATTATTTCATAAAATGGGAAGCATTATAAGAAGCTTATTGCTGAGCAATGTTGTCTTATCAATTTCCCTCACAGCCATTTAGCATTCCTCTTTCTTTTGATCTTTGGCTTTTCGCCCTTCCGTTGTACCCGTGCTATCTCTTTCGCTACTTCCTCTCATTCTAGACCCTTCTGTGTGGCTGGTCCTTCCTCATCATCGATATTCTTGTTTTCCTTTCCTCTTTAATTTCTTGTCCATTTCAGTTATTTAAACCACTTTTAATGATTTTATCTAAAAACCTGGTCTAGCTCACCCAGCTAGTTGAAAATGATGGCAGAATTGATTTGGTGGTTGATGATTTCATGGAGAGAAAGAATATATAAGTTAGTGTGCTTGGGAGGGAGGGGGGGACTGAGGGTTATTTTTATTTGTTTCTTTCCCTGTTCTATTATCTGCTGAGATTTCTGAACAACCAGCTTTTGGAAAATGGGGATATCAGTTTTTACTCTTGTGAACTACTTTTTCATTCTCTTTAATCACAACGTAATCCTTTTATATTTTTTTATTTTTTATTGGGAAGTTATGAATTTTTTGCAGCATTACTTCATTTGACTAATGCCAACCCAATTGTTTTCCTCTGAATTATGATTGCTATTAAGCCTCGTATTTTAAACCTTATCAATCATTAATTGTCATTTCCATTACTTGTCTAGTTTTAAAATTGCTTACCCATGTTAGTATATTTAGTAGTTTTTGCTCGTTAATTATGACAAGTCTTTTTGTTTTTGAAGGGCACTTCTGCAAGTGTCAAGGGATCTGGGCCATCTACTATGGAAGGACGTACTGGTTATGGTTCAGGGATAGCAGATTCCCCAAAGTATACCGCTAAGGACTATGTGGCTGCTGCTAGCCATGGATATGGCCACAAATCTGAGCTCTTAATTCCTGATAAGATGGCTGATTATGTATCACTTGAGAGAAGGCAATTTGCTGAAAGGCAGGGGGGTTATATGGGAAGAGATCTGCCAGTTGAGGCTGGTGGAAGATATGCTGATTCTGTTGGCTATGCTCATAAGGTATATTTTTTTGCCTCCCTCTTTCTTTGAATTTTTATGCTTGATCTTTTGTTATCTTTATTTTTTCCTTTTGATTTGGAGTTGGATAGAGAGGTGGGCAGAGCGTTTTGGATTTGTTGTTCTGTATCTGCTGGTTTACTTTTGTGATTCTTACTTTTTGCTCATTTGAGCTTTTGCTTACTTATAATACCATTTTTGTTAAACAACGCCCTCAATTCACTTGCCTACTTCTTTTGAAAATCATGGGTGAACGCCCAGGTAAAAATCATAAACCCGCGTATGTGAAAAAGCTCAGATATTTTGTATAACCGTGTGGGTTCACGAAAAATTTGGGCGTTTCTGCCTGGTAGCTCTAAATGTTTAGGCGTTTGGGTTTGTTTTTTTGGACTACCATGGCAGAAACGCCCAATTTTTTCATAACACCGCACAGTTATATGACATTGTTAGGCGTTTTTAAAGAATCTTCGTATGGTAAAAAAAACCCAGAAATTTTGTACAACAGCCTTGAAATTTATAGGGAAAAATTATAAACCCGCGCGGTTATATGGTAAAACAACCCATAAATTTCGTATAACTATGCGATTTTACGAATTTTTGTGTATTCAACCTTGGTTTTAAAATTAAATGTTTACGGCTTTGTCAGAACATACAAAAAAATATCACCACATTTTCTCTGGCAAATGTCCCTTAATTGGTGGTGTTCGGTGGTGGTTTAATTTGTTAGGAGGATAGCATATGTTCTCGATCTAGAGGGGTGAAAACCATAATGTCCATAAAGTATATGAAAACGGTAAATTCGTCCATTTATTTTAAAATGTGGGCGTTACTCGGTAAAATAAGGGTGTCGTTTAGCGTTTCACCTTTTTTTTTTCTTAAAAAAAAGTAAAGTTTTACAATATTCGTTTAATGTGTCCTCTGTTGGTAGATTGTCATTTTAGCATACTTAAAAATCCATCTAAGCAATTTGAGGTTCACTTAATTGGCATTTCATTTATTAAGTAGTCTGTAATTGTAAATATTTTTTTCACACACAAGCCAAGCATGTTATCTGTATTGATCTCCTCCTTATTCATTAATACCATTGAGTTGATTTAAGAGTTGGTAAGTTGAGTGCTATTGCAGTCACTGGTAGGGAGATATATGTCAATTTAAGTGCGTGTTGAACCAAAAGTGATCTGATTCTACCTTCTTACTTGTATGTTAAGTTCATTGCAGATGGTTGTTGTCATTTTTGTATGTTGTGTGTTCGTGGTTTGTTGATTTTTTTTTTCCTTTCAGGTACTCCCTTCATTGTTATTTTAAAGTTATACCTGCCAAAGCGGCAATTAAATAACTTCATTTTAATGTTATATCTCTCCTCCCATTGTCCCCACTCAAACTCACTACTACTGTTTTTTTTTTTAGGAAAAGTTGATTCTAATATTCCCACCTTTATAAGGGATCTTCTTCTATTGGTCCCTAACTTGTTGGTAACCGGTTTTCATAGGTTAATATGCCATGTGTCGTGTTTTAATTGGTTGAAAAATAAAACCTAATAAAAAAATTGAAAAAATAAAAAAAATAAAACTGAAAAATAAAAAAATAAAAAACAAAACTGAAAAAAAGCAAAACCCACCAACCACCTCCACCACTGGAACCTAACCTTACCTTAGCCCCATAAAAACCGGCCGGCCGCCACCCTACATCCCTGTAAATGGCCGGCCGGAACCCACCATTACTGAAAAGTGAAAACCACCCCACCAACCAAAATCAACCCTCGAAATCATCCCCAACCCGAATCCCATCCCCGAAACCACCACAACCACCACCCTAAAAACCCCACCCAACCGCCGAAACCCCCTTCTAATCGCTGAATATTCCCTCTAACCGCCAAAAACTGCCGAAAATGCCTGAATCTCTTACCCAAATTCAACCTCAAGCCATCCCTTGAAATTGATTCATTGAATTTTTTTTTTTTAAATTCATTGAAATTAAGGGCTTCGATGGTTTTCGTGGGTGTGAGGGTTGGAATTGGCCGGATTTTGTTGGGTAAAGGTGGGAATGGGGTTCCGGGTGTGGGAATGGGGGTTCGGCGGTGGAGGAGGGGCTGCTGGAGGTTGGGGTTAGGGACCTAGGGTGTTTGTTTGGGGCTGGCTTAGTTTAAAAAAATTAGGTTTTCTGTTTTTTTTTAAATTTTTTTTTTTACCATTTTTAACTAATTATTTAGTGACATGTGTCACTCAAATTTAAAAAAAAAAAGTTTACCTCTTCAGGTTACCGGTCATAAGGGACCAATAGAAGAAAATCCTCTATAAAGGTGGGATTATTAATTAATAATTTAAAGGTGGGATTATTAATAGCGAACCGGCTAAAGGTGGGATTATTAGAATCAATTTTTCCTTTTTTTTAAAAATATTTTTTCCCCTCACAATCTCACATCCTATACTTTTCAATAAAATATGAACTCCACTATCTTTTCTAAATTTCAACTACCCCACTTACCTCTTATGATATTAAAGTCAATTTGATTGCCTAAAACTATGTGCCGTTCAAAGTGTAACACTTTCAATAAAAATGAGGGAGTATTAAAATTGATGTCGACTTTCAGTGATATTGTCACAAGTCATTTCAGCTTCATGTCTGTAATGACTAATGATATAGACCAGCTGTTACTATGTTATTTCCTCAGATTAACTTTCTTTAGTACCCCTGTCGGAGGTTGCTATCTACATTGACAGGCTAAGTATTATACTGTTCTCTCTCTAGATTATAGAATTTGCTTGATTGAGGTGCTTGTTGTGGTTCCTGTTGTCCAACTTTTGTGGTCCATGTCTGGCAACCCGGTTTTAAAATTAATTTTGTTTCTTCAACAGTCTGAGATGTATGATCGTCTGGATCAGGCTTCAATTCTTCGACAAGAGCATATGTTGAAATCTCAGTCACTGCAATCTGCTTCTCATGAGGCTTCCAGGTACTTTTCATTGATGTCAACTTTACTGAGTACACAGACTCCTTGAAGTTTTGTTTTGTGGATAGCATCCTATAAGCTGTTGCCCTGAGATTTTTCTGCATGAATAGTACTATCTAATCATCAATAAATATTGCTCCGGTTGCCAACCACCTCCATGATTATGATATTGTGGTGCTTGTATGCAGCATTACCAATCACTATTTATTATTCCTCTTTACACTAAATAGCAACACGTTTCTGGCAGACAAGCTGATTATCTTGCTGTAAGAAGTGGTACATTTCGTCATCCAGCCCAAGAGCTTGTGTCTTATGGAGGAAGACTCGAGGCTGATCCTCGTGTATCAGCTGTTGGGAATTCACCATATGGTGGACAACCAGCTCCTTCTATCTTGGGAGCTGCTCCTCAGAGGAATGTAGATGATCTTGTGTATGCTCAAACTTCATCAAATCCTGGTTATGGAGTAAGCCTTCCTCCGGGTAGGGACTATGGCATGGGGAAAGGGCTACATGGAACTGCTCTTGATTCTGACTTTCCCGGTAGCCTTTCATCACGTAGCGGACTTTCAAGAGTGGATGATTTAAAAGACGATAGATATCCTCGGGTACTTGATGTGAGAGAAGATGAGCGTCGGAGGGAGCAATTGCGTGATAAAGAACGAGAAAGAGATAGGGATCGAGAACGGGAACGCGAACGTGATCGAGAAAAGGAGCGTGAAAGAAAGCGCCTTTTAGAGCTTCGAGAAAGGGAGCGTGAACGTGAACGTGAACGTGATCGTGATCGTGAGCGCAAACGAGCACTTGAAAGCAGACGTGATCGAACTCCACCAAAATCATCTAAGGATCGCCGCGGTTCCTCATTGACGAAGGATGGAAAACCCTCAAGACGGGACTCTCCTCGCCGTGAAGCTCTTCATAGGTGGATGATGATAGTTTGAATTTATCATGCTGTAGTTCTCTATATATCGTTTCTCGCATATCCTGAAGCTTCTTTACTAACTTGTTGTTCTATTACGCTGAAGGATTCATTCACCTGTTAGAGAAAAAAGGAGGGAATATACTTGCAAGGTAAAGATATATCAAAAGAGCCTACCCTCTCTGTATTATAATTGTATCATCTGGCCTCTCTCTATGGGTATATGAAATTGGATGCTGCTTAGTTTTTTATCACATGGCTCCTTCCACTCCTTCTAGAGAGCTGTTTACTTATTCTGGCAAATCTTCTTGACTCTTGCCTTCACCAACTTTTTTCTTGATCATCTTCTTGGTACTTTCTCGAATGAGATCTTACAGTCTGGATACTTCCTTTTGAGCCTGACAGATTATGCTCATCATTTTATTTTCTTTCCTTCTATAATCATGTACCTTCTTTACCTTACCTAGTCACCTGGCTTGCTCTTCTTCTTTCCCTCATCCGCAAATTTCACAACTCTTTTCCTATGTCTATGCATTAATATATATTCTAGTTTTTGAGTATTTGTGGTTTTTGAGTGCCTTTGGATGTATGAAATACCCCCAAGAGTATTAAGAACATGTATCCATACATGACTAGCATGAATTATCTGTAGGAGTTGATATCTCAGATTATCATTTATTTGTAGCAATTTGGTCTTTATAGTTGGCTTGTATATGAGGAATGAAATGATCTGCCACTGGTGTTCTTTTTGATTGGGCATGCCTCGAATGTATTGTAACATCTACGTAGCTCACACCATAGCTGGTTGGGTACTACTAATTAGCTTATGCCTGACTCTGCTTTATAATTATCTTTTGTCATCAGGTTTACACTTCTTCTTTGGTAGATGTGGAGAGGGATTATCTATCACTAGATAAGCGTTACCCAAGGCTTTATATATCACCTGATTTCTCAAAGGTTTGTCATGATGTGCAAATAAAATAAACTTGGTTTATTCCAGGGCTGCTTATTGAAATTCTTATTCCTTAATTTGATTGAATTTCAATCTCAAGGTGGTGGTTAATTGGCCAAGGGTGAATTTGAAACTTCCGATGCACACTCCTGTCAGGTATCTGTCTACTTAGCATCTTTTCTCCACTCCCTCCTCTATCTCCCCCCTTCTATTGCATACCTCTAGGATTTATGAATATGAAACAATACCTTATACTTCGTAACAAGTAATTATTAGAAATAGGCCAAATTACTGAGAGTTTGTATTGCTAAATCATGCCATGCATGCATTAAGTCGAGTACAAACAATGAATGTCATCTATGCAGTTTTCCACTGTTTGATGTGCAGCGTAGTACCTAGATCTATCAATTTTGTAGAGTTTGTCTATTTATTATAGCTAAGGTATATAATACAGCAGTTTTTGGTGAGAGCTATTTAGATGGATAAATCTGGTGTTTTTATATTGCACTATGTTTTTGCTTTGTTTTGTATATCCCTTCGTAACTTAAATTTGAAGTAAATTTTATATTTTGTTTCCCAAATAATTTTGGAAACAGTTTTGAGCATGATTTTGCGGATGATGCGAGTGGTGCAGTTCAGAAAGAGCTCTCTACAAAGCATTCAGATACAAATACTGCTAATCCAGAGCGTAGGGGCACAGTATGGAATGCAAAGGTGAATCATTTACCCCCTTTCCCTCTTCCAACTAATAAAATGTCCTAAGTATAAAGGATATACGTGTGGAGTTTTCCTTACAAGTCCGTAATTTGAAATCTTCTCTCAAACAGAGTGTGGTTGAAAGCGGTCCTTACTCCATAGCTGATGGAAAATATAGAGAAATTTAAATTAATTTTAAAAACTTCGTGTAGGAGTATTAGTTGTCTGGCATAATTGACTGACCATGTAGGATATCAAAGGATGGCATGTTGCTGGGTTATTAGGCACTTGCAAATTTATGCCCTTTTTTGATTAAAAGTAGACTTTTCATGATTATTTAGATGTTTGTGCCTGCCATCCTCATGACTTGTATTGTTCTCTGTGTGAGGGCTTTGGAGTAGAGGCGTAGAACCATTAAGAACATTGTATTTAGAATGTTTTTTTACTTATATTTAAAGAGTGAAGGCTTTTTAAAACTTATTGAAAGGAGAAATCAGATTAGCAGCTGAACTGGATAAGTGAGACTGTAAAGGCGACTGTATAAGTTATTGGAGAAATTGACCTAGCACTTTTGAAGAGGCTATAGGCAGTAAAACCTTGGTTGCTTAAGAAAATATCTGTTACCTATAAAATAAACATATGTCCATGCCCACACACGCACACACACACTTTTTGACATATGCCCTCTATTTCACAAAGAACCACTCACTTTCCATTTTCATTCATTTCCTAAACAACTTATATCTTTATTCTTATTTGGCATATAATATGTGAAGTACAATATAACTTGTACTTGGCCACTCTCTCTTTCTCTCTCCCCCGTGTTCTCTCTTTTCCTTAAATATCTTTTTATAAATACTATTGCACTAGAAAAAAAATGTGTGGCCCAATTTTCCACATGCTATTCTCTCTTTCAAAAATTTGTGTCTACAATGAGTACTTTATGAAAGGAGGGAGTATCAAAATTTTAAATATTTGAAAAATGTCTAATAAGTAATTAGCTTTATTATAATATTTTTATCTTCAACGTTTCTAAGTTCTCTTAACTTTTGAGAATATAGCCTCATCTTTCTGGCTCTTGTTATAGCTTTTGTGCTACTTGGCTGATATTATTCAGACCATGAGGCTCTGTAGTGTGTGTTTTGAGCAACTTGCTGAATCTATTTTTATACTACCTCTGTTAACAATTATTTGCAACTTTTACAAAAAATGGACGCTAAAGATTATGTGCAACATTTCCAAACCTTTCCATATCCAGTAAAAAAAATTAACAAAATTACAAAAATGCCCTTACTTAAAACTTTATAACATCAATTATATTCTTAAAAACATGATTAACTAATTACTAATCTAACCTAATTAATCGAAGTGCTCCTATCAAATTTATTCATCTTCCCCAATAACTCGTTGAAATCAACCAAACTAGTTCAAAATCATCCAATTTCTCCACATTCATACCCTTGTTTTTCACCTTCTTCATCTTCCCCATTACCTTTCTCCCTCCTCCTTCAAACTCATTCCAGATCTGGTATGACGAAGAAGAAGACGACTTAGGCTGTTGTTAGTGGGTTGGATGGGTATCCGGTGGGTGTGTCGGTTTCTTAGGTGGTTTTGGGTTTGAATTGGGGTGGGTCGTGATTCTGGGTTCGAGTTGGGGGTTTAGTTTCTGGTGGGTTGGTCGTTTCGGTTGGTGGTCGTTCTCGGTGGGTGGTTTTTGTAGGTGGTCGTTTTTGGTGTGTGGGTTTGGTGGGTGATCGTGGATTTAAAATCTGGGTTCTGGTGGGTGGGTTTTGGTGGTTCCGTTGGTGGGTTTTGGAGGGTGGTCATCGATGTGGGTTTTGGTGTGTGTTTGTGGAGGTGGTGGTTCCGTCGGTGGGTTTCGGTGGCTGGGATGCTGGATGGTTCTTTCAATATTTTTTTTTTATTTTTATTTTTTTTTAATTTTTATTTTTTTTTTAAGATTTGGATTGATTAACTATTAATGACATACCCTTACTTTTTGTTAAGCACCTTTAAGAAGTTTTGCATTGGAGTCCGTTCCTCTCCCCAAAGTTGCACATAATCGTTAACGGAGGTAGTACATAGAATTTTCAGTTTGAAACCAAACCATCTTTTGCTCCATGTTGTCTTGTATTCTGGCTGTATGCTGCCTTTGAGGAGTCTCTTCAAAAACAAAGCTTTAGTCCCAAAATAATTTGGGCTCTGAGGAGTCTCATCAATTCCTTAAAGTTTGCTTCATTTTTCTTTAGGAGTGGTAGGAGTTGCATCTTGGACTAAGATAATGCTGCCTGTTAGAAATTCTAAAAATGTTACTGTATGGGCCACAATGCTGCCTGTTAGTGAGGTGGTTGTGATTACAGTATTGGATTGTTATAGTTTCACTTATATAGTACTGGAGTGTCGAGACGAGTTGTAACTTAATGCCTTTAATTACATTGTATGGTGAAATAGCAAGAGGCAATGCAACCAGTGAATGTTTTAACTTGTTAACTTTTGAAGCTAGGTTAATCTATTTGGCGTATAATTTTTTTGCTCTATTTATGACAAGATACAGATGCAGGATGAAGTTTAATAGATTTATTTATTGAACTCTGTTACAGATGATTTTGATGAGTGGGCTTAGCAGGGGTGCTACAGAAGACCTCTGCTCTGAAAAGCTTTCAGATGATCGCATACCACATTTATGCAATTTACTTAGGTTTGCTGTGTTGAAAAAAGATCGTTCCTTGATGGCGATTGGAGGCCCTTGGGATGCTGTTGATGGTGGAGATCCATCACTTGATGAATCTTCATTAGTTCATACAATCCTCAGGTTTGTGAGTTTTGTGTCTGTATGTATTTGACCTGTTGGTGGAATATTGTGTGTGATGTTCACATAATGTGAAGGATATGACCTTTTATTTCTTGTAGATATGCAAAAGATTTGAGCCATCTTGATCTGCAGAATTGTCAGCATTGGAATCGTTTCCTTGAGGTAAAAAGCCTGTGGAATGTTGTCTACAGTTTCTAGGTAGATTGTTTTGAATATAGTAAATGGGGAATTTTTGACCTTGGTATTGCTATGTACCATTACTGTGTGAACTGGGGTTATAGTTGGATTTAGTTGGTTTCTACACGAATATCTATAATCTTTTTACTATGCATTATGACTGAAAAGTACTTTGGTCAATTTAACCTATTATTCACATTTGTTATGTCACCCTTTCACCCCCAACTCGCTAATTTTTTTAATGAATGCAGTCAGTTGTAACTATGGTTCATGATAATTTATGGGTGTGTGCGCTGGCTTACTAATTAATTTCTTTAACTATTATTAATTTCGATATATCTATGTACTATGGTGCAGTGGTTACATTAAGCAAGAATTTAGGATGATATTTTGTAATCCATTATTGAAGAAATCATAATATTAAATTTTCGATTGTTTGACTATTCAAGTTAGGCTGATGATATATATATATATATATATATATATATATATATATATATATATATATATATATATATATATATATATATATATATATATAGGGGAGGGATCCGATGAGAATAGGTCCATATGTGAGAATATGTATTTATATGAGAAGTGCTCTTAAATTTAGAACATGTGAGTACAAATTTAGAACATAAGAGTACAAATTTAGAACATGTGACTCAAATTAAAATTTAGAACATCAGTGTGAGTAATATGTTTAGAATATCTTATTTAATAATTAGAACAAGTGACTAAATATTTAGTAAATTTGCTTTATGAAATTTTAAACATGAGTAAAATTTAGATCATCTGATTTAAGATTATGAACATGTGAATAAAAATTTAGAATAAATTGATATAGAATATAGAACATGTGAGTAAAAACTTTAGAATATACGGGTAAAAATAGAACATACGCTTTAAAATCTGGAACATATAATTAAAAATCTTAGAACACATGTTTTAAAATTTAGAACATACAAGTTAAAATTTTGGAACAAGTTTTTTAAAATTTATAATATCAAACTTAACTAATTTATGGTTTAGAACATGTGAATACTAAATTAGAGCATTTGATTCAATTTAGAACACCTAAGGAAAAGTTTAGAACATCAGATTTAAAATTTAGAACATAAGAGTTAAAATTTAGAACATAAAGAGTGTTCTCACATAAGAAAAATTCTCACGTGAGCCTCCCCCTATATATATATATATATATATATATATATATATATATATATATATATATATATTGTATGGATAAATAGATATGGATGCCCTACTAGTAAGTAGTATGTTGATTATATTATAGAACACCCTCTTTGGTTATCAGACAAGTAATTATAAGGTAAAAGAATGATCTGATTTGCTGAATAATTGAGTACAGAAACATGAGATGTTTTTACATCATTCTTAAGGACTTAAGGTTGATTGCATGTCTTGTTTGTTATAAAAACAAAAGCTCCATTTCATATTGTTTGTAGGTAGTGAATTATATCAATCAAAACCTTACTGGATTAGCATCCTTGTTATGAATTCTTCTGTTTGCCTACCTGTATTATATTGAGGATGCATCCTGTTAATCTGTTATTCATTTGCGAGTAATGACTTTTGTACTATCTTTAAATACCTTTGGCCTTTTGCTGACATCTGATCTTACTATATCTGGTTTTGGGCTCTCTTAACAACTTAGCTAATACAACCCCCGTCCTTTAATGTTCTTGATGCTTATTAATTGCACAAGATCAAATGAAACAGGAGTTAAAAAGCGGGATAGGAACTTGCTAGTGGAAAAAGTAAATAAATGGGCAAATATATATCTTTTTGTGTGGGGTAAGGGGGGTAAAAGTGATATACATCATTGCCAAATATAGATAAAGTAGAAGTGTATAGAAATAAAAAGAACAGAGTTATTGGGAAGCTTATTAACGAACAGAAAGGAATGGATGTAGTAGTACCTTAACTGACTTAGTTAGCACTTAAGCAATATGTCAACTTAGCTTAGCTAGTAAGGTCTTTGTAAATTGTACCAATGACATTAGGTAATCTTTCACTTATTCGCTAAAGTCTTCAATGCTCCTCTGGTCTGCAGATACACTATGACAGACTTGGCAAGGATGGCCTGTTTAGTCATAGCGAGATTACTGTACTTTTTGTTCCAGATCTTTCAGACTGTCTTCCTTCACTAAATGTATGGCGAGAGCAGTGGTTGGCACACAAGAAAGCTGTTGCGGAGCGTGAGAAGCAACTCTCTTTAGGAAAAGAGGTTTGTCTTGTGAGCAAAATTATTTACATTGTCTCAATTCTTTATTTTTTGTATGTCATTTTTTTAAGCTTCAAAAACGCATTTTATACTATAATGCTTGGATTTATGGGTGAGTGCTTGACCCGGGTATGGATACAAGCTATGTTACATTGACACGGGTATGGGTATCCGATATTGGTACGTATCCGAGTGTCGGATACGCCATTCTAAAAAATTTAGGACACGGGGACACCGTCTTAACATTGGACTCGGGTACGGATACGGCAATAATTTTGTCCATAATATATCAAAAATAGTACTGTATATACAAACACTCAAAAGAAAAACACTCGAAACCTTGCTTGGGAAGCCAAAGTAGTGCCAACAAACTAGTAATAATCTAATACTAGTAATTTGTACCACTTTTCTTGGGAAGCAACAACTGCCCACACAGTTTTTTTAAAAAGTTTTAAAATTAAATTCAATAAATAAATAAATAAATATACTGCCCACTTTTCTTGGGAAGCAACAACTGCCCACACACTTTTCTTGAGAACCGTCTTCAACTGCCCACACACTTTTCTTGAGAACCGTCTTCATCTTCTTCAAAGCTTCAACTCCTTCAATGGCCGCCGTACCCGAGAACAAAATGGAGTATCCGGAACGGATTTCATACCCGGATCGGTGTCGCGTCGTATCGACCCGGGTATGCCGGCCAAAATGCCGTGTCCAGGTAACATAGGATACAAGATTCAGACATGGGATTTTTTTTTAATATGAAGACTCAGGGACCTAGGTAACAAGTTTAAATATATTTAACGGACACAGAGCCTTAGGTATTATCTATTAAAAATCTTTTTAATATGTTATCTTGTATTCAATTTTTAATGTTGTATATTTATTACTCGTATTTAATTTTTTAGATCTATTGATTTTACACTATAAAATTGATAGGAGTAACTTGTGTCTAAAAGTTTACTGTAGAAAGCAAAATAATAATATAGAAGGAATTGCCCCCCCCCCCTCCCCCCAGCTCAAAAAGTATCCCTTTGGTTTTCCAATTGATCATGGTGTGTTCTGGACATTATTATATGTTGCTTATTACACTGCAAGCTATAAGGAAATCTTTAAACATATGATTGTCAAGGTTATGGTTGTATTACTTAAATTATATTAATTCCCAAAAGCTTTCTGTTTATTGATGCTCTTTGCATTATTCGATGCAGAAACCAAAGGACAAAAGAGATCCCCCTAAAGGTACTGGTCTTTGTAATGTGATGCACAGTAGTTATTTTCTTATCACATGCAGTAAATATATTTTCATTTTGTAGCAGGAAGCAGCTCTCCACGGGATTCTAAAAAAGCTGAGAAAAAGAAGGAAGTTGTGAACACAGAACAGGCATCCAATGCTCATAAAGAAAAAGATGGAGACTTGAAGAAGGCTAGCACGACTGATAAAGATGGAGAGAAAAGTGTCAAAAGTGCTGAGAAGAAAAAAGTGGATGAACTGACTGAAGAAGAAGCTAACAATGTAGAAAAGAAAGGGACAGGGGCTAACGCTAGTGCTCAGAAGGGTGTGAAGCCTGCTAAGAAAAAAATTGTTAGGAAAATTGTCAAGCAGAAGGTTACTGACAAAGTAGTCACTGGTGAAAATGGAGGTAATGATAATAGTAAGTTGGAGGATAAGCTTGTTGAACCTATGGGTATTAACTCAGAAACTGGTCAGCAGGACACATCTCCTGCAAATGCCACTGGTGTTAAAACTTTTACAAGAAAGAAAGTAGCAAAGAAGCTATCAGAAGCTGATGCTGCCGTGAAAGAAGTGGACAAAGAATCTGGTTTAAAAAGTGAAATATCACCAGATTCTTCTTTAAATAAATCAGAGGAGAAGATAGATGCTACTGGTATCACTGTGGTGCGGGATGGTCCTGTAAAAAGAGTAGTGAAAAGGAAAATCATCAAGAGGGTGCCAAAAAAGAAGGCCACCGGTGTAGTAGCCAAGACTGTGACTAGCCAGGATGCTGGAAAATTAGGTGGTAATGTAGGTGATGCTAAGGTAGATGGAGACAAGACAAGTGAGGGTGGAAACTTGGTAAAATGTGCTTCTACAACACAACCTGGAGTAGAGAGCTCTCAAAAGCATGATGATGGGGTGTCATCTAGTAAAGTTGGGAAGAGTGCTGACCAGGTCAAAGTAAAGGAAGAAGATATTCCTGATGAGAAGAAAGTTTCTGAGACTAAAAATGATCCTGTGAAAGACATCCAAACTGACTGCAAGGGAACATCAAAGGTTAAGGCAAAGGTAGCAGATGGGAAGGAGAGGAAGGAGAAGGATAAAAAAGATGAATTGAGAAGCAAATCAAACAAAGATTCGGATCGAAAAAAATCAGATGAACCTCCTCGGCATCCTGGGCTCATTTTGCAAACAAAAAGTGGCAAGGAGACCAAAGTTCGTGTTTGTTTTTTCATTTCTGTATTATATTAATATTGGGTACCTAATATGCCATTGCCTGATTATGGAAAATTACTGCAGCTGCGATCATTGTCACTTTCTCTGGACTCATTGCTGGATTATTCTGACAATGATGTTGAAGAAGAGACATTTGAGGTCTGTTTAATTCTCCTGACCCTGTCCCTCTCCTTCAAACAATCCTTGCCGTGCTGTCTTTAACCTGTGTATGTTGTATCAGCCTAATCTACTAGTTTTTTTATGATGGTTTTTTCATGCTCACAGCTCTCAGTATTCGCGGAGTCTTTCTATGAAATGCTTCAATATCAGATGAGTTGTCGTGTATTAACATTTCTACAGGTATGGATGTGTAGTTTCTACTGGAATTTGTCTTTCTAGTTTGTACATTATGCTTACATGGCTACTTTTACAGAAATTGCGCGTTAAATTTGTCACTAAAAGAAATAGACGGAAAAGAGAGAGGGAGCAAAATGATGAGAGAAAGAGAAAGGAGAAGGCATCAACAAAGCGTTTGAAAACTGAAGATATTCCTACTGAAGAGAAGTCTAGTAAACCCAAGCAGAAAGATGAAACTATTTCTAGTGATGAGAAGCTGATGCCTGAGGAGGATGACAAGGTTGTAAAGGGTGATGAATTAGAAAAAACTGATGATGCTGAAAAGGATATAGTAGAAGATGATGAAGAAATGATTGAAGAGGAGGATCCAGAGGAAGATCCAGAAGAAGATGATGAAGATGATGAAGATATGCATGATGCAAGCCTTCAGAAAGACTCCTCCAAGGAGGTAAATGTTTATAATACTTTTACATATAATGTTTTAGAATTTAATCTGAAGTTTAATTTAGGAGCTTTGTACAACTATTTGCTCACTTGCTTTCGCCATTGACTTGTCGTGTTTTCTGACGTAGAATATTGAGTTGGGAAATATTGATGCTGAGCAGGATCAGAAACAGGATGATGGACAAGATGCAAAAAAGCAAGTTGCAGAAGATAATGCCTCATCCGGTGAGAAAAAAGCTGGCAGTGATGCAGAGGCCAGTAAACAAAAGGAAGCCAGAGCTGAGATTTCAAAGAAAGCTTCAGCTGATAAAGCACCAGTGGACAAAGAACTATTACAGGTAACTTTACAACAACTTAGATTTGAGTTCTCTTTTGTTCACATCATTTTTGCTGATAGTGGTGGCTCATATTATCAGGCGTTTAGGTTCTTTGATCGAAATAGAGTTGGCTACCTCAGGGTAAGCATGCAAACTTATTGTCTGTCTATCATAGAAGTGTAAGGTTAACTTAACCATTGACTTGGAAATGTGAACCTTTGTTCAGGTGGAAGATCTGAGGGTGCTAATCCATAATCTTGGAAAATTTTTCTCTCACCGGGATGTGAAGGTTAGAATATGCAGACATTCTGTCAAAAAAAAAAAAAAAAAGGAATATGCAGACATTATTTTGTCCTCTCTCCCGATGTTTCTCTGTAATTTGTAATTGAGGATCATGTCTGCTGTTTGTCTTATTTTGTAGGAACTTGTGCAAAGTGCTTTATTGGAAAGCAATACAGGACGGGATGACCGTATACTGTACGAGAAGTTGGTGAGAATGTCTGTTGACATGGATAAGTAATTGCTGTTTGGAATTCGATTTGATGTAGCTGTACAATGATGCTTATATACCTAACCTTATATCGTTTCAAATGAGGCAACGATAGTTCTGAATGGTAATTATTTTCAGATAGAAGCAGGTATTTGGGTAGTAGTTTCAAAATTTGTTGGCACTCAGGTGGTAAATTATAAAATTTTTTGGTTATAGAATTTGTGGAGTTGTGTTTGTCAGATTTCAATTTATCAATTTTGATATTGGATTGAATAGTTGCAGAAATTTGAATCAGGTAACACCGTAACATCTCCAGTTAAACTTCCATTATTAATCATCATTTTAATCTGTTTCAAAAGTGTTTGTAGCTAGTCTAGCTACTTAAGTGCTTGTTTGTGGTTGAATTTTGGAATATAGCCTAAGAAGATGCTTTTTCCATGTAGCTGTATAGCCTGTATTTTCAAGGAATTGCACATTTATGTTTAGAGCAAACTCTTTTCTGCTCTGAATGTACAATAAATTTTTCTGGGCAATTTCTTTATACTAGAGTGTACCCGTGCTTAAAAAATAGAAGGGCTAGAATTGCAAGGATGGGAATTTGGAGTGCTGTGAATGAAAGTTGGCCAAAAAAATTCTTAAATTATATTATAGATTATAGGTTAATTTACTACTTTTGGGGCGACTTTAACTTTTATTGATTATCATTGTGCATTGATTTTTTAGGGCAAGTTCTTTCAATGGTATTATGGTCACCGATTACTAAAATACTTCGAAAGGGTTACATTATAAAGAGAAACTTCGTCAGACAATAAAAATTTTTGTATCAAGGTGGTATATGATAATGTTGGAATACTTTTACATTTGCTTTGTAGTACTTGAAGACATTTTAATTAAAGATTTTATTTGTCAAAGTTTATATTGACATATATGCCTAACTAAAATCCGATAATTATTTGAAACAAAGAGGGTATCAAATATCATTCAAAATGCATGTCACAATACCATGTTGTAAGTGAAAGAAAACAAAATAAGTAGGTTTTATATCAATGTAATTGGTGATAAATTTGACAGTAGTCCACAATTACAGTATATAAAGCTGTGTTAGAAACTCTGTCTATTTTCTTTCATATCTCAAACTTTTTTGGGTTTATTTTTTGTTTTGTTAGTATGGGCCAGCTTTATTCTCATCTAACTGTGGAAATATAGATATATCCTCTTATTTTGGTAGCAATTATTAAACAAGGAAGCATTAAATTCAGAGAAGTCATATTTTTCTTGGCAACGTCCAATAATAACATACAAGTCATTTTCGTGAAGGAATCCTAAGGGCTTTTATTTATGGAAAGTGGGCGAGTGTGGAAAGTTAGCTCATTTGTAGTTAATTAATACACCAGCCCACTCTCATCTTACGCCGTCTCTCATTATTAAATTAACTTTTTGACTTATTTAATGTAATGAGTAGGATGGATTATATAAGATATCTCACATGACTATACTTATTTAATAAATTATTGAATGTCATTCCCGAGAAAGCCTAGACGGCTAGACCTTTACTTAACATACTAGGATAGACCCTTAGTCTAATTAGAATTACGTATTCATTTGGGAAACTAATTACATGTATAAATGACAAAACCTTGAAAATTAAATCCGACTAAAACGCTCCATACATGATAATCTAGTGTCCAAGCAATAATTCTATGGTATATATATTGAACAAAAGGACATCGTGAAGAAAAAGACTTGATAATATAGTCTACAAGCTAAACAATAATACATTAAATAATACAACCAATAATTTTAGTTCTGAATTGTTTTCTTTCTCTAATAAGTCGTATTTTCTCAGTCACCTCGAAGTGAAAGGGAGTAGGGTATGAAATAGGAAAGACAAGAAATGAAATTTCACATGAATTTCTGATAAAAAAGAATCTTTAATTATTCATATATAAGAGATTTTGGAAATTCTTCTGTTCAAAAGGATTGTCTTTTTTAGATAGCAAGAAAAAATTATTAATATAGTTTTGGTGTAAAGAACATGGTTTAAATTTGATTTAAATAAAAAAGAAACTAATAGTTCGACAGAAATCCAGATGATTGTCAAGTAATTCTGCCCAAGGCATGTTATCATAGATTGAACACATTTATATTGTGGTATTAAATTTGATTAATTAAAATGGCAAATAATGTATCATGAAATAAAGTTTCTTGCTGCCTTTCAAAAAAAAAAAAAAAAAAGGAAAAAAAGTTTCTTGCTTTTATATAATTATTAAACTAGTGTGTGGCTCGAACGTTGCATCGGGTTGTTACTTTAAATTATAATGTATGTTAGGCTTGTTCACTTCACCTTATTTTTTGTTGAGCTTAAACTATTTTTATTGACTGAAATTCATTTTGCTGAACTAAAATTTTTACTAAACTAAAATAATTTTTACTGACTCTTTATTTTTTATTGAAGCGACTAATTTTTCCTAAACTAAAACTTATTTCAATATTTTATTGGATTGAAATTAATTTCAGTGAACTGAACTTATTTTTAGTGAATTGAAAATATTTTTACTTAATAATTTTTTTAAGGTGAAGTGAACATGATATGTAAAAAAACATTTAAAAAAAAAAGAAAAAAAAAAAAAGAAAGGAGAAGAGGATTTAATAGACTATGTTGTCTTGGAAGTGAACATAATTATTTAACCCTTTTTTTTGAGCTTTCATAAAGATATACTCCGTATTTATTTATGTGTATATTTAGAACATTAATTACTATTGGCTAAGATGGTAGTAAGTGTGATCTTAAATCCATAAGTTTCAATGTTCGAAACTTGCGGGATGTTTTTCTTAGTGTTGCAATGTCAGTGGTGATGTGACCTGGCACAATAAAATAATTGTTGCAATGTCAGTGGTGACGTGGCACATGCAATACTAGTGCATATTTATGAGGCACATAAACGTTTTTAGGAATACTTTTTTTTATTTTTTATTTTTTTTATGGTAATGTTATACATAGCCCTTTATGTTAATAAGCGCTTTTTGATATATAAAAGGATTAATTAATAACTAATTACTAGCCCTTTATGTTGCGATGCGTGCGGTATATTTATTTTAACTATCTATTTCCATTTCATCACACAAATACAATGGGAGAAAATACCTATCTATATAATCCCTCCGTATTTTATTACTTGCTCCACTTTCCTTTTGCGGTTGTATCTATTTAATTGCTACATTTCCTATTTTTGGCCTGGAAACCTTATACAATATTTTACTAATTTATTCTTTTTTAGTGGAACTCCAACTATCAAACTTATATTCTCTTTCCTCCAAACTATAATACTTTATTCTTCTACTAATCCCACTACTTTCAAATTTTAGTACTTTTTGGAGAAATGAAGCAAATAATAAAATATGTAGGGAGTATAATACTAAAACAGACACCAGTCACTTTTTGGTCATGTTTCATCTCTCCAGAACCTTTTGTTTTTTTCACTAATGCTATTAAATACTTATTGTAAACTATACACAATATATTTATCTACCAAATCATATAATTGTGATACTCCCTCCGTGTTTTTTTAAGTGTTACAGTTTGACCGGCACATAATTTTAGGAAATTTAATTGACTTAAATAAAATAAGAGGTAAGTGGGGTAATTGGAGTATTAAAAAATTGTAAAAGAAAGATGGTGGGGTTAATAGTTTATTAAAAAGTAATAAATATGAGAGGAAAAATATTATAAAAAAATAGTAGTGGGTTTGGATGGGGACCATGAGAGAAGAGAGATATAATATTTTAATGTAGATTTTTGCCAATAAAGGAAGTGTAACACTTATTAAAACACGACCGGAATTGGTAAGTGTCACACTTATTAAAACACGAAGGGAGTAATTTTGATTGACGTATTTTCCATTTTCATTATATAACATATTTTTCATATCTATTACCTCACATTTCGTGTATTAGATATATTATTATGCCATATCTTTAACTTAAACACGTGTTATATCCATATTAAATTTTTTTGTCTTTTTTCATTTTTTTTTTGGTCAAAATTTCATGCCATTATAAACTACAATATTTTCTTTCTAATTACTATTTTGAAAATCATATTTTATTTATATACACTTTACTAGAATATTTTTCATATTAAAACAAATTAGAATATTTTCACATTTTTTATGTACTATAATAGGTAATTATTTTTTTCAAAAAAATAATACTAACATATTTCACGCACTATATTAGAATAATATTTTATCCAAGATTATTATAGTACTAGATGTAAATCTGTGCGATGCACGATTTTTTAAAATAAAATCTCACAAATAGAAAATTTTTGTATAAATTTTGATTAATTTATTATTATTTGTTAAAGATAAGTTCTATTAATTTTAGATAATTTATTATGCTTGTGTGATTTTTTTTTAATTTTTAAATAATTTAAAACTCCCAAGTCTTAGCTCATGTGGTGATTAACAGGATGATTAATAGGATAAAAAATTTAATGTGAATAGATGATTTTTTTTTTTTTAATTTTAAAAATAATTTAAATTCTAAATCACCATTTATAGATTTATTTTAGTCTAAGTGGCGTGTAAAATTAGATAGAACAAATCTCATTCTATAATTATTTTTTTCAAATATAACTTTGTATAATTTTAGTTTTTAAAAATTTAAAATTTTAATTTTTAAAGATATATTTTAGTTCTTCCGAAAAATAGACATTTTTTAATTTTTAAATATATTTGATGTTTTTAACTATCTATGTGGCCAAATTCTTAAATCTATCTCATATGTCACTTTTGCTTGGATGGTAGGTGATTTTTTTATTCTAATTTTTAATTGATCAAAATTATATTATTAATACCTTTGCTTATGTGGCGCGCTAAATGTTTTAAAAAAAAAATGTCTGCTTTAAATATAGGTAAGTAGTATTTTTAAAATATAATAATAAAAAAATGTGTATACTATTTAACCATGGAATCGTCAACTTCGTTCACAACCATACCTACTACATCTAACAAAAGTGGATAAATAGAGCACAAATATGTTAGCAAAAGCAAAGTTGATATAAAATAAATTAATATGTTTACCAGGAAGAGAAAAATCATTACGAAATTGATCGAAAAATTATAATTGTACAAAATCAAATCCATGCATTGGAATTTTTTCCTATCATCCCCAGTCACCCAAAAAACTATTTTGGAAAAAAATTGAATTATAATTTTGTCGACAACGCGATATTATTTATTATTTAGATAGATTCACGGAAAAGTATCTAATGGAGTAAATTTTTCCTCAATCAATTGGACGAAACTGCGAAAGTGTTGAACAAAGTTGTCTTTAATTGAGGCATGAAGCTAATCACACTGTAATTAAAAATAAGAAATTAAGTTTATTTAATAACTTAATTAAGCACACAAATCACAAAGTGTTTGTTTTTTGTCCATGAATTTAATTAATAAAAAAACTACAAAGGTTTATAAACAAATTTAATGAACACAAACAATTTATCAAAAAATAATACCTCTTCGTCCAATAAGACCATATCCAATCTTATTAAGCTATATTGTTTGAGGAAGTGCGTCAAATAGGTTAGAAACTCGTACTTTGATTTTCTAATCACTTTTGCTCAAATTTAATTCTTTAATCAAATTAGATTTGTATGTAAAAACAAATTTAATAAACAAACCATAAACATATTATCATTAAATACGTAAATAAATACAATATAAGTAGTAATGGCAAATGGCAAATAAAAATTTAAGTATGAATTTGAAAATTAAGCTAAGAATTACCCACCGTTAATGACCTAAAACTGACATAAAATTACTAATACAAAATTCGTTTGATTTGATTTTGTATTCATTTGAAATTAAGTTGGTGTCGTATAATATGTCAATTTATAATAATGGTAGGTATCACAAATTTTAGTTTAATTATAATTAAGTAAAAAAATTTATTTATTTTATCCTAAACACTATCAAACTTTGTCTTATAATGGTTAGTATCTAACTTTATTGTATTCGTTTATCATTTAAATATAATATTATTTGTGATATGATTTTAATCTAACATTTAATTATCAACTCATTCATAGGATGTTTAAATAAAACCATATATATATAAATATCAAAAGATAATTTTTATTTTTTAATAATTTGAATTCTAATATCAAAATATAATTTACACAATTGTTTTCGTATAATTTAAATCCTAATATCTAAAGATGATGTTTTGTCTCTTTTTTTTATTATTTTTTTAATTTTTTTTATAAAGATAGTATTTTGTTTTTTTGAATAATTTAAATCCTAATAAATCACCATTCGTTGTTTTTTAGCCACGTGGCAAAATTCTTAAATCTCATTCGTCAATTTTGCTTAGGTGGCGAGTGATTTTTTTAATTCTAAAATAAAATACAAATCTAATTTTTAATTGGTTGAAATAATACCTTTGCTTATGTGGAGCGCCGAATACTCTCTAAAAATGCCTACTTTATTTGTATATAGTTTTGTACCTCGGACGATGTCCGGGTTATTTACTTATAAGATAAACATTTTATCTATATATATGCCAATTTTGATATAGATAGTGTTATGTAAAAGTTGTATATCCCTTTTAATTAAGGATATTTTACGTCGAATACCATTAAGAAATAAAACTCTAGATCAACTTTTCTATCTAAAATTCAACTTTTTTATCCTTAAAATATATCTTAAATTTTCTTATCTAACGTCAGAGATATCATATCTATACTAATATATTAAAAGGCGTTTATTAAAATGTCTATGCGCCACTTAGCCTCTTCCAAATTACGCCACGTCACTTCACCAACAATTTATGACGCCACATTACTTCACCAACATTTGACGGCGCCATGTCACCTACCCAACATCTCCACATACCACACCATCACTAAATAAAGGAATATGATGATAAGAGGATTTGAACCCCAAACCACTTACAACAATATTGACTCTTTAGCCATCTAAGCTAATTATCAAACATGTTATAACTCTGAAAAAGAAATATATTACCTCCGGTCCAATTTACTCGCAACAAAGGGGTATTATTTGTGAGACATAAAATATTCCTTTATTGCAAGTAAATTGGACTAGAGGTAGTATATAACTTTACACCATATGGTTTAATTATTACAAAAAAACACATATTTATTTCTTACTTCACTCTTTATTCCCTACTTCGTACTCCACATATTAAAAAGCGTTCTTAAACCTCTTATAACACACATTACTATTTAACCATCGAAGCCAATATCAACTATGTTAATTATATAGAAAAAAAATTCATATAAGTGCAAACCACAATGTTTAACTAAAATATAAAAAACTATATTTAAAGAATAACTCAATTTTGATTTGACAATGACAATTGCAGTTTTGAAAAGCCTTTTAAAAAAATTATTGATTGTACGTCTATAACAGTAGCAACTCGGGGCAACGCCCGGGGTCACTCACTAGTTAAATATTATATGTTGCTTACGTGGCACGACACTTGGCGAAAAGTTGAGACGTCAAATGTCGTTGTCTCGTGGCCTGGCTAAAAGTTTAGGTTTATATATTAGTTATATGATATTAGATTATCAATAATAATTTTTTTTTTTTCTGCAGCTTCATTAATTTGACAATATAGCATATTTCAATTAAAACATGAAATAATTTAAGTAGGAGAAAATATAAGTTTATAACCCTGAAAAACAAGAATACTTTATCAAGAGGTGCATATGTAAATTACATCTAACTTTCCATCAACACAAAAAAAAAAAAAAAATCTCTACTTTGGTTAAATTTTTTTTTTCTCTCTCCTATTTCAACCTTTTGGTATTTGTGGTTTTCTCTCTCACCCTTCAACCTTTTGTTGTTTTTTCTCTTCTCCTATAACCTTCAATTTCAATGGTGAAAAGTACACCTTTTCACTACTCCCTCCGTGTTTCAATTAGTGTTACACATACCAAATCTGACCGTGTTTTAATAAGTGTTACACTTCCTTTCTTTGTCAAAAAGCTATATTAAAATATTATATCTCTCTTCTCTCATAGTTCCCATCCAAACCCACTATTACTTATTTATTTTATTTATTTTATTTTATCTTTCCTCTTACATTTATTACTTTTCAATAAACTATTAACCCCACTATCTTTATTTTACAATTTTTTAATTCTACAACTACCCAGTTACCTCTTATTTTATTTAAGTCAATTAAATTGCCTAAAACTATGTGCCGGTCAAACTGTAACACTTAAAGAAACACAGAGGGAGTATATAATGTTGAACAAGGCGAAATCAATGGAAGGGAAAAAGCTTATCTATCCTTTAGGGTTAACCATGCCCGTTATTTTCGCTTTATTGTTTGGGTTTTCGTTCGCCGCCGGAAACAGTGGAGCGAAGTCGAATTTAATGGAGGAAGGAAAACTCAACTATCATTTAGGGTTAATCATGCCATTAACTTCTCCTTTTGTTATTAGGGTTTTCATTTAATTTCACCAGCGGAAATGGAGTCGAACGGACTTGAAAGAGAAGGTGAAAGTGGGCAGATATTGGAGGGAGAAGATTAATGTAACACCCTAGAAATTCCTTTCCTTTAAAATACATGTTTTGCTCTTTTAGAAACTAAAAATAGGAAATTCTAAGATATTACCGCCACCGTGAAAACGGCTAAGGAAAATATCAAAGACACACAGCGGAAGACTAACTTCAAAACCATCCAAAACAAGTCAACTCAAAAGCCAACCAAATGAAACTAAAGTTAAAACTAAAGTCAAACGAAGTCAAATAAAATCAACCTACAACTTGGAACCGTTAGGCCCTTATTAAAACCAAACCAAATCCAAAACTTTGCGATAGTTTCACACATAATAATAATATCATAAATAATCAAAGCAATAAACACATCATAAACTAATGGAAACTAGCATCATTCGCTCTTCACTCATGCCCCGTCATAAATATGCTTCAATACCTGAAAAGCTTATCTCTACTTGTTTCCATTACTCTCCATTAAAAATGGGTCATCATAGGGCCAAGGTAAAGACATGGCTAAAACACACAAAAACACACAATCAGCAAAGATGGGTACATAAGCGTAATTAAACACACTAACATGCTTTCACCTAATCAACACACACTTACCTCAATGCACCTGTATACAAGCACGCACAACATTCAGCAAGACTCTTTAACTAGACACTGAATAATTCATTTAGCGTTCATTACGCATCGAACGGGTTTCCAACTCTACCTCCCCCAAATAAATTGAGGTTAACTAACACAGGAGCTAACCGTGCCAGCGACAAAACCACACATAGGTGGCGGAATTCCATCGCATAATAATAATAAAAAGGAATGTACAGCGTCCTGTACTCCGTTAGAAGTTATGATCAAATACAAAGTCACATAACTCCCCCCATATGTTCATACTCATGGTATATACGTTCCAAGAGTTTTGGTGCGTAATCTCTTTCACTTTACGTTATTTACATATTATTAGACTTGGTGATGACTCTCAAAGCATAATAATTCTATCAACAATAATAATTCAATCAAACAAACATACCAATTTAATTCTTGAATAATTAGTGACAACATAATATTTAATGTTGAACCCTTTTTAAATCTACCTCAGTGTCAAAGACGCTTTAAACGCATAAAGCGCCACAAATCCTATCCCTCGGTGTTAAAAACACCTTAAGTACACTAAGGCACCAACATACAATTTATTCCTCGTGTACATAGACACTTTTATAGTTCCTTTCCCATGCTTATAACATCAATAAAAATTATATGAACCATAATAAAAAAAATTTCAATATTCCAAGCCAAATTAAACATGTAGTTTAATTAAACATGCATTCTAACATGCCATAAATAAAAGTGTAGTCCATATAATCATGCCAAAATATAACTTTCGTAAACCATCACAAATAAATCATGCTTCACAATTCAATCACCAACATCAATATCCACAATTCCAAACTTATACCTTAGCATGATACTACTTGTAATTGATTTAAATCAAGCCTAGCATGATACTACATCATTAAAATATGCTAAGTATGCGAACGTACCTCAATTAAGCCATTAAAATAACTGAGTACTCTACAACAATTCCCGAACGAAGTCTCTTACATAAAGGGACAATAATACTAAATTAATTACCCTTGTATACACAATTTCCAGCAACTTAAACTCACTTTAATCTACTTAAAATAATCTGAAAATAATTTAAAAACCCCTGATTAAACTTCTTTTTAATGGGTAATCACACCCTTTTATTAAAATCAAAATTATACTACTTTAAATAAAATTCCAGTATTTTAAACTAATCAAAGACCCTTTAAAACTTCATCAAAATACATCTTTATACTTAAATTATCCATAGAAACATTAAATTATCTCTTACCCTTTAAACTCAAGGATAAAAGTTAAAGCATAAAAAAACTTCGTTAAAAATAAAAAAAATGCCCGAAAATCATATTTAGAGGCTGAATTTGGCCACGAAAGGGTGGTGCTCACTACCAAAGTAATGAGTCTTTCTTAAAACGTTGTTTCCACATGGAAAACACAATTTTTTTTTTAATCAAAATTGGATGAGTTCAAAACCTGGTCGGGATTAAAATGGGATTAATATTAACGAACGGAAATCTAAAAATGAAAACACGAATTTACGTGTTCAAAATAATCTGGAATTAAGTTAAATTAATCAGTAGTTATAATCACCAAAATTTCAAAACATCATTACTATAAAAACCCTAAATCATTTGTTCATAAAAACCCTAAAATCATGATTTTCAATAATTAAAAACCCTAGGTTATAAAATTTACAAAATCTGAAAATTATGACATTTATTAAATCTGAAATTATAAAGTTTAATCATAAAAAATACAATTTGATACTAATCAAATTAATTTCAAACAATAAAATCAAAACCCATAAATCAATAATTATAATTACACAAATTAATAAAACAAAGGAGAAAGAAAATAAGACTAACCTTTTGTGTGGAAAATTTTGGGGATTCATGGGGTTTTTATAGAGTAGAGAGAGTAGGGTTAAATTTGGGCTTATAAAAATGTGGGCTTAAGTTATGGGATATGGCTTAAGTTATGGGTTTTGGAATGGGTTATTCCAATAAGAGTATGGAGGGGTAATTTACATTGCCCAATAATTAATTAACGTTTGGCCCAAAATATATATTACTTTTATAAAGCCTTATATTTAAAATAGTTTAACCCTTTAAAATATTTAATTAAAATACTTGAGCCCTTAACAATATATTTTAATAATACTTAAATATTTTATATAAATACGGGGTATTACAATTAAGGTGGGTGGGAAGAAAAAAATTTGAATTAGAGGAATAAAATGAACATGAAGAAGAAGAAGGTGGGAGGAAAAGATGATGAATATATAGTAGCTAACGGAGAGTTAACAGTGTTAACTATGAAAATCTGTTCAACTTGTCATAGTGTACCACAAACAGTACAAATATATACTTCCTTTGTTCTTTTTTACTTTACCCACTTTGACTTTTACACTATTCACCATTCGTCCTTTGATTATGTTTTGTGAATTATATGTAAGGAAAAACATATTCATGTAGCATGTTTTTGAATTCATCTTAATAAGTACTATCCTAATATATAACTTTTTTAATTTTTACTTATGTAGATTTAAAGATATATCGTTAAAATTGTGCATTGGCAAGCGTGATAAAAGAAACATATCAAGTAAAAAAAAACAGAGGAAGTATTTTTTAATCAAAAAACACAATTTTTCAATGCAACTTATTTACGTACGAAAATGTCATTTGATAAACATAATTGGTTTATTTAGGTTTATAAACTGGGGCTTGCTCTTTAAGTAGCATATGTAAATGTATATACTTTATTATTCTACTCTTAAAATTCATACTAATAATATAGCACTTCAGTCTTCGTTCCCTCTAGGTTTTCTCCTTGGGAAGGTTTTTTAGTTCCCTCTAGGGTTTCTTCCTTAGGAGGGTTTTCCTAGTCTCCATTACTAGGTTTTTTCATTTTTGTAAGGTTTGCTACTCTTTTCTCCCTCTGCTCTCCATATATACCATCTCTTTTCTTCTTGCTCTCAGTTGTGAATCTTCGTAGGGGCTTTCACTGGTGTTCTTACTGGTAATAAGCCCCAAAAACCTTTTAATTACTTTTAATAAATAGATCTCATCCTTGTGATCATGATTTTTCTTGAATTTATTTATTTATTTATTTTAATGTTTGTATAGCGAGGATTGAAGATTTAGGGTTTCATAATCACTATAAGAATCTGGAGGACCACATGAGTATTTCACTCAAACGGCTATGCATCAGTGGATTTCAAGTCGAATCAGTGCGAACTCACAGATTGTATTGCTTCGGATGAAGTTTTTTATTAATGCAATTGTTGATCAAATCTACAATGTACTTAGTTTAAGGTGTTATGTACTCCCTCCGTTTTTAAATACTTGCTCCATTTCTCTATGCGCGGAGTTTTAGGAGAAATTGGAGAAAGTAAAAAATATAGAGTGGGGTAGTTGAGAAAATAAAAAATTGTAAAAAGCAAAAATAGTAGAAGAATAGGAGGAGAGAGAATATTGTATTGGGTCCACCAAGTGTGAGAAATGAATTAAATATTGTAAAAGCTTTCCAAAAAAGGAAATGAAGCAATTATTTAAAAATGGTCAGAAAAGGAAAGTGGAGCAAGTATTTAAAAACGGTTAAAGTATTTGTGTTGGAATTTTTGATTTCTTAGGAATTATATGTAAGTGCCGTTTGACTATATAGTATAGATAATACTTTGAAAATTTTTGTTTTCTCATGCAATACTTCTCATTACACACTTGCCGATTCGTGATTTCAATCATTAATATCTTATATTAATAACATGTAAAAGTTACAAAAACTTGATATTAATAAAGTATAAATCGAGACGACACTAATGACTTAAATCATTCCTTAATTATAAATCATCAAAGCTAGACAAAGTGGTATATATGAATAGTGTAAAAGTTTAAGTATTGCATTTAAAAGAAAACAAGGGAAGTATATTGGAGACACTTCGTATTTGAAATTTGAAAAATTACTTTTTTCGTATTTTCAATTAATATACGTTGTCCATTCCAAATTAGATGGCACGTTATTTCATCAGTTTGTCAGTGCAAAAATTTAATTGAAAATATCTTAAATAATACTACTGTAAAAAATGTTAAAAATTGAATTTTAAGTACACATTGAAACAAATGTAACAAGGTCCCACATTACTATGTATTTTCATATCTATAACTCACAAATGTTATTATGCTACATACTCAAAACAAAGTTTATAAACAGTGTTAAAGTCAAAATGTGTTATCTATTTTATAACGGAGTAAGGGCATGTTCATATTTAATTACTTAATTTCAGTCCAGTTCAGTTTAGTTCAGTTCAGCTCCAATCAGTTCAGTTCAGCTCCCAATTTCCTTCTCTCATAAAATATTCATTTCAGCTCAGTTCAGTTCAGTTCAGTTCAGCTCCAATCATTTCAGTTCTATTCAGCTCTAATCAGTTCAATTCAGCTCAGTTCAGTAAATGTGAACAGTCCCTAAGTATATAATATGAAAAAAATAAACTAATAAAATGCTTAAATTCCTTACAAAATTGGAGTATTTTTCACAAACAAAGAAAATTGAATAAGTTGTCAGCCTCTTTCTGACTTTTTTAGTTGTTGTCGTTGTAGTCTTCATTCTCTTTATTTGTTCCTTTACTTTATTTATTTATTTTTTTTTCATTTTTTTTAAAAAATAATTAACTAAACATTGGATTGTATTCAATCCCTCTCCTTAAACAGTTGAACCAAATAGTAGAGATACATCTTGTCCAAAAAAAAAAAAAAAATAGTAGAGATACATAATTACTTTTTTTCTTTCCTTCCCTTGGTTTCTATTCCATTGTCTTTTCCTTCACCAAAAAATATGCGATATTCAACTATTTGAAGGGCAAGAGAGGATTGTCTTGATGTTAAACATGTTTTATTAGGTTTAAAGATTTTAGGGTAAGATGGTTGGATCGGAGACATGCAAAATTATAGAGACATAAAGTTTGGCGAGAGGGAGAAGAGAGTAGGGATCCTATCCCTAAAAATATGTCCGAGAGAAGTTGTGATTTCAAGGTCACAAATTCAAATTCTTAGTTTAACTTAAATAAGAATAATACGAAAATAACCGGACACATAATACTCCAAAAACGTATATATAAATTATACCTAAACTTAGTGAAATCTCTTAGGAATTATGTTGTAGCTCCACGCCTCCACTCATCACTCCCTTCTTCATATTTATTTATTAATTAGCCTACTCTAGTGTTAGTCAAATGCATAATAGTCTAATTCAATGATGAAAATAAAAAATTATAATGGAAAAAAAATGAAACATTTGGCATCAAATACACGACGAACTACAGTACATAATATCAATAAGTGTACATGTTGAAATGCATGTGACAAATCCTTCCATCCAATATTATTTGACAAAATTCTCTAAACATGGGACACTCCTCTTTCACGGGCCTTCTATTATGTAATAATTGCACACCCATTAATTTAACTCACTAACTACCAAATAACACTGTTGATATCCATCTTATTTTTAACACAACGAAATCTCACAATTAGGGGTTCGTACTATATCACTATTCATTTTTAAGGTTTTGGACTTGAGCAATACTCTTAATTGCTGTAAGTGTATATGTGGCTGGCTACACATTGTGTCCAATCATATTAGGGGTTACTTTGTTAGTGTTATAAGGATTACTCGGTTAGTGTTGTAGGGGTTACTTAATCAGTGTTATAGGGGTTTACTCAGTGAGTGTTGTAGGGATACTCAGTCAATATTACAGGAGTTATTCGGACAATGTTATAAGGATTACTTTGTTCTTTTATACCGGCCACATGGTGTGGCTAGCCGTACACAAAACAGGCTGAAATCGCTTTTATTTTATATACATCTTGTGTATTTTTAATCTGAAAGAGGTTAAAATTTTAATGTTTAAACCATATTAGTTGTTAATGTTATAGGCAATTTAAAAATCATGTTTATTTTAAATTTTATTATACACATACATAAAAAAAGAAATGTAAACTTAAGAGTCTGCTCACATTTACTTAATTTCAGTTCAGTTCAGCTCTAATCAGTTCATTTCAGTTCAGTTCAGCTCCAATCAGTTCATTTTAATTCAGCTCTTAATTTCATTCTCTCATAAAATAATCATTTCAGCTCAATTCAATTCAGTTCAGTTCAAATTAGCTCCAATCAGTTCAATTCAGTTCAAATTAGCTCCAATCAAATCTGTTCAGTAAATGTGAATAGGCCCTAAGTGAATTTAACAAAATCTCACATGAATCCGAAAAAAAACCCAAAAACGAACCGGACAAAGTATATGGAGACTGTTTTCATTCAGTGACAGAAGCCCCCCTTTCTCCTGCTAAGAATTTATGTCATTTAAACCGCCCTTTGTCTTTGCTCATCCAAAACACAACTATAACTCAACCACATATCCCACTCTTACTCTCTCCATCCTCCACCATGGGGTGCACATGTTAACAATACTTATGTGCTAGAGGCCTTCTTGGTAGACTCAGAGCGCGCAGCGCGCAGTTGTCAGACAGACACTGATCCGAAAACCCTGCAAAACCCGAAAACAAGGATACCATACTAACAGTAGATGGGGGTGTGTTCGAGCAGGCCGAAAAGAGGGAACTATGCATGGGAGAATGATCCAAGAATGTTTATACAGAAAATGAGGCTACTGCAGCAGGAGATCAATGCCATATTGAAGCAGAGGGAGGAAGAGACCGAGGTTTACGAGAAGGAGCTGATGGTGTTTGCGTTCAGGGAAGCAGAGTGGAAGAAAGAGCGAAAGAAGCTCAAGGAAGAGGTAAAGGGGCTAAAGAAAAGCTTAGAAGAGCGCGAAGAGAGGATCAGACAGATGGAAGAGGAGGCCAAGGGAAGTATTGGTCTTGTAAGAAGCAGCGAAATTTCATCTGACGGAGTGTCAACAGATTGTCGTAATAGTAGTGATATTGCTGCTGCGGCTGCTGCTACGAGCTTGTCGCTGATGGAACAGATGAGGGAAGAAAGAGCAAGAAGAGATGAAGCTGTTGAAAAATGGAAGATGTTGTATCTTGCTATTAAGCATGAACTTGATGATCTGATTCAAAGGACACATGAAGGTACACTTTTTGTGTCTTAATTAAGCATTCTTTCTTACCATATTCTGTGAAATTCAGAAGCCTAATTAATGTTGGGTTCACGAAAACAAAATTAGTAGTAATAAATTAATACATTAGCCCGATTTGTGACAAAAGTATGAGCCCTCTCAATCATTAGATATTTATTATAAATTAGCCTGATTATTATGAGATTTGATTTCGGGTTTTGAGTACCAACTTGCAAGACTTTACCAATAACATCCACTGCAATGATAAAATTGATAATTGTTTCAATTAATTGTTCTGTTTATATGATGAATGTGAAGATCATGTCCAACTCTAAACTTCAATTTAACCTGTTAAAATTTATATTTTGAAAATCAGAAGTTACAATTTTACCTGTTACAATTTATTTTGGTTTTATCAGACTAGTAAATTAACAGTTCTTAAATTGTGAAGCAGGGACACTAAACTGGAGAGCAGACGAAGAAGAGTTGATGGAAGATCTTCAACGGGAGTTAAAGGCGAGGGACGAAACGATTCAAGTGTTAAAAGCACAATTAGCTTCAATGGAAGATGAAGAATATAAGAGGAAAAGGGAAGTGGACATTCTAAGACAAAGCTTGAGAATAATGAGCATTAATAGTAATAATAAGGTAGCAAATTCTTCTGCTCATGTCAACCTCTCTAAGCCCTCAATTCGCTTTGCTAAGCTTGCATTTGTAAACTAGAACATTATATGAATTTTGGAATGGAATGTCTTAGATTGTATCCAATCAAAGCGATAATGTTTCTGTTAATACTAAACTTTACTCATTTTTCGGTTTTTTCATCTGTAAATCTTTGTTGCCGTTTGCTTAGCTACCTTTCAAACTCCTGAATTCAAATAAAAAGTACAGTATCTAGAAAATTAATGGTCAGAGTGGTGTAATACGAAAGTCAAAATGGTGCAACTATTTCTAAACAAAGTACTTGAAATTTCAAGTATCCATACTTGTGCTGCCATGTTAGGTTATCGATGAATATATACACGGGTACTTAAGATAAATTGAAGAGTCGAGTGACACCAATGAATAATTTGCATTCCCTCATTTCCAAGAGAGAAATTCTAAGAAAATGAAAATATAAGTGGGAAGGAACAGGGTGATAGATTTGCTTAATCAGAACTCAAAAATAAAATAATGTGACAAGACAGAAATAAAGTACAAGGCCTTAAAAAAAGAGATTAATATGAGAACACCTGTTTTGGGCTTAACCATTGCCAGATGGACATTCACTCAGGTTATATGAACACAAGGTTGTGCAGCTCAGAAAACCACTGAAGCAATGCAGTGCCGAAAGCAACTCTGATCTATCTTACCCTATATTATGCTGTTTAAATTTATTTATTAATCTATTTGTGTCGCTTACTTTTTTTGTTACTACTATTATTGGAGGGAGATTACTAAATGACAAACAACTTAATGTCAAGGTGGTATTCACTTTTAGACTTTGTTGCTCGGAATTGGTCAGTTATCCATATTTGACACTCTGACAGTGTTGGGATATGTGTTCAAGTGTCCAACTCGGCTCTTTTGTAATGTGGGTGAAAAAAAAATGAACGGTCAAATGTCCTATCCATGTCCAATGTCATGGATCCACACAGGTATTTAAGGTAATGAAGAGTTCGAGTAACATATTTTTGAGATGAGTGAAATAGAATGGTTTGGTTAGATTACTGAATTAGTATACATCAAGAAAAGAGGATTACTGAAAGTAGTATTCAAACTTCAAAGAATAGTAGCCACATTCCTTCTAAAAGCAGTTGCTTAAACTATTTTTCTTTCAAGTGTTGCATATCATCTGAGCAGCAATTTTACATTCAGAACATAGACCAACAGCAGGAAGGATAAAATACGTCATAGTAAGAAATATACAAGGACAGACACCTCGAAAGAAGTTCGCTCAAAGAGTCGAGAGCAGAGACATAGACTGTTGCATAATTATTTCACAACAAAAGAAGTCACTTGTATTTCTTAAAGATACATGATATTTACTACTTGCAATTGATATATACAAATATCTTAAGTTAAATAAATATACATCAAGTAGTATATTTACAGAGCAGACATGAGGAGGATGATACTAAATGTCAAATGCTCCAGAAAGTTGAGATGCAAGACAAAGGCGGAACAACATCCACACTCAAATCGTAAGAAAACAGTTCAAGTGAAAAATCATTTACTGGGTAGCCACTGAACAGGACCATATTCTGATAGTTGGATAGCCAAGAACCATGTACAGCCGAACAGCACATATACAGAACTTCTATTTGTTGTTCTATATAATTGCATAGATATGACCCCTCTTGCTCTTGCTGCTCTGGTGTATTTTAGAATAAATTCTAAATACCAATATTCTAGATAGCAAAGAGGAAAAACCAATGTCAATTTATGAGGTTCCTGCAGACACCATAGTTTTGGAGTATTTGATACAATGATTCATGAAAGTAGGCTAATTTGAAACTTGACAGTTACCAACCATCAAACAATGTGCTGTTTCAGCTGACAGATAAATCATCTCCTTTCTTCTTCACAGGCACAGTAGCAGTCTGATAATTTGACTTCACACTCTGTCACATATAAGGAATTAAACAGCAGCATTATATTTCACAACCGTTACCATCACAGCAAAAATGATCAAAAGACCAAAAAATAATGATCCAAAATGGATCCCACTATTGGCCATGATCCTGGGAGGCTTTTAATAACTCAAAAAAAACCCTGGTCTAATAAGCAATGATTGGGAGCAGTCAGGGAGGATATTTCTCAAAGAATAAAATTTGACAAAAGAGCATCACAATAGTACATATCTGAGGACTAAAAGGAACACAGGTAAAAATAGCTCGCATGGGTTTATTAAACCCTAAAATCTAAACTATCTAATAGATACCATAAAATCATCCGGGTACCAATATTAAAATAGAATAGTATTGTACTCAATCTATTCTTTTATGTTTAACACAATTGTAGGTATCTCAATGAAAAAATATTCATATAAAAAGTGATTGCATGTAAATGTAAGAAAAGATGGGTGGTTGTAAGAAAAAATGAATAAAAGATTGTGTGGAAAGGTTTAAGTATTGTGTAATAAGAGGAAAAAGATGGAAAATGAGGCATGCCTAAAATAGTACAAAGTATAAACCAATGTGAGTAGAAAAAGAAAGGGACAAAAATGAAAGCGAGTAGAACAAAATAGTAATAGGTGGAGGGATTTTACTTGTATTTGATTATTCAAACATGCAAAAATAAGATCAAGAACGATAATAGTTGTATAACTTCATGCTATTAAATCATCAATGATGGATTAGATAGAAAGAAATGGAATAACGGAATAATTGCCTCCCTTTTAAGCTTTCTAATTCTAACAAATTCCTCTTATAAGCCCGAATTTCACTTCATACAAACCTTATTGACACATTTAAGCTACATTCCCCAAATACTCTTCCTACATAACTATATCGAGCATAGGCCATCCTCAAACTACGGTTTGGTGGGGAAAGTTGATGCATTACAGTGCTCATTCATATGTGAATTTCTTACCTCCATTTCAAGATTTTTACTGACTCCGCCAGTCCGCCAATCCCAAGCCTAGATAAAGGAGGGGGGTTATGATAGGCCAGTGATAGCCAGTGTAAAACTTTGTTACATCGCTTGACTTACGCCACAATGATTGAGAGTAGTACTAGGACGTGACCTCATGGGAAGTTCTCATGTTGGTTTATGTAGACAACCCCACTTATGGAATTAAGGCATGGATTAAGGCATTTAAGAAGAAGAAGAAGACGTGCTTTACGACTTCAAGGTTTTTACGACTTCAAGTTTTTACATTTTTTTTGTTTTTTTATTTGAAAGAAAGGTTTTACAGGAAAAGAAAGTCCCTAGTACCACTATAAGTGCACCATATCTCTAAGTAAGATTTTAGCTGATGGTAATTTCGAACCATGGATAGCCTCTAGTATTAATGGGTTTGTGCTACCAAAGCCCATCTATTGACAATTTCCTCATCTTTGGTTCACACGAATTACCTTTCAATCAATAAATTTAATCTTTTCATTCCACTTAAGTGAAAGTTCATTGGCTACACCTGAAGGGAATTTGTTAGGTACAATATTGAATTGAGCCTTTTGTAGTAGTATATAAACATTTTCGCTGGCCTTGTGCCACCCATTTGTTGGCGATTTCCTAAAAAAAGTTGGTTTCTAGCCAAATTTTAGCCTTCTTATGGACATACCTCTTACAGTCATAGGATTTAGGGAATTCCTTTAGCTTTTTGCCAATGCAATACAAGCAATGTTAATCATTGTCATAACTGTGACAGGAAAGTAGTAGTCTATAGTCATACAATTAGGACTGTTAAAAGCCAGTTCACATAAAAGTATAAAACATGGGTGGAAGCCACAATTGACAAGGATACATAATTTAGTACTCGAGTAATCTAGCTGGATTGGATAATGATAAAGATAAAAGGGAGTGACTCAAAAGTGTGTGCATTGGGGGGGGGGGGGGGGGAGCTTTGTGTGTTCCAACTTTATGTTTATCCAGAATTTTCTCTTTATGGACAACTTGTTTCATGGCCCTGTCTATGAACAATATGAATTACGATCAAGCAATGTCTTAAATTTGTTTCTACTTCTGATTTTGCACATTATTTTAATCATGAAGGTAAAATAATTGTGGTTTTCTGTTTTCTGGAATCATTGTGGTTTTCGTTTTTTTTTTTTTATTTATTTTTTTTTTTAAAAAAAACATATGATATATATCATATAATGAATCAAAAATTAGTCAAACACATTAAAATCACGATTATTATATGTAAAAACACCTTTTTGTTGTTTCCTATTTTTGGTTTTTTGTTTCCAAGGAAACTGGAAACTGAAAAACAAAAAACGATGCCAAATAAGCCCTAAATAATTTTAACAAGAAAGACAATCAACACTTAACCATATCCATAACAAAAAATTCAGGCTTACATAATTTGGCTTGATAATTGCATATATTTTCAGAAAATATTTTAATTTTGGCTTATGAACACACAAATTAAGGACCAATTGTATTCTACATAGTTACAAACACGAATACATGTATTTCTATCATGCAAATTAAGATTTATCTAAGGTAGGGCCAAAAGAATAAAAATATCTGATGCATGGTTGTACTTACTTACATCCAAGTACTGCCTTTCATCTTTCAATCTGATTACGAGAAAAAGAACTTATATCTTAAAATTACTGACTGCTTAAACTATATTTTTTATGAATATTACAGGTTACTTGCATTTAACAATTCAGAATGATTCTTATATATATATAAAACATAATGAAAGACATCCTTTATTATCATGTAACAGGTTTCACCTAGGTCAACTCCTGATTATATCATTCCCTATAAATAGAATTAGCTAGGTTAATATCTATCAAGTATAAACCTTTACTCTTCCAAAGGGGAAAAAAAACAACAATATCAACCTTTACCTTTAAAGCTATACATGTTTTAGCTTTCAGCTAAGGTTTTATCTTTAGTCTAGCTCTTCCGCTATGAACAATCAAAACCTTTAAGCAATTAACACACATTACACACACCAAACATAACCTCGCTTTCAATTGAACTCACACAAGTGACACAACTTAAGTATAGATCCATAGTAGACTAATCTACAACAATTAAAGTGCTCAGCAAAGAGACTACCTCCAGCAATGAGATATAGTAGAAATCCTCCATATGTTGCATCAATGCGCTTCCATCTCTTATGGCCCGGAAAATATTTATCTCCGTCTGCAGTATCCTGTCCACTAATTCTCTCTCACCTTTCATCTACATAATATGCAAAAAAATAAATAAAGGGAATAAAAGAAATTGATCAATATACAAACAAAAGAATATTGGGTTAAGATGGATTTTGTAATTTTGTTTTCTCTAGCAGGTTTTATTAGTTCCATTAAAGTGTGTGCATATAAGCTAATAGTACCACTTTCACCACACACACAATAACAGCAATCAATATATACTGTAAAAAATTAAAAATAAATGAATTAAATGCTATACAAATCAGAGATATGTTTACTAAATTGCTGAAGCAGAATACTAGTAAATTAAATATAAGTTCAGATTCCATGTTGCTAACATAAATGGTACTTGGCAAGTTGGCAATCTGCTTGTGCTGATCCACATAAATCATACCAACTATCTGAGAGGTACCTAAAATACTGGACAAATGTTTACAATCTAAAGTCAACAATGAAGAATGTTTTTAAAGTTAATACACATAGAATCCAGTTGTAAAGGGTACTGGGCATATACTGGCATACACAGAAGCAATGCAAAAAATTGAGTGCAGTAAATAATAGTTTGCAGAACCAAAACAGCTGATTCTAACTTTTGTAGTTTCCTACTCTAGTTACAAGTGTTCTGATTATAATTACTAGAAACAAAGGATGCCACAAGACTGGTACAGAACCTGTGGAATGACCTAAGCAAGCGTCTGGAGCAATCACTGGCATTCATTGTCATGTTATGTTAGACGCATTTTTTTCAGAAAAAAAACATTAATTGTTTAGGTATGTATTTTTCAGAAATATTGAACTGCATAAACATAATCATATACTAAGATCTCCCATGTATCAACTAATGCCATGTTTGGATAGCAGTTATGGTGGAAAGGGGAGGGGAGGGGAAGGGGAGAATTTGCATTTTTACTTACAAACCTTTACAATAATAGAAGGATATGCTTAATTAAAAACACAAAAGGAATATTGATCCTTCAGATTTCTTCCCTAATCTCTCCCCATTCCATAGCCAAACAGGAAATACAATAGACCCCTAATTCTCCCTGATTTTCCTCTCCCTGTCCTCCAAATTCCTTCTCATTGCCTTTATAGGATGCTTAAAAAGTTTCAAGAAGCTTTTTAAATTATTGCTTCATCTCCCAACCATTCTCAAGAACCGAGAACCATTTGGGTGCTGGAGAATGGACGAAAAGATAGATCAGTTAAAAAAAAATAAAAAAATAAAAATAAAAAAGTAGCCCAATGGGCTTGCTTCTGATTCTAGTCACTAAGAAGTTCAATTCTGTACCCTAGATGAGCTGGAACCAAAGAATTTGATTCCTCTTGTGTAATAACTCCAGCTTATTTCAATTCCATGCCAGATTGCCAGAGGAAATGGAGATTGTACCCATAATACAACCTTGTCATATGTAGGCTAAAGGGCTAATAGCAAGTTGTTATCGCATTAATATTGTAGAGTAGGCTAAAGGGCTACCTGAAGTCTGATCTGATCTTGCCATGTGTTTGTTTCATCCCTGAGATATTACTAACATGAAACTAGGAAATAGACCAAGCTTTGCATCCAATATCCAACCAAGACCCCACCTTAATCTGTCAGTTGTTGGGTTACACCTTAACTTTTATGACTATCGCAAGATGACAATTTTTGTTAGTTTCCACCTGTAACCTGATGCTTCAAAGGGGGGAAATGAGAGTAGCACTGCAGACCTGGGAATCAATCCAGATCCAGCATCTAATGAATTATTAAAGGAAGCAGTTTAGGTTCTATAAAACTTCATATTCACCATATATTTGCAAAGAAAGGAAGGGGGATGCATCCTACACTTTAATAGGCGTCTACAACTTTCCTCTTTTATCCTTCAACTTCAAATTTCTTTTTATTATTTTATTATTTATTTTATATATATATATATATATATATATATATATATATATATATATATATATATATATATATATAATAAATGCAGAAATCAGAAATTGAGTAGCAAGATTTCTGCATTTATCATCATTCTTATGAAAAATATTACCATATATATTTCAACATATTTTATATTTAACACCAAATATTCGAATATGTACTACCTCCATTCCTATTTGTTTTCGACATTTTCTACTCCCACAAGAATTTAGGCAATTGGCCTGGAGAGAATGTAGTTGACGTGGTGAATGGATGGGAAAAAAAAAAGGTGGTGGATGAAAAGAGAGAGTGAATGAAAAAGTGCAAAGGGAAGTAAGGTAGTAAATGGGTTTGCAAAAAACAGATAAAGCAAAAGCGTAAAGAGCTTTAAGGAACAGACTAATGGGGAAAATGTCAAGAAAATTTAGGAATGGTGGTAAAAGGAACATTGAGAGTGTCACATAAGACTAAGACTCACCACTCACATGCCAAAATGTGACCACCTTGTTACAAATGGGTTGTTTTGTAAAGTATTTTAAATCGACAAACCAAAAATAATCTGGCTCATGTGTATTAAAAATAAAAATAGACCTCATCAAAGTCAAACATTCCAACCCCAAAATGCCCTCGATTGAATATTACATTCCGTATTTCACTTTAAAGTTAATTTCTAAACAGAGATACACGACCTAAGCCTCTTATAGTCTACTCTAATAGCATATAATTACTATACATCCTAAATGACTTTATTAAAATCAAATTTGCATCATGGCATGTTCTGTGATTGACACATCACTTCCTTTCCTGCAGCACTGCGATTGCTACATAAACCTTATCTTTGAACCATCCTAAACGCTTTTAAAGAGCATCAGGAAAATATAGGACATGTAGAGTTTTTGGGAAATAAAATGTTGTAGATATTAATTTTATATAAATAGATAAAGAGTTTAAAAAGCTTTTCCACAGATGAATAACATGGAGTATAGTATATCAAGATAAACCCAAAAGTTTTCCATTAATGAATTATCACAGTGTCCAAGTATAAATTTTTCTACATATGTTGAAGATTTACAATATTCATACCATTGATAGCTCAAATTAAAAATAAGATTCATTATTCATATACTTATGCAATCTACAGAATTTTAGGGGATTAAGAAGAGGATAATTATATAATGAAAAATTTAGGTGCACCTGAGGTTTTTTTTTTTTTCCCCCTTACTAATTTGATAACTTTTACTCATCAGGCCTTTTTTACCCTCATGTTAGATCTCCAAATGAGCTAAAATTGGGCAAATGAACAAAAAATACCTTCGGTTTCACACTTAAGCCTAATTCTTAAGTTAAGTATGATTATTCTACAATTTATTACAGTATAACCCCATGCATTGAACTTTTTATTAATCTAGTAAATACAAATAAACAAACAAAATTTGAAAAAGTAAAACATAAGTAAAGGCGAGAGATAAAACAGAACATACAAATTCACTGACTAAAACATCAGGTGTTGCTTCCCCAATCACATCCCCTTGATAGCCATCTCCAGAAAGCTTGACATGTTCCTGAAATGTTGCATACATATGAACAATCATATAACCAATAATGATGCCTGAATGCTAGTAGTCATATTTTACACATAAAATGGTGTTAAGTATGTAAAAGGAAAGCATCTCCTGCCTACAAAAAAAAATCTGTAGAACTTAAACAGTATATGAACGTACTGGAGCATCCTCCTGATTTCCAGCAGTCAAATATATAGGCTGAGCCACATGACAATAACCCATCAAGCGAGGGACAGTTGGTATAATGTCTCTGTGGTTCACCACCCTCCAGCTATCTTTCACTCTCTACAAAGATAATGTCAACAATTTACAAGAAAACATCAGGAGAATTCAGATGGCAGCAGACTAACAATTTAAAATGTAAAACTCTAAACATATATTATTTATAGTATTGAAAAAACTTGTATGAATTGTATTCACTTTTTTCTTTTTTTAATTTGAGGGAGAGAAATTATGTCCAGCTCAAGTCAATGTTTTGTTAGCAAACACCAGGAGTTTCAGAGTAGAGAAAAGGAACAGACTAGAAAATGAGAGGATGCTGCTAACTAATAATCACCATGAATTCATCATCAGCAAGTAATAATAAGATACATCAGACTGCTTGAATTAGTTAATAGGCTAGTTATGCGTACCATACAATGCTTTTATAGTGCAAGATAGAGATATTTACAGTCTGAACTTCTATCCAGCCAAAATGATCCCGTTAAAAACATATTTAATGTCCTCGTTATAGGCCACATCAAGTTAGTAGTCTATTTAAGCACTTCGCTAAAAAAATAAGAATATTAATAATCATCCTTTATAATTTATACAAATGTTGACAACAAGCCCCTAGTTAAGATACTAAGAATCAAATCATCATTTATAATACTCTAAAACCTGTGGCGTATAAAAGTGGAACAGAAGGTTAAATTTTTGCTTAAAACAGATATTGATTATAAAGTTTATGTTATGAAGCTTGCTTTTATCCTCTTGTTGTGGAGCTTGCTTTTATTCCATAGTGATATAATGACCTCCGAGCAGCTTAGTGTCCCTTGATAATGTTGAGTTTTGAAATGTTATAAACATGCATTAGCAAATAATACAGAAAGGTTGGACATCTTTAATGATTGACTTTGAGAATATGAAAAAAATAACTAAACAATAAAATAGTAATTTGATTTTCCTGCTTTTGTGAGGAAACATAGTAACACATGGTAGGTTTTTCCTTGCACCTTTTGCTCATATGTTATACTTATTGAAATTATAATTTTTGTCATCTTTGTAACTAATTTAGAGATCTATTTCCCAGATTGCATTACATGTTAGAATTGGGGTACTTAGTCAATGGTCATAGAATTTTTCTTATTTTTTGTTAGTTATCTTACAAATAACAAAAGGATGGTTCCACAAGTCACACAAAGTGACTAGCTCATTTCAGTCTCACTATCATTCTCTTACCTCGAATAACTTCAGTTTTTATACTACCTCCATTACATATTATTTGCAACGATTAGACATTTTTCCTCTCTACTATATGTCAAATCGTTGCAAATAACATGTAACAAAGGTAGTACATTATTATGTGTGCCTCGTAATACATTTGTGGTTCATTGTTTTACTCCTTTTGCAAGTTTTTCATGAGTTTTGTTATGATTGAATGTGGAATGTTGGGTATGAAGGCTTTGATGAGTCTTTTCTATTGAAGTGGTTGGTTTTGATTTGACGTTTGTTCTAGTTAAAGTTTGCCTACTTTGGGTTGGTGTTTGGTCTTTAACCTGATTTTATGGCCTACTTAGCCTAAAACTATTGCATTATGATGCAAATAACCTCACTTCTCACCCTTATACATGTGCATTAGAGATAATTTTTCCGCATGGCATGGTTAATTAAGATGCTTTGGTTAATTTAGTTGCCTTGTGTGAGTCAATTTGATCTGGTTGATCGTTTGATTTGATGATATTGATGAGTTTGATTGGTTGATGATTTGATGATTTGACGTTTGTTCTAGTTAAAGTTTGCCTACTTTAGGTTGGTGTTTGGTCTTTAACCTGATTTTATGGCCTACTTAGCCTAAAACTATTGCATTATGATGCAAATAACCTCACTTCTCACCCTTATACATGTGCATTAGAGATAATTTTTCCGCATGGCATGGTTAATTAAGATGCTTTGGTTAATTTAGTTGCCTTGTGTGAGTCAATTTGATCTGGTTGATCGTTTGATTTGATGATATTGATGAGTTTGATTGGTTGATGATTTGATGAATTATGCTCCCTTTTAATCCAAACCCCAAAAATTTAAATTGCTTCCTTCAAAATCTAAAGCCCTATACAAATAATAAAATCTAAACAGATTTACCTTTTCATGTAGTTTTTGTTGGTGTAGTTCTTTGTTTTAATTTCTCCCCTATGATGATATTAATGAATGGATGATTAGATTTAATTTTATTACTTAACTATGAAAGTTAAAGAATGGATGGGTGTCTTTGGTTGATCTTAGAAGCCAATTTATTGTAGCTAGTAAAAGAAAACCTCTTAGAAAATTCGTAATTTTGGGTTGGAGGATTGGGATAGGATGGTGTAGCTTTCTCTAGTGATGTGCTAACGTTTACTGATTGAGGCTTCTGCACAATTCATGTGTGGTTTATTCAATTCATGTGTGGTTTATTATTTCTCGTCAAAGCCATCTACATCAGAACTTGCATTGTTTGTTCTAACAGTGATTTGAGGAAAATTTTCATTTTATCTTTGTAGGAGTTGGTTTTAATTGTTGTATATAAGAATGTTGTTTAGTATTGCATTGTTACCCCCCATTTGCAACTTTTTGCCTTCTTCATATCTGCAATACACGCCAAAGTGTTAGGATCCAACCTTTCTTTCTATGTATTAGGTTCCCTTTTAATGCTTTTTTAGAGTTTTACTTTAAGTTTTCTAGGCTTTAGATGCATTTATTGTATTACTGTCGTTGTAGTGATTACTAGGGATTCTTTGTAAATGCTAAATAAAGCTCTTTAGAAAGTGAATGATTGAATGAAATAAAAAAGCATTCTGATGTTAGAATTTTATAGATATTGTGTCTTACTTGCTTATTAGCTTCCCTCCCCACTAACGAAATCATGGTTCGGACTCGCTTGTGCGTGCTTTGAGTTATTAACTGTCACAAGCCCTGATCACCCATACTCCGTCGCTAATGGACGCTAGCGCCCTTGAGATTTAATTGCTCACTTGTGTTTCTTTGTGCTCATAAGCCCCATTTCCACACAAGGCTTGCGTCCTTGCCTTTTCCCGGACGTTGGTATCAGAGGTCCAAACCTCGTCGTTAGACAAAAGTGTAGGCACAAAAGGAGGGCTACACCAAGATGGATTTAGAAGAATGACTTGCTTGGCTCAAGGCAAATCGATGGTCCCAACTTGAAGAAATTATGCTCGAGGAGCCGAACAAATTGTGAATTTGATGGAGGACCGAGTTGCGCGTCGCAAGCAATTGAACTTTACTCAAGGACACGTGGAAGTGGAAGAGCAGTCGAACAAATTGTGAATTTATTGGAGGACCGAGTTGCGCGTCGCGAGCAATTGAACTTCGTGGGAGACACGTGGAAGAGGAGGATGAACCATCTCCCCTAGATTGGGGAATGGAGGATATACGAATACGACGAGGTATGGGCACATCCTCGTCAAGGTCGGCCATCCCTTATGGCACGGAGTCAATGATTGCGGCATTTGGGAGTGTGCAATAATCCCTCTCATTGACCTTCCAACTAAAGCGAGGGACCTAACCCGGGAATTCAACAAGGAACTTCATATCATAAAGTCCCTTGATGTCAAGTTGGAGCCATGGACCAAGACCATTTGGTCTAAAAGTACTTAATCCTAAGTTCCCTACTATAATTGAAATCATTCCCCCACATTTAATCTCGCCATTTATCTCTTCATTCAACCTCATGTCTATACATCTCTAAACGAGCATGTATCCTATGCTCACGTTTCCTTCCACTTTGTCTTCGAATCTTGAGGCAATGAAGAGGCATTGGATCTCCTCTTTTTTTAGTTTCCCTAAGTCTTGCTTAGAGAAACAAGCATAGCCCATGATTCTCATGAAGATTCGAAGCACAAGGGACTGGGTCGTGAAACTGGGATAACCCGCATTGGTGTTCCACCACACTTGCTCCTCGTAGCTAGAAAAATAAGTACCATTGAAGTCATACACTAGGTTTGAGGATGGCCATGTGAAGATTTCATTCAATCTAGTAAAAGTTAGGACCTTCTCGGTATTTAACATCCTAAACTTTATTTCACATTCTAATGGCTCACGCTCAATATTTATGCACTTCATAGTGACCGGTGAAAGGAATTCATAAGTTAAGGAAGCATACATTTCTTTCTTAAGATTTAAGAAGTTTAGCCAACCAAGTTGGCCACTCTTTTTATTCCTTAGTCGATCCCTAGTAGCTTCATAATTCTTTGTGATAGATATGGGTTGGAAGAATTTTTCTCTTAAAATGGTTATTATGTGCTTTTTTATTTCGGTCATGGATTCTTATGGGTGGTGCTAGGTTAGGATTGTCTTGTTGTGAAGGAGTTGGGGATGGTTGAGAATTGGGTTTCTCTTTTTACCTCCTCTAAAAAGATTTTTCATTTTTTTCATTCATTTTAGCATAAATAATTTCAGTTTAGTAAAATAATTCAATTTTCGTTCAGCATAAATAATTTTAATTTCAATACAGGTAAAATAATTTTCGTTTAATTTTCGATCAGTATAAATAATTTCAATTTTGTAAAAATAAAAATAATTCAACAAAACTAAGGTGAAGTGAATAGGGCCTTATTTGTGAATCATGCTTTATGATAAAATCGAATTAGAAACTCACTCCTAATTGTTTGGACCTTGCTACCTAACCTTGTTACTTGGTTTAGGAATTGCTTAATTTGTAGCTTTGTAAGAAGGCATTATTGAGTTTCCCATCTGATCACCCATTTGTATTTATGTTTTACCTAATTTGTTATTTCGTTGGCCTGGTAAATTCATATCCAATACATCCCTAGTGTTTGTTTTCCCATAGTAATTCCCTTAGTTTGATTTAGTTGTCTTGTAGAGCCAATCTTATGATCGAGTTAGCTTGTAATTGTTTTGCAAATTTGTGTTGTCATTCCCTACGGATATGATCTTTTCCAAATACTTCTAGTTTAGTAGTACAAGTCTTTGACAGTGTTTAATTGTCCAAGGATCGATTTACAAGCTCATTAATCATAAATTCCCATGGTGACATTACATCATTGTACTCCTCTAGGAACTATAAAGACACTTGTTGGAGCAACCTGAATCCAAAATCCATTCATCTTTACCCTTGACTTTCCCATGAGTGGCAAGTTGGCAACCAATGCACCACTATCATTATTCGTGTCAATAAAAGTAGATCCAATGGTAGTTTGAGGTTCCTTCCCCTTTAAGTGTTTACTAACACCATCTCCCAATTGTTTATTTTGCCACTTCTAACACTCTGATTTAAAGTAGTCCTTGATGCGACTAAATTACAAGTCTTATACGATTAGGGTTTGGTGGTAGACTTACCCTTGTTCTCTTTCCCATTACCATTACTAGCAAACCTCTTCTTAAAAGTTCTACCTTTCACACACACAACAAAAAAAAAAAAAAAAAAAAAAAAAAAAAAAAAAAAAAAAACCAACCTTGCAAGAGAGAGCTAATGAACATAACAAGTTAACAAAGAAGAAAAAAATAAAATCTGATTACACCATATAGCAACAATCTACTACATTGTTAAAGGAGAAGAGATAATATAGAACTGTAAATAACACTAAAAAGGTAATAAATTTATTTTTTTTAAAAAAAAAAAAAAAAAATCATATTGGAACAACCAAACATGAAAGTAATTAAAGTATACAGCGGAATAATATATGAATATTATAGTGAGCAAAGGAAAGAAACAAAAAAGTATACCTCATTGTAAGCTTCTGCAAATCTTTTATTTCCGACTCTAGGAGATCCAAAGTTGTACATAGTAACAGATATAGCCCCATTTCTAGAGCAAAAAAATAATAGTGAAATTTTAACATACTAGATTATGAAGATATTCAACAGGTAAAATGCTAGTTCTCTATGGCAATTAGTTGAAAGGAGTTATTACTAATTACTCAAGATTTTAAGTAACATCACCAAGAGCACTTCAACATCCTTTAAATAATACAAGCTAGCATCCAAATGAGATAGTCATCCTCTAAATTAGTTGTTCAGTTAGAAGCACTATCCAAAGTAAGAAGAATGTGTCCACATTATTTTTATGAAAATAGAGACAAGTTACTAGTAGTTAATATCCGGTGATCAGAATTGCCATAATGTATTAACAAACCACTCAAACACCGTATGATTTATCATCAACTTCAATAAAGATCTTCAAGCATGCCATCTTGTGAAATACCGGCATCTATGATACCATGGATACATGACCTTCACAAAGCATATAGCATAAAAAGAGTGAACTCACTTTGCCAATTGAGTTGATGAAAGCTCGAGAGAAAGTAAAGTTGCTAAAGCACCACCAAGACTATGACCAGTGCAATAGATATGCCATTTATTTTGTGGTTGTTTTTCATCATCCCTGCATCACATTGAATAATCGTATAAACCTGAGGAACATCACTGCAATCTTGCTTACATAGCTATGAGTTGCATGTGTGTAATACAGACAAAAACAAGCAACTGACTAAGAAGATGAATAAATAATTTTAATTCCCCTTTTAGCAAATAGACATAAGAAGAAGACGTTTTTGAATGACTTACATGATACCAACAGCTTTCTTGATTAAAGCCATAATTCTGGTTCTAACTGAATCATATGCACTCAGAAATCCGCTATGAACCTGAATTGACCATCCAACATTAGCAAAATATGGAATGATCAGAAGATCAGGCAACCATCTAACAGCAAGAAATTAAATATGAGTCATACTTGAACTTCTTCCTTAAAATCTCCACCAATTCTTTCAGGATTTAACCTGTAAGAACAGCATTTTGATATTAATCATCTCAAATGCATTCATACTGAAAGTCACAAACCCTCCATGACAAAACACCATCAATTCATAAGATGAGAGGACACGAACAGCTAAATATACACAGATACACACACAAAACCCCACTTCACCGCACCGCTTCGAAGAATGGCACTAATATGTTAATCAAAAACTTTACCCAGCAGGAGCTAGCATTAGATCAGTCCGCAAGTCCTTCCATCTTGCCTAAAAGTTCAGCAGTTAGATTATTTCAATCAAGAAATACAATGCACTTCAACATGAGCAATTATTAGTAAACAACCTACTTGTTCAGTACCCCTGAATGCAACAACTAATCTTTTCCTCGTACAATCACGCCAAATTGCTACCTGCAGCCTCTTAACTTTATAAATCCACAGGAAATCATACAATACTGAGTTCTAATCTATTTACTTGGCAAGCTTGAGCCAGAAAATTACCTGTGTATCTGTAGTTGAATTATCCAAAAAACAGAGCTTCTCAAAATCTGATTTAATTAAACTTGGCTTTCCTAATGCAGTGGCGAGCATAGCCCAAGCTTCCATGGCAGTTTCAGCAGTTGAAAAAAGCGCCCTTGTCTCTTCAGCTCTCTTTTCATCCAAACCTGCAAGCCCTTCATTCTTCAAAGAAGCTGAGACATCATCATTCTGTTTGGGTAAACTGTCTTTTTTATCTTCAGAATGCTCCCCATTCAGTGATTCCTTCTCTAATTGAGGGCTAGCAGCAGACAAAAGCATGAGTGCACTGAAAATAGAATCAGTTTGCTTCAATATGTCCTCAGTTGCCTTCCTAATATCAGGAAGTGAAGACTGGATCTTGCCAATGTTAAGTGGGCTCGAATCCGCACCAGAATCATTACTAGAGTCCTTTTCTGGAGTTGCAAGCCCTGATTCAATATAGCCCGCTTCTGCCACTTGCTGTGACTGAAAGCCCATACTTTTTATTAAGTCAAAAGCATCCCATTTCATTTTATCAGGAACAGGGATCCCTACTTTCTGAATCACATTTTGATTGATAACATCAGCAAAACTTCTCCAAAAATCTATGTTTGATTGTGTAGTGTCACTAGTATCATATGATGAGAAATCCTCTGCATAGTTTGCATCACTGAAATTTGGACTTTCCAAGGATCCTTCAGAGAGGTTGTTTGATGATGATGGTGCATCAGACTCACCAGAAGATTCACTTGACCCTTCAGCTTCCTCATGCTTAACAATACTTGAAAACCAATCTTTATGCAAGTATGAATCATTCAAAGATTTTAACTGACCAAAAGCAAATTGCACAAACTGGCGTACTGGCACACTTTCAGATCCAGCAAGCATTTTTATAGCTGAATCAACACCCTTTTGACTAAGAAATTCAGAAACAAAAGGTATCTGCCACCACTTTTTATCTTCATCAATTTCACCAAAACTCCTATATTTGACCTGAAAGAATGACATGTGAAAATAAGTTCTTGAATGGACTGATCCTACTCAAATCTTGTCCATATATGACTCTTATGCAAAGTGTTGGTGAAAAAATTTATACAGTCAGGTAAAACAGTAGCCAAAGGTAATCCCTTCATAAAATTAATTACACCCAAAAACAAAAGCTTCAGAAATGATAATCTTTCATTCTAAAATATTTTCAATGCTACGTATAAAATTTTTATTTCTTCTTCCCATAGTATGTCTGTTCTTCCCCCTTTAGATATCATTTCTTCTTACTTGATTAACTACTAAAACTCTACAAGAGTTACTCTAACAGACAAAATAGTTCATGGAAACCAGACATAGTAAGATTATACTAAAGTGATCCATACAACAATGAGCATCAAAATTGAAGCAATAGAAATCAGGAAATCCTAGGCATGAAATGATTTCAGTGTGGAAGTCTTTTGTATCAGCAAGTAAAGCTATGTGACAAGATTACAACTAAGAAACACAGAGAAAGCGTATTTGTTTTCACCAAAGCCACCAGCTTCATTGCTTTCCAATCTAAGGCACGGGTATCCTACCACCAGCGTATACAATTAAATATCTCATAAAAGAGGGCACCTACAATGGCCAGCATTGAATTTGTAAATGACACAAAACATAGTACACACAAGTGCAATAAAGAAGCTCTTTATATCAGGTCCAATTTTTATGGCTTTTTCTATATGACATTTTCCTATTCAATAAAGTAAAGAATTTCTCTACATCAGTACAGAATTATTTAAACCTGATATATAATTTAACAGAAACAATGGTAATATAAAAGATTGAATTGTTGAACATAGATATGATGACTAAAACACTGAATAAAGGGCGTAAATCTTTTCATATCAGTGGCCAAAAATTAGTCGTTACTGTAATTTTTTTTCTACAACCACATTGTTTAATTGCTTCCTAAAATTATAACTTACCTCTAATTGTATCTTTCCACCACCTCCTATGCCTTCCAATTCCAACAGCAACTCATGTGAATGTCCTATCAAAATATACTATTATCATCTCATCACTAAATGAAGTAAATCTCAATCCTTTACTCTTAAATTGTCTCTTCTATTAAAAAGATTTGCCTCCAACACCACTTTAAAATCACCCAGATACTTCATACTGGTAGTTGAAAAGAAGAGAGAGTTATTCCTTTAATGCTTAAATGTTCATTAGTAATGGGGACAAATCTGATTGGACAGATTTTTTCAACAACAAAGCCTAATCCCAAACATTATATTCTTAAATTAAACAAAAGCAATTCCAAACAAACAAAACATAGCATATTACGGCCAGAAAACATTTTCTTTTCGAAAAAACATCAAAATCTATGATGCTAATCAATGTATAGTTTAAGCGGAGCCAGACAAGACTACAGTTTAAATGAATGCATTATAAAAGCCAACTTGTGGAAAGAAGAACAAATTAGAGTTATATTCTTACCATCACATAAGGCTCCTAGATCAACGCCTGCATTTCCCATACGCTTGTGTGGAGTGACAAGATTAGCATCCCAAGCTGCCACCTAGAGAGTTCACAACAAATGTTACAGGAAAATAAGTGAATTATACTAAGCTTTCCTTAAACTTACACAGCTTTCTAAATCTTACTTATTGTTTTATTTATCCACTTTTTGGTGATCACTGCTCAGAATGCAAAATCACATTTGGAATGTGGGAATGGGAGTTTGGGGTTAGAGAGTGGGATGGGGATTAAATTTGGAATTCATAAAAATTTGGATGGGGATTCAATCCCTTGTTTGGTGTATTGGGGAATTTATAGATAATAGATATATGTTTCTAAGAGACGCATGCAGCCACTTATACGATCTACCAGCTTATGAACTAAACTAGTCCCTCATACAACTCCTCCGATACTTCACTGGCAAACAACCAGGTAACATCCATTGATCATCATAGAGCTTATTCATCTCCATGAGAAGAGAATAAAGTTGATAAGATGTAATGCTATAAGAGAAGAAGCTAAAGGATTGACCCACATGGGTTGTCGTAGTAATCGCAATTTCTGTTTAATTGGCTTCAGTATATCAGTATATCACCGCGATAAGCATCAAACTTAGACAAATTTATATACTTTACACGGCTATCAAAAGTTTGATGCATTCTGCTGGAGTAAGAGGTGCTAGCAGCAAAAGAAGTCACCTAAATTATAACTTTATATAAGTTTGAGAAAACCTGATGCTGGACACTCAAGTAGATAATAATTATCTACAAACATCTTAAAACAGTAGTCAATATCAATTATTTAGCCAGATTGCAATGATTCCAGCAAAGTTGTTCAGCATTATCCCTACATATTTTTTATTAAGGCAGCTTCAAGTATCTTTCAATAATAAAATTACATTTAATTCAATGCCAGAAGGCAGAAACACAGTAAATTGGTCTTCAGTGTAATTTTACCTGAAGAAATGCATTGGGTGAAAGCTTGATATTTACAACAAATTCCTCGTTCCATGTTGGATCTTTTGTGCTGAAAACATCAAAAAGCAGAATAGAATAAAATTCTCAAACAAGTAATCATATATAAAGGCCATTAATCATTAATATTTGTAGTATTAGTGGTATATGTTCTTTCATACATATCAATCCAGGTGTTGCATTCTAAAAGAAACATAAAATCAATTGCAACAGTTCACCAACTCCCATATCTGAAAAGATGAGGCTATTAGAAATTTGCGCTGCAGAATAAAAGAGATCATTTGGAAAGGAATTGACCTACCCCCATTTTGTTTTGCTCTTGAGCACTTGACCGTCAAACTCAATGACAACATATGGATCGCTAGTTCCCTGGCATAAAACAAATGTGTTGAAAGAGGCGGGGAATGAAGTATGAAGAAAATATTATCCGAAAACCGAAAAAGAAACATAAAGCTAAAGGAAAAGGCACATAGTACATTAAAAAAATAAACATGGAATTTGTAATACATATTTATAATCCACATATAAGCCAAAGTCACAAATTAAAGCAGAAGTGATCAGAAGATTACAAACCCATGGATCCATGGCTGGTAGATTGCAGCCTTTCTTCAACTTTATGAACAACTGTCCATCATATATTTCCCGAACAAATGATCTGCAATTATGAAATTTCTTACTTTTCAGTTATTTGATCAAAATAAATCTTTTTTCCTATTTCTCGTGGTTTGTTCATTTATAATACATAAATTGTTGCAAGGGTATTATCCTAATAAAAGTTAAGATAATTGGCTCTTTCATATGCAGTTTGAACCCATATTACAATACTACACCACAAATTAAATTGGTAACATGGAGAAAACTGCTTTTAAGTAATCAGCAAAATACTTTAATCAATCAATCAATCAATCAAAGCCTTAATCCCAAAAGTGGGGTCGGCTAACATGAACCAAATTTGATTATTCCGTGTAGTCATCAACATAAATCTTTCTCCTCCATCCCTTACGATCCAAAACTTCATCCTCACGTAAATCCATGCACTTCATATCCTTCCTCACTCCTTCCAACCAAGTCATCTTTGGTCTCCCTCTTCCTCGTTTAATCCCTCCATGGTCCCACTCTTCCACTCTTCGCACCGGTGCACCCTCGGGTCTCCGTCTTACATGTCCAAACCAACGCAGACGATTTTCCCTTAATTTATCTACAATGCCCGCCACACCTACTTTCTTGCGAATAACCTCATTTCTGATTCTATCTCTTAAAGTGTTTCCACACATCCACCTTAACATGCGCATTTCCGTAACCTCCATCTTTTTAATATGCTCTTTCTTAGAAGCCCAACATTCTGTACCATAGAGCAACACTGGTCTTATGGCAGTCCTGTAGAATTTTCCCTTCAACTTTAAGGGAATGCTGCGGTCGCATAGCACTCCCGTGGCCGCTCTCCATTTAAGCCACCCTGACTTAATCCTGTGGGTCACGTCTTGATCAATGTCACCATTCTTCTGGATGATCGACCCTAGGTACTTAAAACATTCACTCATGGTCAAATCCTTTCCATCCAAACTCACCACTTCATTGCTTGTCCCCCTCTGAGTGCCAAAACGACATACCAAATATTCAGTCTTACTCCGACTTAGCTTAAACCCTCTAGATTCCAACCTTTGCCTCCATTGCTCCAACTTGACATTAACCCCATCCTTAGTCTCATCCACCAAAACGATATCATCTGCGAACAGCATACACCATGGAACCTCATCTTGAATTGGTCTAGTTAATTCGTCTAGAACCGTTGCAAAAAGAAAAGGGCTTAATGCAGACCCTTGATGCAATCCGATTGTAATAGGGAAATCTTTTGTCAACCCTCCGCATGTCCTCACATTTGTTGACACATCCCGATACATATCCTTAACTAGGTCTACATACTTTCGTGGGATACCTTTCTTCAACATTGCCCACCAAAGTATCTCTCTTGGCACCTTGTCATATGCCTTCTCTAAATCAATAAAGACCATATGAAGATCTTTCTTCTTTACCCTATAAAACTCCATCATTTGTCTTATCAAATGGATTGCCTCCATAGTAGATCTCCCAGGCATAAAACCAAATTGGTTATCTGAAATGCTTGTGCATGCCCTCAACCTTTGTTCAATCACCCTTTCCCACAACTTCATAGTATGGCTCATAAGCTTAATTCCTCGATAGTTAGAACAATCTTGAGCGTCTCCTTTGTTTTTATAAACCGGGACCAAGGTGCTCTTCCTCCAATCTTGTGGGATCCTTGTAGCCGTCCATATCTTGTTGAAAAGGTTTGTTAACCAATCAATACCAATCTTACCCAAACACCTCCACACCTCTATCGGTACCCCATCAGGGCCAACCGCCTTCTTAGGTTTCATCTTCCTCAGTGCAATCTCCACCTCTACTCTCCTAATCCTTCGCACATACTCCATGTTGATTTCTTCATCACTCATAGAGGTATCTCCTATCACAACTCCATTACTTCCATTAAATAATTCATCGAAGTACCCCTTCCACCTGTCCTTGATGCCCTCCTCTTGCACTAGGACCATTTGGTTCTTATCTTTGACACACTTCACCATGCCAATATCCTTCCTTGCCTCTTGTCTTCTCTTTGCCATCTTATAAATGATCCTTTCTCCCTCCTTGGAATCAAGCTTTTCATAAACCTCCTGATATGCCTTTTCTTTTGCTTGGCGAACAGCTGCCTTTGCCTTACTCTTAGCCTCCTTATACGCTGCAAAGGTTTCATCACTCCTACATTTTCCTAAGGCTTGATAGCATTCCCTTTTTTGCTTAATTACTGCTTTCACCTCTTCATTCCACCACGAAGTATCTCTCTGTACCGAAGTTCTTCCCCTTACTTCCCCTAAGACCTCTTTGGCCACTCTTAGGAAACAGTTCTTCATTCGTAACCAGGTCATGTCCGGATCCACCTCTCCATCCCAATCCGCTTCTTCAATTACCTTTTCTGTAATACTTTAATTCACCAATATACTTCCTCACTCAACAAGTCTATTTATGCCTTCAATTTATATTATTTAAGCCATTCTCAACGCAATGGTGCTTCAATAAAAAACATTACGGAGTACTATATTAGTTTTCTAACACCAAAACCTTGTTAAAACAACAAGAAATCCTACAAAAGTTGAGAATGAAACCACTGTGCAACAATCGTGAATTAGTGAGATAGGTACTAGCACAATAAATGAATGAAACCTATGCTAAAGTTACAAGAGAGACCAAGAAAGGTAACAATAGCAACAATAACAATATGAATGACACTGACAATAACACCATAAGTAAAATAAAATAAAATAAAATAAAAATAAAAAAAAAAATAAAAAAGAAGAGAGCAGCGGACTAGTCTAAGGCCTTGTTCTCTTCAATTTAAATTAATATTATTCAATAAAAATAATTTTAGTAGTAAAAATAATAAAAAAAATTTAATCAAAAAAGACAGTAACTGTAAAGATCAAATAAAACAGAGAATCATTAAAATTAATTTCAATTCAACAAAAAATATTTGACTTTGGCAAAAAAATAAGGTGAAGACAAAAAAAGGCCCTAAATTAACATTAAAACAACTTGAACATCTTCTTGAGGATATAGTTGACAATTGACTAGTATGAGCAATCATTCAAGCAATTAATCTCTTATAAAACCATCACACAATAATAAACTCGAGAAAATGATCACGCACTCGGAAAGATAAACCGTCGTACAACCAGCACCATCGGTTTCTCGTCGTCCAACATTATCCTACACAACATAAAAAATTTTCAATCAATTTAAACATTCTCTTCAAAATTAGAATTTCAAATCCATCTTATCCAAAACTACACAATCAAACATTCTCCACTTAGCAAAAAATTAACAAATGTTATATTTTGTACAACTGCAAAGTTTCTAATAAAAAATAATGTAACAAACTAATATAATGAAATAAATGGAAGAAAATTACAGGAGGAGAAGTATAAGCTTCGAAAGCGAAACCAGCTAATATGACCGCAAGATTAATATCAAACGCAGGACGCTCAATTTCCTCCACAATCTCCACCTTATCAACGTGCAAATTCGATTTGCAAGAACAATACAGAGTGCAATTTCGCGCTCTAAAATTCCCAAATTCGGAGCCAAAAACCCTAATTTTAGTGGAAGGAAAGAGAGGTTGAAGTTGAAATCGAGTAAGTTTAGAAGCTGTGATCGATCGATTGCGTTGGAGTTTGAAGGAGAGAGAAAATGGATAGTGAAGGAAACGGAGGTGTAAGGAAGCAGCAGTCATGGCTGACAATGGAGGTGCGAGAGTGAGAGCCACAAAATTGATTAGCGTAACGGTCAAAAAATAAGAGTGAGGTGTTATTTGCGCCAAAAAGTGGTGGTGTCGTAGACGTAATTGTAAGTTGAATGTCCGAGAGGAGAATGAGAGATGATGGTGCTGCCAGCATGCTCGCTAGGCTCGGTTTTGGATCCGGTGCCCGGTGGAGTTGGAAAGATCTAGTACCCTCCCCTTTAATTACGTCTAATATCGTTTTACGTTCTCTATATACGCGATCCATGCAACAATTGGGAGGGGACTGAAACCTTATCACCAAAAATTGATCCCGAATCCAAATTAGCCCAAAGGGTGAACCGGGTGGAACACCAAATATATATATATACACCCTGATACGGCTTCGAAGACTGTTAGCCATGGAACCGACCAATATATAATTCAATCTTTGCTTGATCTTATTTTAATAAGCCAACCATTTGACTATTCAGCAATAATTTAGTGGTGGAACCAAGGGGGGTTGGCGTGGGCCATGGCCTCCCCCTTGATTTTGTTTACTCATAAGTATTAAATGTAGCAATATCTATATCTAACTTATTTACTTCCTCCGTTTCATTATGTTAGTCTCATATACTATTTTGGGCGTTTCAAAATGATATACCCATATTGAATATATTTCATTTATAACTTGATTTTTTTTTGGAATTAATAAGTAGTGGATTAATGACATGACTCTAAGTAAAGAAATATTTATCTTAAATTATGCAATTATGACTTGTGATTTCCTAATAAAAAATTTAAAAAGTTAAATAAGGCAAACTAATTATGAATTATGTTGTACTTTAATGTTAGATTCCAAATATGTTTCTTTTCTTATATTATGTGATTGATTTCATATGGGACTAACATTATGAAACGGAGGGAGTATTAAAAAGTGTTCCTAAAAACGTTTATGTGCCACGTGGCACCCTCGCCATGTCATCTTTCAACTATGAGCATATTCTAATAAAAATGTCTATCATGGGATTCGAACTCACAACCACAAAAACATGCATTAGATATCTTACCATCTCATCTATGTATTAATCATGTTTTTAATACTCGACTCATAAATGTATGAGTATATGGATTGGATGGGATCAGAACATTTAATCACTGCCATTCTTAAAAAAAATAATAAAATTTGATCCTATTATTTGCTAATTATGATCATCGAGATAATACATACAAGCAAGAAAATTTAACTATCGTTGTAAATTTTAGTTATTTAATTATTTGATATTAATTATGTCTTTATTTTCATCATTTTATAAATTATTTACAAAGGACATGTCTATATAATTTTTTTACAAGAACATGTTTGTATAATTAGTCCATAGTTGTTTCATAAATAATTTATTCAAAGGTTTAATGGAAAACTATTATAAATTTTAAACAAATATTGAATAAATAAATAATAAAGAATGAACATACCTATTCATTACAAGCGTTACAAAAAATAACCCGGAGCATCGCCCGGGCTACAGACTAGTTTTAGGTTGAATGTACCATGGTGGAGTTGGTAATACTAGAGTAGATAATTTAATTTGGAGCTCTTAGGTTTAAAGCTTGTCCCTAACATTTATTTAAGATATTACTCGTATTTTTTTATTCGTTTCATTATTTTTAACTATACTTGATCTTCTTGTCAAAAAAAAAAAATTATACTTGATCTTATTGTTTTTTCACGTTTCTACATTTTATAAAGACATATATTAAAGAAAAAATTAGAAAAAATAATCTCAATTTTCATTAAATTTGCTACAATAATCCCAACTTTGGATTATTCTGGAATAATCCGAACTTTGGGGGCTCCTCTTTTTCTTCAATTCCAAACCGATCAACAAAAGTCAATGACCCATTATATCAATTCAACTAACACGTGCCAAGCCCTGATTGGTCCAAAACATTTAAAACAAAAAAAAATAACAAAAATCCCAAAAATCACCAACCACCAGTCAACCTCATCTTCCTCCACCGGCCCACCCTAACAACCACTTCACTGCCCAGCCTGCCGGACATTAGTCGATGGCCATCCGCGTGAAGCAACCTCCATCGCGTCGCCGTGTTCCTCCCCGAAACATCCCCCATTCCCCACAAAACCACCACCAAAACCCCAAATCCACCACCGCGAAACCCCAAATCCACCAATGAAACCCCTCCTTACTGCCAAAAACCCCCCAATCGTTCTTCCCATCACCCCGAAACCCTAAGTGGCTAGGGTTTTCGACAGTTGGGAGGATTTATTGGGGATTTTCGGGTTTGGGAAAGGAGGTTTTAAGCAGCAAATGGGGAGTGCAAAACTGGGGGAGGGGAAGGGGAAAGCGGCGAGTAGGAAAACGTCGCAGGGGAAGGGGGGGAAATTGGGGTAGGGGGAGGGGAATTAGCGCCGCCGTTTGGGGTTGGCCTAGTGGTTGTTGGGGTTGGCCGGTGGTTTTTGCGGTTGCTGGTGGCTGGGATTTTGGGGTTTGGTTGGGTTTTTTTTTTATTTTTTTATAAATTGTTTTAGCCTATTCAGTTGTGACATGTGTCACTTTAAAAAATAAAAAATAATAAACCCATTTAACCGGTCATCGGTTTTTGGGATTGATGAAAAAAAAGAAATCCCCAAAGTTAAGATTATTCCAGAATAATCCAAAGTTGGGATTATTCTAACAAAATTGATGAAAGTTGGAATTATTTCTAATTTTTCCATTCAAAAAAAGAAATAAAGACATATATTAAGTTTGCCCCTCTAATAATAAAATTATTGTTCCGCCCCTACAATAATCCAATCTTTATACATCACTTGAACCTCGTGCGATGCACCTTTTTTTAATATTTTTTAGGAAAAATTGCCTGGATGAATCCCACCTTGGGGCGTCCGCTAAAAATAATCCCACCTTTGGGTTATGTTCAAATAATCCGACCTTTATACATAATACGCTCAAAATGGTCCCAACAGGTCGTATAACTTGTTATACCAGGTTACCCGACACGTGGCAGCTTGTGATAGGTCAAAAAATAAATAAGTAATATTAAAAAAATTAACAAAAAAAAAAACCTTTAAAATTTTTTTTTTAAAAAAAAAACTGCAAAAAATCAAATAAAAAAACAAACCCAGCCCGTAGCCCCTGCCGCCGCCACTGGGAGGCTGCTGCGCTGGCAACCCCTGCCCTTCTCATTATCCTTCACAACCACCTAGCTCTCCCCTATTCCACACTTCCACTCCCCCACTGCCACCTTAATTACCACCAAGCATCAGCTGTAAACAACAGCAGCCCTTCATTCTAACATCGCCTCACCTCACAACACCAACAACACCTGAAACCACCACCAGCCACGCTCACCAAAACCTCACTCTCACCTCCATTGCAACTAGCAGCCCGCACCACCTATCTCCGCGCAACCACAACAACACAAACCGCGCCAAACAACACCACCAATTAGCCGCCATCTCCACTCTTCTCTACCCCACACTCCGAGCTACTGCTACAGCCCTCACGGCCGCACCCACCAATTGACAACAACACCACGCATATTTTGGCCATCATTGCCGCCCAAAATCAGAGCAAAGTGCCCCTAAATAGAGAAAAACGAATTTCAATCAATTCAAAGCAAATCGCCATTATTTTTGACCATCACATTCACCCCACCATCACCACCATTGTCGTGGTTTAGAGGCGACGGACGGGGTAGTAGGAGGAGCAGCGACCAGCACGAGGAATCTGGGGTCTAGGCACTGCGAAGGGTCTCGTTTAGGCTGTGGTGACGATGGGGAGGTGGCTGGGGGCTGTGTAACACCCCGTATTTTCATACGTATTTTCCTAATTAATTAATTAGAAATTATTTTATAAAAAGGGTATTTTATTAAATTTATTATTTGGAGCCAAAATAATACTTGAATTCATTATTTTGGATAATATTTATTATCCATTTATCCTTTTTTAAAAACTAGCTTATTTATATATTTCGGATATTTTGACTAAGGCAAAAGCTATATTTTATTATTATTTTAATAAGGTCCAAAAATCCCATTTGATTGACTAATAATTTCGGGTTTTCTAGTGTGCAAATCTGATTTTATTATTTAGTTAAATTATTTGGTGAATAATTGGTATTTTATTATATAATTATTTATTACAATAAATATTATTTACACAATTATTTTTAATTCCTTAAAACTAGCGAAATAATTTCCTAAATGCTAAAGAGGAGGGCCGAAAATATGAGCTTAGGAAAGCTCAAAAATTTCGGCCACCAATATTTTGGTAATTTGTATTTTTAATTATCTCCTTAAAATCTCTTATTTTCCTTAATTCTATTTTTTCATCTCTTAAATATATAGCCATCTTATTTTCCTACTTATGTCCTCCTTAATTATTCTTCAAGTAATTCCTCTTACCATATTAAGTTTCATGACATACACACTTTTCATATTCAATTAAACACAATCACCTTAATATTGAAACTTCCTTAATTCTTTTATTCACATCTCCAAGTAATCCCTTAAACCCTACTTACCATAATTCTTCCTACATTTTCCTACCATAATTCATACACATGCTAGCCTATAAATACTCCTCTATTTCATGATCAAACATTCACACAATTCTCATAATTTTCCCTCAAATTCTCTCATCATTTTCTCTTCTTTTCTTTTCTTCGTTTCTTTATTTTCTTTCTCCTCCCTTGCGCCACCACCGAGCAGCGCCACCTGCCGCCGCCACCGACCACCACCTGCTGCTTCCAACTCCTTGATCTTCTCTTTTTCAGCTTTTATTTTCTTTAGCAAAGGTAACAGTGCAAAACCATTGCCTAATATAAAAAAAAGTGTTGCCTTGTAGCTAAGGCAACACATATGAGGCGTAATATATGCCCCCGTTGTGTATTCATAAGGCAACATATTTTTATTCAAAGGCAACAGTTTTGAAAGCCAAGGTAAAATGATACATAAGGCAACACTTTTACAAAGACAACAAATGAAAAATGTTGCCATCTAAGGAGATAATATAATATAATATATATATATATATATATATATATATATATATATATATATATATATATATATATATATAAAATATATATATATATACCAACTCCAGCAAATTGCTTATATATATATAATACAATATTTATTAAATTATGTTGTCTTTTTAAGTTGTCATAGATAGCAACATAAATATTAATGTTACATTTTCAAACAATAGTTTTGTTATTATATTTGTTGTCTTAAACAAGAAAAATATAACACGTTAAGCAACTGCCTTATACAGTCTAGAGCAACACTTTTTTTTTTTCTGTTACTTTAATCCAAGGTAACAAATAAATATTGTTGCGTTAGATTATTAAGATTAATATTTTTGTAAGTGTTGCAATCTTAAGTGTTGCCTATTCTCTTTTTTTTTATAGTTCTCTCCTTTCCTCTTATTTAATTAATTATTTATATCATGGGAAATTTATAAAATTGTAATAAATGGTTTTAATTAAATAAAAAATAGATTTTTATTATGTTCTTGAGAGAATAATTATTAAGGTTCATGTATATATAATTGGGAGGTTTTAATTTAATTATTGTGATTATTTGTTAACCTTATATTGATAAAGGTTATATTTATTTGTAGGGTGTTTTTGATCAAGCTACTTGAGGGTTCTTTTGAGGTGTTTGTGGCTAAGTAAGGATCAAGATGCGTTAGGTGGCTAGATACCTTGAAAGTGATCGATTTGAATGAACATGTTTGAATGATTTATGTTGCTTGAATTAAATTGACTTGAATTATGGTTTATGAAATAAAAGTATGTTTAAATGATTGGTTTTAATAATCAAATTGGAGTATTGATTTTTATAACATGTTTTGATTAATTAACTTATCATTCATGGTTAAAAGGATTGATTTTAAAAGCATGTTGAATTTATTAAAAAGGAGTTTGGATTATTATTATTAAAGGTTGAATTATTGGATTAATTAATCATTGATGTATTATTATTTATGCTTTATAAGCATGTTGGTAATCCCACTATGCGGATTTGGTTTATTGATAAGGCCTTGGACTTTGCATGACTGGGTCTTTCCTCAAGAATAGCCTTGTAACATAAGAAGGCTAGCTTGGGGTGTGTGCACACTTGGGAGAGGAATTGGTTTTAATGTGAGGAATTGGTTTTAAATAATTGGAATTGGTTTTATTGATTATTGAGATTGGAATTGTGAGAATTGGTTTTGAATCATGAGTTTGGAATTATTGGATTAATTATCGGAATTGGTTTTAAACAAGTTTGCGAATAAATTGAGTTTAATTATCTTGCACTTATCGTAGTTAGCATATTTTGCTAACCCGTACTTCTTATTTTGTTTTGGTTTTCCCTGTTTACCGTAATGGTAACCAGTGTTGCTTATTTTCAGGTTGAAGTTAATAATTGATGCATTGGAGTCCCGGGATTGGTTTCACTAAATTAGGAATTTTGATCTTTGTATCTGTTTTTTAGTACTCATAACATTAATAACTATTTATGGTTATTATTAATAATGAAGAGTATTGAAGTTTCCGCTGCAAAGTATTGTTTTGTTTAGTAAGTTGAGTAGCCTTGTGTAATCACGCGGCGGTAATACGCCTAAGTCTATCTCTACGGTATAATTATATGTATTATACTAGTATTTTGGTAAAGGGAGATTTGGGGGTGTTACAGGCTGGTGGTGGTTGTTTCAAAATAATTAATTAAAATAAATAATAATTAATTAAAATTAGAATTAAAACTTTTTTTTTTACCAATCACGTGTACATTAAACTAAGTAAAAAAAAGTACCAACTCAATCGGTTACAAGTCAGTTGGGACCATTTTGAACGGATTGGGTGTAAAGGTCGGATTATTTAAAAATATCTCAAAGGTGGGATTATTTTGGGCGGACGTCCCAAAGGTGGGATTATTTTGGGCGGACGTCCCAAAGGTGGGATTATTCCGAGCAATTTTTCCTGTTTTTAAACCAAATAACTTTTGTATTATGTGTCAAATTTTATCATTTATTCGTTGTACATTGTATATTATTTAATATTTTTATTTTAACATATTTATCAATTGGCGAATCCAATCGTTGATTGAAGATGTGAGCAGTCGCATGAGCATCAATATTATGAGACTTAGCGAAGGCTTGTATCCGTTTCAGCAAGTCAAAGCGGGTCAATTTTAGAACTTAGTTTTTAGTTTTTTTTTTTTTTTTTTTTTTTTTTTTGGAAAATGTCATGTGGTACCCCTCAAATTTGGCCAAGTTCTCAATATAATCCTATAAATGCCTGAGCTACCCTTGATGTTTTACCCAATATACCCTAACCTATGCTAAAGCGAATAAAGTGCATTTTTATCATGAATTCTGTATTTTAAATGTTTCTCTTACTTGTCTCTTTATTCCACTCTATTTATACTAAAGTTAAACAACAAAAATGATGATTTTTATGATTCCATTTTTATGTTTTATAAAAAATTGATAATTTTTCTTATATGCGTTATTATTGATTTTTTTACTCGTGATTTATTATGGTGAGAGAATGACAAGTACGGAAATGGAAGTACAATCGAGGGGAGTTAACTAATTATGCAAATCTCCGAAAATTATGGTAGCCCAAATTGTTTGTGCATATTAGGTTGAAAACTCAAACCTCAAGTCAGGAGTATCCAAAACACAGGATATATTGAGAAATTAGCCAAATCTAAGGGGCACCTCAGCTTAATTTCCCTAATTTTTTTGTTGTCAAAGCAAACACGATTTTCGAAATAGACTAAGCTGGGTTAGGTGGACCATAAATTACAAAATTTGATAGACATAACTTGGCATTGTTCATTTTTTATTAGATTGAAATATAGTCTAAAACATATTGAACAAGATAGAAATGGTTTAAATCCCATTGAACTAAATAGCACAAAAATTTTGAGTAAACTGTAAAGAAACAAGGTATGACACATAAGATGTTATTACAAATTTAGTTATCTTCATTAAAAAAAAAATTGTCATCAAACTCTTTTTTTTGAGGAAAAGAAATGATTTCATTAATTACATGACATACGACATGTACAACAGAAATCAAAAGCAAAAATTACAATGAATATTGAACCTAATAAAAAATAACTATTTTAATTCAAATGAACTATAATAATTGCGTGTATGATCTGACATTGAAGGATACCCTCGTCTCTTGAATCGATGTCCTGCACAACCTTTTACAAAGAGGCCTTGCGATCTCTGATAGTTCTTGAATTGAATAGTACTTGATTCAACTAATTATAATCATTGATCTGATGTTTGTTTCAACACCGCACAAATTGCCATCATCGAATTAGAACTTCCTGCGTTAGAAATTCCAGCCACCACAGGGGCATTAACCCTAATTCCCACAAAAGGTAACTAACCCTAAATCCCGCTATAGGGGAACTGACAATTATTGAATAAATAAAGCATAAAAATTTAAACAACAATTAAACGGGAAATTGGGGCTTACCATGGAATATTTCATCCATGGCAGCCCTTTTTAGGGTTTTATAGGTTTTTTTAGGGTTAGGAACAGAGAAGAGAGAGAGAGTTTTATTTTTTAATTTTTGTCAACCCTTATCACATGCTGCTAACCCTCACAACAACTACCATTTGCAAACCAATCAACCACCATCAAATCAAAATTTCGTTCACCCAAATACGTCCGTCAATTTAACCCAAAATTATGACTACCAAAACAACCACCACTAGCCAAAGCCAAACATCGCAAATAAGAGAATAGTGGTGCAAGGTTGAATGTTGATGGTGGTAAAAGAATGCAAGTCACTCCACTTCACTTTGATTTATGCTTTGATTTATTATTTGGGATGTCTATTCCCTCTACAGTCATTGGGTAGGGAAATGTAAAATGTAATTTAATTCTGTAAAATCAAGATGCATGTTCAATGGCTTCATGCATATACCATGGTAGTGTTCCCCCTTTTGGCCATCATAGTGCCTGACGTGTTGTGTATGTTTTCTGAAACGATAAAGGATGTCACCATGCAAAACAATGGATACGAAAGTTTATTTATAAAGTTCCGCAACTAATTTTCAGTGCAAAAATTTGGAGATATATCTTGAATGTGCTGTCATTGGTAATATTTTGATTCAGATCCTAATTAGTATCGACTCACAGAGAATGTCTTCAACTACGCTATTTCCTAGCTCATATGCACAGTTTTGAAATGACTTGGATTAGCAGATGTAAGCTCACCACCAACCTTAACTTGTTACATCAAATCTGGAATTTCTTATACAGATCCAAATAACTAATAATCTAGCAAAATATATTTTTTATTAACATTGAAGCCTGATCCATAAGCACATCGATATCATTCTCCACCAATATCCTTACCGATGATCGCCACGACCTCATCCATATCAAGATCCATCATTAGTTTGAATGGTATTTTCATATCATATGAAGAATGAGTAAAACAAAATCGTTAATTACTATCCAACAATAATATGCAACTGAACCAACAGTGTTACATGAAAAATTAAGCATTGGACTCAATAAACTATATATGCTGAAATACATTATATTGAAATTTAAGTAATCTCAAGTATAACCTGTCTAAACAATTATAAATGATTACTAGATGATACTAATTTGGGCAAGCAACTTAGCCTTCACCTTTCTAATCTTTCAAAGTTAAATCATATATAGGATTAGCATACACCCCTGCACTAAAGCACAACAATATCAGATCAATTGTTCTTGCACCATATTACTGAAGACTGACATACTTGAGCACAACAATGAGATTCTGTATAATGATTTTACTTATTGCTTACCTGAAGATTGACATTAGCCTTCCCATCCTCCACCTATATCTTAAAACATCCTTTTCTTAGCTGAAATGAGAGCGTTTATTAAAAGAATTAGCTATACATGACTAGTAATTAAAAAAAAAGTATATAAATCCATTAACGCTTATAATTAATGCACAATAATAGAGGCAAATATAGGAGGTCGATCCCTAAATTATTGAGTGACAATAATGACATTCAAGCCCTTTAAGTTTTCACAGTGAATACAGGAAAAATCAGGAATATCCCATGATGAACATAAAATAATTCCTAGTAGGCTATATAAACATGGAACTTAGATCTTCTAGCTCAGGGAAAGATATAGTGATTAAAATCCTTGCAATATAAATACAATCAAGTTCCCAACAGTTTACTAAGTGACTGTCTCATTTTCTTTTACAGATAAAATGATGGGTGCAATCCTTGTATAATGTATAGAGTGGAGGGAAATCTATACATAATATTGTAAGTTCACCTCAATCCATCTATATCATTCAGATATGGTTGCTTTCAACATTACAAGATGCTTGTGAAATAGCCTCTTTAAAAACAAAAATCCTGCAAATGAAATACTGTACATAAATCCACACAAGTACCAAAATACCAAAAGAAAAACAAATTTATAGCATATGGTCAGTAAGAAACCATATGATTAAAACTCACATGTTAACACCATTTATCAAATGTGAAAACCTACGCCATTCAAGTTGATGTAATGCTATAATATATGAGGGTGTATACATGATTACATTCTAGTATAAACTTCAAATGAATTTGAAAGATGTAATTGCTAAACTAACCTTATTAGAATTAATTAGGACATTGATACCAGGAACACTGTTCTCGAATAGTGCCTTTGCTTCATTAGCCCTTTGCCTGAATGATTTGTATTGATTGCTAGAAAAGGAAAAAAGAGAGAATGTTGAAGGAGATAATATCTAGAAGGCGTCCACTTAGTTGCTATTATTAAAGAAAATAATTGTGATTTCATCTTCCATCACTTAACTCTATATATTATGTCATAAGCAACGAAATCGCACTTACATGTCACGTACGCATTTAAACATCTATAATTATGCGTTTGTCGTAGTAGCTAATAAAAAATTATTATATGTCACGTATCAAAAGCCCTGAGTTGTCTCACAATCTAATGCAGATATATTGCGGTTCAGGACTAACATTAACCGATAACATATTGAAAAATTCAACACATTTCTCTATAACATTGATTACAATAGTGCTCCCCAGTTACTTTTTTTTTCTTGTTATATGCCATGGTACAATTTTTTTTTTTCCTTTTTGAAGAAAGGGGAGTTGCCTTGACATATAACAATATGTACACTAGAATCGTCTTTTGAAGCTAAAATCCATAGCATTGAGCAATTGATGCTATAATATAGCAAGTTAGTTGAGATTTACATATATGCCAATATCCGACAAAAAGAATCCTTATGGTGTAGGAAGACAAAACAAGATAAATTATGAATCTCATTACATCAATAGTTATAGTACCCACTCGAACAGAAGCACCAAATGAAGAAGACAAAGTATTGCCTCTTAAAGTTTGAAGGAAAAATTTCTCGAAATTCTAATACTATTACTATTCAAACACATCAAGTAAAGCCATTTGCACAACCAACAGCTTTCCATGTTATGAAAAACTAAGTGAAAGAGAGTTCGTCAAGGAATTAGAAGCAAAACAAGTAATATTCAACAACAGAAAAATAACAAGAATAAAAATAACATTATCATCAATAAAAGAAAAAAGTAAAACGTCATACATTCAACAATCATACCCACCAAAATGTAAAAGAAAATCACTCACATTAACAACACAAACACTCAGGAAAAGGAAAAAAAAAACCCCACAAAATTACAAAACGCCAAAAAACCGAAATTTAAGCGAAAGAGCAAAACTACATTATACTAGTGTTTAATGATGATAGTAGCTTTGGCAGAAGAAGAACTACATCCATCAGCATTCTTACACTAGGCGAAAAAACTAGTTGGCCACCGGTTCAAAACCCCCCTATGCCACCGGTTTTGAACCGGTGGTCAGTTGGGGGGTGGCAAATCTTAGAACAAAAGGCCACCGGTTCAAAACCGGTGGCAAAACTGATAATTGCCACCGGTTAACCGGTGGCCCAAATGCTACCCAATTTTTTTTTTTTTTTTTAAATTTAGCATAAATGCCACCGGTTAACCGGCGGCAATAACATGTATATAAATTTTTTTTTTTTTTTTTTGACTATAAAAATAATTAAAAGCAATGAACTAAAAAAATTCAACATCGAAATATAAATCAAACTATTTCATTCATTATAATAGATAAATAACATTTAATAAAAAAAAATTACAATACAAATTGATAATCAAACAATCAATTACAACGGTATAATAAAAAAAAAAAATAACAATATAAATAAAAAAAAAAAAGAATTACAACATCAAAATGAAAAACCCCTATACAACATCTTATTCTTCAATTTATCTTGCTTCTTGAAATAAACCTGCATCAATTAAAACAAAAAAAAAAATTAATAAAACGTATGAGCCCAGAAATCCCCCAAAAAATTGGAAAAAAAAACGCATTCATGAACCCCAATAAACAATTAATTTAATCGAAAATTAACCAAGAAAAATCAAAATGCTAGCCATAATTAACCAAGAAAAATCGAAAATTAATACATAACTCGATTAATTAACATAGAACTCGATTAAATAACAAAAAAAAAACGATAATTTAAATTGAAAATTAACCACGAAAAATCGAAAATAAAAAAAAAATTAAATAAACCCAAAAAATTAAACCCATAAAATCCAATTAAACCCAAAACTCAATTAATTAAACTCAAAAAAAAAAAAAAAAAATTAAATAAACCCAAAAAACACATGCATGTAGCCATGTACCCAGAAAAATCAATTCGAAGGTCAATTAACCCCAAAATCGATTCGAAAAAACTCAAAATCAATTCAACAAAAACCCAAAATCAATTAGCCCATTTCGAGAAACCCCAAAATCAATTCGAAAAAACCCCAAAAAATTCGAAAATTAATTAAATCAGAACCCCTAACCTCAAATTATTGAACCCAATAACAAGCACTAACCTTGGACTTGGAGGGCGACAGTGGTGTTGTCGAAGGGGGTTGTCGATCTTGGTGGCGGGGGTGGTTAGTAGCGGTGGTGATTTTCGTGTGGGTGGTTAGGAGCGGTAGAGGGAGAGGAGAGAGAAGGAGAGACGAGAGAGAGGAGAGAGAAGCAAAGACGAGAGAGAGGAGAGGTTAGAGAAGAAGACGGTGGTGGTGGTGGTGGTGGTGAGACGACGGTGGTGGTGGTGGTGAGACGAAGGAGCAGATGAGAGAGGGAGAGGAGAGAGGAGAGAGAACGAGAGTGATTAGAACTCTCAATGAGAGTGATGACTGATGAGAATGAGAGGAGAGAGAGGAGAGAGAATGAGAGTGATGAGAGGAGAGAGAACGAAGGAGGCGGCCATATGTATTCATGAAGTAGGGTTAGGGTTTACATAGGGGATCTTTTTTTTTTTAAATGAAATGGCACGGGTTTGATAAACCGGTGGCAATAATGATTTTTGCCACCGGTTCAAACCGAACCGGTGGCAAAAACCTCCCCTCAAAATTCCGCGTATTTTTCCTCCTATTTTCCCCACCGGTTTTTAATAACCGGTGGCCTTAGGGCGGTGTTTATCTTCTTTTTTCACCTAGTGTTATTGTCACCTGCATCTTGGTCGAAATCATTATCTTCAACATCTTTTTTAGGGATTTTTTTTTCATGGGCTTTCAAGGGTTTTTGTTTTTCCCTTTATAAGAAGAATAAGGTTTTGGGGCAGAAGTAGCAGCTGCCGAAGAAGAGTTTGTCGAGTTGTGAGTCACACTTTTGCTATCGAACAATCTTATGAAGAATGAGTAAAAACAAAATCATTGATTCTTATAAAACATGCTAAAGGAAAACTGACAATGGAGTTAAGAAACTAGATATGCAGCAATACATGTTGAAAAAAAATATAAGCAACCTTATGTATAACTTATATTTTGATTATTAATGATTACTCAAAAATCTAATTTGGTCCAGCAACTTAACCTTCATCTTTCGAAATCATTTAAAGTTAAATCGCAGAGAGAAAGTTGTGCTTAGTTATTGGACTTCCTCATAGAAGATGTTCTTAGTTTTACCAGCATTTTCCAAAAATTAGAACTACTAAAAATGTCATTTCCTTAAGCTACTAATTCGAGTATTAACCAAAAAATAGTGTACCAGCTTATTAAAAAAAGAAACCCAACTAACTTGTTCATCAAAGCCATTTGGGCACACTCGTTTGAATACCAACTGCAAACAGAAAAAAAATATTAAATTACTATTAAAAAAATACTAGAAATAAAGAAAAGTAGAAAATATATGAAATAAATTACCAGAAAGTATACAAACATTGCTGAATTGTAAACAATGTGCACCAAAGCTGGTGCATACAGATTCCTTGAATAAAGGTAACCAGCTCTCGAAAACAAACCTACAGATCAAGATCATTTAGTAATGAAAAAAATGCAAAAGAAATAATTTGAAATATTAATAATCAAAACTAAGTTTGAAAAATATACCAAAGAAAAGACGTTGAAAAAACACCACTACGTAAACAAATTACGTGAAATTAATATAAAATAAAATTAATTAGGTATAAATACGTAAATATTATATTGCACATAGTTAACTCATATAATTATGTGTATTAATACATTATATAAATTTGTATATTATGATTCTCATATTAAATAATTCAATGCCAAATAATGAAAAAAAGTTGAAAAAAGACAATTAAAGTGGGCTCATTCTCACATTTTTGGTGCACAAGTTAATAATAATAAAAAAACCTAAGTTGGTAAACTTGAAATACAATAGAATAGAGAAATTTTTAATGACACTAATCATTTCGTAGTGAAGTGAGCAAACAAACCTCTGTAAACTATTTCCTCAACCACAATTGTGAAAACAACAACTAGGTTGGTGCAATATGGCATCATGCTCAATTTAACATTGTCATTCTCAGCATATATATTCCTGAATATAAGTAAATAAATATATAAAAAGTAGGAAATGGTTAAAATAATCCAACCTTAAAGAATTTGCCAGAAATAAGTTATTCTTTTGATTATATATGAATAAGCCAAACCTAAATTCCTATTTGTTTTTAAAAAGTATGAAGACTGTTGAGTATGTTAATTTAATAATGTTATTAATCTAATCTATCTTTTCCTTTTCAACCTCTTTCCCCCACTATAACATCAATCACCACTACCATCAATACTGAAAACCACCACTTGAATTTACTCAAGTCCCATCAAACCTCAACCCGCCACTAACAACCACTACAACAACCCACACTGAATACAAATGCAGCCAACCCCCCAACCTACTACCGAGGTCACTACCCACAATCAACACCAACTTCATAAAACACATCTTCATTTTATCAAACAAATCAGGAATTTTCAAGTACTTTACCAACGACAAAAAATATGGTGCATAACTAATAACCAATTAACCAACAAGAATTTGCAAAGATGTAAGCATTCAAGAATTACCTGATGAGCAATTATTTCAATAGTTTTATTAATTCCAATCCTACATTTTCCTTTTTAACCTATTTCCCCACTATAACATCAATCACCACTACCATCAATACTGAAAACCACCATTGTAAGTCACCCAAGTCTCATAAAACCTCAACCCGTAACTAACAACCACTACAACCCCACACTGAATACAAACGAAGAAAACCCTTCAACCTTCCACCAAGGGCACTACCCACAACCAATACCAACAACTACCTAAGTGTCACTAGGGGTGAAAGTTCGGTTTTCGGTTTGGTTTTTGCCCAAACCGAAACCGAACCACCATAAATCGGTTTCTTGATTTTGCAAACCACACCGCACCACTTTAGCTTTGAAACCGAACCAAACCAAACCGCCTAAATTTCGGTTTTCTTAAAAAAAACCGAACCGCACCGAATTTTCATATCAAACATCATAAACATCAAATTTTGCAAAAAAATCCAAACCAAAACACACCAATTAAAACCGAACCAAACAAAATGAAACCAAACCCATTTATACAAACATAATTAAACAAGTTTTAACCCAGATCCGCAAACATTCCTAGACATAATTATTATCATATCGAATTGCTATAATTTCGAAAAAATTAAGAAAAAACCCTAATTTCATTGAACTAAAAATTGGAATAAAAATCACTGAAATATCATAAAAAATTAGACAAAAATTAGTAGGAAAAAAAAACACAAACCAAATTAAAAGAAAGAAAAAGAGGACAAACCTCACATTCCACCAAAAAAACGTCGAATTTGGGTTTTTAATGGTCAAATTCGACCATGAAAATTCTATATCTAGAGTTTTCATAGTCGAATTTGACATGAAAAACCTTTAGTTGATGGTGTTCGAAATCAAAACCTTTAATTTAGTTGATGGTGTTCATTAATGGTGAAGCGAATTCGAATTTTATTAATCAAAACCTCGATGTTTTCATTAATGGTGGCGAGGAGAGACAAGAAAAACGAAAAGAAAAGAGGAGAATGAGACAATGAAAGCGAAGAAGAGGAGAGAGAATGGGCAATTGGGCGGAATCCGGGAAAGAGGAGAAGAGGAAAGGAGAGAGAAAGGGTGGAAAGAGAGAGGGGGAGGCTGAGAGTGATTAGGGTTTTCTTATTTTTCATTATATACCTAGGGTATTTAGTTTTGGGCCAGGGGTTTTGTAGGATTGGGCTTATAATTCGGTTTGGTTCGGTTTTTCAATTTTCCGAACCGAAAACCGAATTTTTTTATTTTTGACACCGAAACCGAACCACCCTCCCAAAAAACCGAACCACATTCCTTATTCGGTTTGGTTTTTCGGTTCGGTTCGGTTTTACACTGATTCACTTTCACCCCTAAGTGTCACGGTCCGCGAGTTTGGGCCCCAAAATGTGCGGCGCGCTCTAGCCTTTTGGCGGTAAGAACGCTAGCCTCGTGCGGAAGAGGGGCTTGTGAGCACAAAGCAACGCAAGCGGACATTAGAATCTTAGGAGCACTCGTGCCTATTTGGGAAACAGAGTGCGGGTGGTTGGGGCTTGTGGCCGATACTTCAAAGCGAACACAAGCGGGTTCGAACCACGAGTCCTTAGCGCATCAAGTTGGGTAGGAGGGGGAGCTAATATGCATGTAAGACACAATATCTATAAAGGTTTAACAACAAACAAGCATAAAAGCAAGACAACACTCGGTAGAAGGCTTTAAGATTTCATTAATCATTCTTCCTCTAAAGGGCTTAAAGTAGTACAAGCATAGAATCCCTATGAACGCTGCACTAATAGTAACGCAATAATGGGACCTATGACCTAGAAGACATAAACTAAACACTAGAAAAACATCTAATACATCAAAAGGAGTTGGATTCTAACATCCTCCCCCACTTAAGCTGTCGACGACCTCGTCGAATTACAAGAGTTACAACCAAAATTAGAAAATCCTAACTATATTGAGTCTCAGGTGCGCCGTTGATGCGACTGACTTCTTGAATCTTTGATGACTCTGTAGCCGGATCTTCGTTGCCGCTGAGGAGCTTGTCTCTAGGGTGGCTCTGCTTGAACAAATTGTTGAGAGCTTCATCTCTGAGTTTCCTCCTGGGAGCTGAATCTTGTTGTATCTGATGGAGAGTTGCTTCCTCGATCATCTGTTGGGGAGCTGCTTCTTGGAGACTGAGGTGGAGAGCTTCACGTCGTGGTTGGTGCCTCTTGGGTGACCATTTTCTTTGTGATCCCTTTCACGTGATCTGCGTTGTTTGCTCGGCAACTGTTTTCCCTCTCTCTTGCGAGGTTCTCCTTTGGTGTCTCTGGGCTCGTCACTCTTTGCTTCGAACCGAGTGTCTAAATCTGGTTTTGGCGGGGGTGTATCTAGGATGTTGTCGACTCATTCGGCTTCATCTCCCGCTTCTCTGGGTCTCTGGTGCGAGCTTGTTTCTTCAATGTTGCCTTCTATTCTGGCTCCATCGCTCGCATTGCCTAAAGGAATCGGACTTTCGGTTCTTCCTCAGGTGCTATGAGTGCTATCATTCTCATAGCACCCATGGGGCGTATGGAACCCATCTTGTATGTGGGTTCGTCATCGCTGCTAGTCTCTCTTGGGTCCTCCTGAACGGACATGGATGACAATCTCTTTGGGATCTTTTCAAGCTCTTCTTTATGCTCGCACTCCCACCATTTGTGTGGACCTCGACAAAGTATGCAGTTTATTGCTCTGGTGTTTGCCGAGGATGTACCGGCCTTTGAGTTCCCAGAGTTGTGGGAGGGGGTTGATGTTGATCTCTAGAAATCACCTCCTCCACTTCTTCTATGATAATGTATTGATGGTGTTGGATGATAGTCAGGAGCCATTCTTTGTACCCTTTGGAGAGCTTGGAGACAAGCTGTTGAGCGTGTTGACGTCCCACTTGAATCATTTTCGGATTGACGACCCTTCCCGACTGAGTAGTCCATCAATCTCTCAGCAGCACACATAGCAGCAGCGAAGGTATCAATATTTCGCTTCAAAATTTCTCGCTGCACCCATTCCTTTAACCCGTTGACATAGTGGAACACACAATCTTTCTCATTCATGTATGTGATGTCCAACATTATCGCCAAGTATTCCATAACATAGTCGCAAATAGAACCCTTTTGGCGGCACTCTTGCAACTTCATCCGAGCAACAAATACTATGTTGACAGGGTAGAATTTTTGAGTTCCTCTTTGAACTTCGTCCATGTATCAATATTTATCCTTCCTGCATAGGTGTCTGCGTGCTTGGCGTGCCACCACAGCTTAGTGTGGTCGCTGCCCCTAAACTCATGAAGAAATTGGCAGATTTATATTTAACAAAGGTTACTGCTTCTGCAGAATCAACCTTCTCTTTATCTGCTCGACAATCAGCACTATGGATATCGCAGCAGAGAGATCACACCTCTTCTGGGCTTTGGGCGGTTCCTATTTCAGGGCATGGTCAGACGATGAATGCAAAGACTTACCGATGTTTGTTGTGCTAGCGATTGGGTGTTCCATTGTTCTCTGTTCCGTCGTCGTGCTCTGCTTGTTCACACGTTTTCACTGGGGATATTTTCGGTGATCACGAGGTGTCCTGTGCTGGTACAGTAGGTACTAAACATCGGCATAATGTTGTTAGAGATACCCTTGTTGATGTTTGTTTGATCTGGGATTAAACCTAGAAAGGAGGTGGATATTAGGTTGTCTGGAAGGAACGACGGGGCCCTTAGACGACTTGTAGATGTGTAACTTTATTCCTGGGATCATGGTCTTGATGTATGTGTTGACTTAACAGGGTCTTCTCCTTTGACATAGCCTGGGTTATCTGACTTTGTTCCTGGACGGGTTGTGGCTGATGCGGCTAATCGGAAGCAGGTCAAGTACGATTCCAGTTGTCGGGAAATTGGATATGGCTTCCTTCCTTTCTCTTTCTCTTCACTTGGGGAATTAGAGAAAGAGGCGTTGCTTTACTGAAGCAAATCTAGAAGTTCTTGAAGACTCAAGACATTGGGCCCCATGCTGTGGCTCATATCTTCACTAGGGTAGGATTTGCTATAGCTAGAGGAGTGGGGGCTCTAATTATATCTCGCCTTCCTACTAATTTTTGTAGCCTGTATCAATATCATTATTATCAGTATCATTATTATTATCATTATTACATTATTATCATTATTATTTGTAGATCATTCGCCGTTATTGCGTGAGGTTCGTCTCCGTTTTCCTTCTCTCTCTCGCAATGGGTTGAATTCTGTTACTCTACTCCAGCTAGGTTGTTTTACGGGGATAATATCTTATGGTCTTGTCAGGGAGTGCAACAGGGTGATCCTTTAGCTCTTTTGCTTTTTGCTTTGGTTCTTCACCCGTTAGTGTGCCAAATTAGGGATTCTTTTGACTTATGTTGCAAGCTTGGTGTTTAGATGGCGGTACTATTATTGGTGATACCTTAGTGGTAGGAAAGGTTTTGGAGTTGATTTTGGCGGAGGGACCTCGTCTCGGACTCCATGTCAACGTTGAGAAAACGGAGGTATTCTGGCCCTCGGAGGACCCTCATAGCCGTCTTGTCGGTGTCTTTCCTCTAGATATTGGTCGTCCTGTGCATGGTGTTAAGTTGCTGGGTGGTCCTGTCAGTGCTGATTCCTCTTTCTGTAGTGAGCTTGTTTCGTAGAGAGTGTCGAATACCATTGTGCTAATGTATGCTGTTGCTAAGCTCGATGATCCGTCCCCAATACGAGTTGTTGCTTCTTCGTGCATGTATTGGGATTTTGAAACTCTACTTTGCTATGCGCACTTGTCCTCCTCATCTTTTTAAAATGGCATAGATTTCTTTTGACGTGGCCCTTCGGGCTTCTTTGGAGCGCATTAAAACTGCTTCGGGGCCTGGTTTTGGTGATTTGCAATGGCTGCTTTCCACCTTACCTTTTTCTTATGGTGGTTTGGGTGTCTATTCGGTGGGTGATGTTCGGCATTATGCTTTCCTTGCGTCGCGCCTCCAGTCTTCTGGTCATTAGGCTACGCTTCTTCGCAAATCTGGTATTGTTGGTCCGAGATCGGCCTCCGATGGTGCTCTTAATCTTTTTAACAAGACTGTGGAGACTGACCTTATGAGTAACTGTAGACACCCATTTGTGTCTCCCCAAAACCAAACCCAGTGATGAATACCATTTGCGTCGAACCATAATCGAATAAGGTGAAAGTGTGAGAAGTCAAGTGTTGCGGTTAGTTTTTATCCTTCTTTCTGTTTTCGAAAACCAATTCTATTTTATAAAAACGTCCATTCCAATTTAGTTTGGTCCATGATAAGGGTCCAATAATGGTGTAGTTGGATGGGGTTTGAAAAGACCTTTCCAACGATATATTATAAGCCCAATTCCGATGAATAATGAGGAAGTTATGTCCAAAATACTAAACTGGGCCCAAACCGGATTTTACCTACGACCCAATGATCATGTGGAGGGTCCAAAGGTTTAATCCTATTAAACTTGTCCAAAGATAGTCAGATATTATTTTCGTGCCTCATAATTTTTATCCAAATTTTATATGGTTGGATAGATCTTGAAATTATCTTTCCAATGATATATTATAATATTAAATCCGAGCTATAACGAAAAAGATATTAAAGATATACGAAACTCTATCCAAAACTGACACCTTCCTACTATTTCGGTCATATTTTTTTATCTACAAAAGATTTTAATCTGATTCTAATTGCATTAGAAAGTAAACTTCAAGAGCTTTCCAACGACATATTATATGACTTATTTGGACTTCTGGATCAAAAGATATGATAAAAACAAAATTCGCAAAAACTGCTGTCTATGAGTTTTATTTCGATTTGAATTCGGATTTCTTTTCTTATTCTTCGACCTTCTCTTTTTTCTTATAAATAGAGGTCATATCTCCCCTTTTTCATTCATCAACTCTCATCAATTCTTATCAACTCTCATCAATTCTTATCAACTTTCATCAATTCTTACTATCAATTCTCTCTATTCTCTCATCAAGAATTACTTAATTCTTAATCTCTCTCTCTCTCTCTCTTTCTAAACCAACCTTGTTACAAAACACAATATTCCGCATTCACAAGACTTAGAGTCTCTTAGCCAAGTTCGAAGTTGCCTTCGCCCTAGACGTGCAAGGTTTGATAATTTCTGAGGGTTTGGTCCAAAACTAGTCTAAACTTTATTTAACTTGATTTCAATTTAATTATTTGATTATTCTTTATTGATTTTCATTGAAGTTTACTAACTTGTGTATTTTGTTATTAGAAAGAGGTACGAGGCTTCAAAGTAAGTAGATTAGCTTACTCCCTATTTTATTAACAATGTAGAAAGCATGTTTATTATTGTTAATATTCCTAGTATCATGTTAGGATGTTATTTTATGCTTTCTAGTATCATGTTTAGGATGCCTTTACTCTTTCTAATATCATGTTAGTACCATGTTAGGTTTAAATCTTTGATCTTTATTGCTTAGTGACATGCTAGGATTTGTTATTAATCTTGTTAGTATCATGCCTAGGATCTTGCTATTATTATTAAGGTTTATTATGCCTTATCATGCTATTATCATCATTGTTATTATTTAATGATTTATTATGTTGCTTGATATTTTATTTATTTATTGTTATTGCTTGATCACACCTTTTATGATTGTTAAAGGGAATTTGTACTTGAAATCACGCTTAATAAGATAATTATTAATTTGGTTTAGGCTAATGTGATTTTAACTCAAGTGATCGCCAATAATAGTATTATTTGTGCATTAATATTCAACCAACATAGATAAACAGGGTAGGTTTAATATAATGTTTGTATGTTATTCGAAAAGCGCACATGAATACGAGCAGAACAAAGTAGAGGCCTATTTTATAGGGCGGGTCCTTTCTTTTGTAGATTAGATTCGTACCCTCATCCCCGAGCCCTATTTGGTTCAAGACCTTATGGAGTAGTTGATGATCCTTTTGGATTGTCTTTTGGGTTTACAAGTTCTTAAAACTTGTTGGCGACTCTTTTGCTCTCTTTTCTATCCCTTTGGAACGCCACCGTACTTTAGTGTATGATCACAGTGGGGTTCAAGTTTGGGGTCATAATGCTTGAAATATTCCCTACAGTAACCCTAGTGAGATTGCTGCACCTACACTCATGAAAAAATTGGCAGATATATATTTCACGAAGGTCACTCCATCTGCAGAATCCACTTTCTCCTTATCTCCGCGTCAGGTTGCCTTATGGAAGTCCCAACAGGGGGATCACTCTTCGGCCTGGTTGCGGACAGTCCCATATCGGGTTTGGGTCAGACTATGAATGGTAGGACTTACCGTAGTGTTCTTTGCTACCGGTTGGGTGTTCCTTTGTTCTCTGTTTCAATACCGTGTTTTGCTTGCTCAAGGGTTTATGACGGGGATATTTATGACGGGGATATTTATGGGGATCATGCAGTGTCTTGTGCTGGGATTGTGGGTATTAAATATCGGCACAACGTTGTTCATGACACCCTTGTTGATATTTGTTTTCGGTTTGGGATTTCTGCTCGAAAGGAGGTTAACGTTGGGTTGACTGGAGGGAATGATGGGGCTCTACAACCAGCAAACGTGTTGCTTTATTCTTGGGATAGACGCCTTAATTTATGTGTTGACTTAACATAGTCTTCACCTTTGACACAATCGTGGTTGTCTGACTTCCTTCCTGGTCGTGTTGTGTTGGCGACGGCTCAGCGAAAGCGGGACATGTATGGGGCGTGTTGTAGGGCTATTGGCTATGGTTTTCTTCCTTTCTCCTTTTCTTCATTGGGGGAATTAAGAGAAGGATGCTATTGCGTTGCTGAACTGGGTTCAAGCGTTCGCTAAGACTCAGGATATTGGTGCTCGTACAACTGCTCACATTTTCAGCAGGATCGGGTTCGCTATAACTAGAGGGGTGGGGCCCTTATGTATCATTTTACCTTTAATAATAATAATAATAATAATAATAATAATAATAATAATAATAGTAGTAGTAATAATAATAATAATAATAAGAATAATAATTACACACACCAACTCCACCAACTACTAAATGCTTGGGAGTAGCAACATTTTTTAAATGTCTCCTTAGATGGCAACATTTTTATTTGTTGTTTTTGTAAAAGTGTTGCCTTATGTATCATTTTACCTTGGCTTTCAAAATTGTTGCCATTGAATAAAAATGTATTGCCTTATGAATAGACAACAGGGGCATATACTACGCCTCATATGTGTTGCCTTAGCTACAAGGCAACACGTTTTTATATTAGGCAATGGTTTTGCACTGTTACCTTTGCTTTATTTTGTTGTAGTGTATATTAGAAGATGAGTTTTTCTAATATTAAGGGCCTCATTATTACGTTTAGCACCATCCATCCTATTTTATACGGATGACCCTGATTCTCATTAACTTTTACATATTATATCTTTCATAGAATGTATTAAATTAGTGAAAAAATTATCAATTGCAGCTATTTGCTAATTGGAACCCTTTAAAACAAAATTGCAAATTACAACCCAAAAGTAGTACTAACTTGTTATTTGACACTCAATCCTATATTTTCGTCCAAACTAATCCAAAATGACGTTAGACATTATCTCATCTAACCATAATTAAGTTAATACTAAAAGAAAATTAAACTAGAATCTCATACTACATTACATTTAAAGCAAGATGTTACTATGCTTAGTTTTGTCTACTTTTGTAGCGCAACTTCTAATTAAACTTGGGATATAATTACTTTTTTAATTTTTATGTTAGTATATGTAGTTGAGAAACGCAATTAATTAATTGATAGCTAAATCTCACTTGAAAGCATGTACATTTTTAGTACACAACATCACATGACATCATATTCTTAAATGAATATATTATAATTTCTAAAAAAAAGTATAATATAATTTATTCATTTTTACAAAACCTATTTCTTTCACTCTTCCACCATCCAGTTGAACTTCCACGGCCTCACTCCTTGATTTCTGCCTCTTTTCTCATCCCTCCTTTACTACCTCCTCTCTCCTCGACTTCTATGTTGACCCTTCCCTCCCCCTCTCTTGCTATCACGACCTTACATCCAACCATCACCAACCATCATTGTTGATCATTACTAGTTAGCTCAAAAATTATCACTAGCATTAACAAATTAAGCCTCCCCTTAATTTTGAAAACTCTTTTTTTTTCTTCATTTCTGAAGAATTCATTGCCTTATGACAATTTCATGGGGCAAGCTTGCATCTTTGAAAATTCTTGTTGGTTAACTGGTTACTAGCTAGTTATGCAGCATATTTTTTGTCGTTGGTAAATTACATGAAAAATCTGGATCAGTTTGATAAAATGAAGGTGAACATGTTGTTTTAGGAAGGTGGTGTCTTAGTGTTAGACTCCAACTCCTTTTTGATGTAATAGATGCCTTTTAGATGCTTTCCTAGTGTTTCGTTTATGTCTTCTAGGTCATAGGTTCCATTATTGTGTTACTACCAGTGCAGCGTTCACTAGGGATTCTATGCTTGTACTACTAGCTCTTTAGAGGGAAAATGATTAATGAAATCTTAAAGCCTTCTACCAAGTGTTGCCTTGCTTTTATGCTTGTTTGTTGTTAGACCTTTATAGATATTGTGTCTTACTTTCATATTAGCTCTCCCTCCTACCCAACTTGATGCACTAAGGACTCGTGGTTCGGACCCGCTTGTGCCTGCTTTAAAGTATTGGCCGTCACAAGCCCCGACCACCCGCACTCCGTCGCCTAAATAGACGCGAATGCTCTTCTTAAATTCTATTGTCAGCTTGTGTTGCTTTGTGCTCACAAGCCTCTCTTCCGCACGAGGATAGCGTTCTTGCCGCCAAAAGGCTAAAGCGCGCTGCACGTTTCAGGGCCCAAACTCCCGAATCGTGACAGTTGGTATCAGAGCTAGGTTAAAACCTTGTCGTAAGCAACCCGTGTAGGCACCAAGGAGGGCTACACGAAGATGAAATTTGTAGAAGAAAGGATCGCTTGGCTCGAGGAGAAGGCGGACAAATGGTCCGAGCTCTAAGTCATTGTACACGAGCAAGCCGAGCAAATAGTGAAATTAATAGCAGACAGAGATGCTCTCCGCGAACAATTACAATTTGTTCAAGGACAAGCCGGCGAAGCACTTGAGAAATGTGCTACGCGCGCTGTGGGCAGAAATGCACTTGGTGTTGGTGCGGCGAAGATCAAGCCGCCCAAACCTCGCGACTATAGTGGCGCTAGAGATGCGAAGAAAGTTGACAACTTCCTCTTCGACATGGAGCAGTACTTCCGAATATGTCAGTTGAGTGATTACTTAAAATGTCAGACTCAACCGTTCCATTAAACAGACTCAACACATCCTCAAAGGCTCGACCAAGGCCAACAACGCCAATATGCTAAAGAAGCTTTGTTTATAACCCAATAGACTGTAATCTAGAGGCAAGAAAAGCGTAATGACGAACATCACCTGCGAAATAAACACCAAGTCCTCCTAACGCAAAAGGTAAGGTGGCAAACCACTATTGGCAATCGCCAAACCCAGGCCCTGAAGTAGTGACGATATGCTCCAAAGAAGATCAAAGAGCCTCGTCGAATGTGCGCTGAGCTACCTCAAAAGTATTAAAGGGACAAGTACGCAAAGCAAAGTAGAGTTTAGAAACTCCAGTACATGCCCTAAGTAACAATAGCTCGCACTAAGGACCACCAAGCTTAGCAACCCTATCCATAAGCGCAATAATGGTCTTGGTCACCCTCTACATCACAAGTTCACCACTAAAACCGGAATCAGAACTAGCTGGACCACCAAGCAATTTAATACCACGCGAAGATCGAGCAATATTACGCAGAGAGGCACCCACAAGCCGGCTTTGAGGGTCTTCTGAAGGCTAGAAAACTTTAGTTTTTTCCACGTTGAGATGCATCCCAAATCGAGGCCCTTCCTCCATAATCAACTGCACCTTCCCCACCACTAAAGTGTCCGCAATATTAATGTCATCATCTAAATACCATGCCTAAAGACATATTTTAAAAGCATCTCTGATTTTACATATCACAGGTAGTAAAACCAAAGAAAAAAGAAGAGGACCAAGGGGATCACCCTACTACACCCGGCCCTAAGACGACCATAGTGTGGTCCCCATAATACAATCTGCCTAGATTAAGATAGCAAAATACAACCCATCGCGAAATGCCCTGACAACGACGACGTACTTCACGTAACATGACCGTACGATCAACTAGATTGAAGGCATTTTATTATTATTATTATTATTATTATTATTATTATCATTATTATTACTATTATTATTATTATTATTATTATTATTACTATTACTATTACTGTTACTATTACTGTTACTATTATTATTATTATTATTAGTATTATTATTATTATTATTATTATTATTATTATTATTATTATTACTATTATTTTTATTACTATTACTATTATTATTATTATTATTATAACTATTATTATTATTACTATTTTTATTATTATAATAATGATAAGATAAGCGAATCATAGAGCAGCAATTGTCAAATAGGTTATTGATTGATGATAAAAAAGTGAGACATTTAATTTATTTTTTAGGGTACTACACATTTATTTTATCAATTCTCATTTGTTTTGAACCGCGCGCTGTTGGAATGGGCTCAAACTAGTGCTTATTACTACGCTTTTGAGACGACTCACTGCAAATAATTATCTCAAACTTTCCATAGAAAGTAACTACGCACAAGTCTTATAAAAGTCATTTACTACAAATTATATTTCTTATTTCCGTATGCTTTAATTTGCATAATTTTCAAGTATTAGTGGCTCTTCAAACCTAGGAATCAAGAGTAGTGTAATCCTTAATGAGTCTATTATATATATATATATTTATTCTCTGTTGGTCATATTTGTGCTTATTTGAGCTCTGCGGAGCTATATTTATTACTAATATAAGTTTTCTAGTGTTTTTGTAGAGTTGGTAGAATTTTGTAGTAATTTGCAGAATTATGACGATTCCCGAGCTTATTGAGCCACTATGAAAATATTGGAGTTTGATCGTATTTTATGACTGGATATTTTAACCCCAAGGCGGGATTAGAGAAATTTAGTTTGGTAATTAAGGGCTCGATTAAGTGAGTAATAACTATCATGGATCAAGTAATGAGTAGAAAGAATGAAGACCCTAATATAAGAGCCCAAAGATTATATCAGTTTTGAAGACTACTCTTACCGTCGGGCTTGATCGGATGGCCCAACTCCAAATGAGGCGAGCACGAGTCTAGCGGTGGAATGAAAGTGAAAGCACATTGGGCTGTTGTTTAATTTGGGACCGCTTAATTCATAATTTTGGTTTTGTTGGGTTTTGAATTAAAATCCAATATGATGCTTTTCTTTAGTCGGATAGTAAGCATAGTCTTAGTGATACGTAGAGGGAAAGCTTGGAGATTAGGTAGTTTTTAGTTTTCTTTTCTTTTACTGTAGTTTAGTTTTCTTTTCTTTTCTACTTTTCACATCAAGATTTATTATTTTGTTTTCTTATTACTTTAATATAATTATTCTCTTTTTCTTAATTTTTGCTTTTTTTTGCTTTATATAATTGCTTTGATTAGTTCAGTTATAATTATGCACGAGTAGTTAATTTTTAGGGTTTGTGGGGATCCATAAATAATATGAAGGGGTAATTATTATTGTTGATTGTCAATGCTTGATTAATTTCCTATTGATTGATTTAATACTATGCAATTAGATTTGGCCAGGTTTAATTGTATGAGTTATGCAATATTGATTCGAGATTCGAGAGATGAGAATTGATGTTTAGGCTTAGTTCTATAGGCAGGTTAACTTATAATTAAATGGTTAAGTCAAGATTCGAGAGATGCGATTTAATACCGGTAGATTAATTCTGTGATTATAACACGTAGAGAAATCCCTTTATGATCTGATTAATTGATGTATTGTATAATACCTCGTATTTTTATATGTATTTTATTTAAAATATGTATTTTGTAAAAGTATTTAAATAATTTTAATGTTTTAAGTATGGCATTTTAATTATTTATTTTATATAAGTTTGGAAGTATTTTTTATAAAAAGGAAAGTTTATTTAATTATTATTTTGTAAAAGTTGGGGTTTATTTTAGGAAAGTATGATTTTAATAAGTTTTATTAGGGAAGTGATTAGGAAAATTAAAAGAGGAAAGTTTAGGGAGAAGGGTTTTTAGAGAAGGGGTATAAATATTCAACACTTGAGGCAAATTAGACTTTGCCTAGAGTGGAGAAAACCCAAAGTAAACTTCTCTCCCTTTCTCCTTATTTTCTTTTTCTTTTTCTTTCCCCTTTTCCCCTTTCCCCTTCTCGGCACCAACCCCCCTTCACCGCCGACCACCAGAAACAGTGGCCGCCGGCTGCCACTGTCTCTGGCAGCAGGCGTGGTGGCTGCCGCTGCTTGCTCCTCTTCGAAGAAAAAAAAATCTTGTCTTTTGTTTTGATTATTGCTTTAATCCTAGATCTAAATATAAATCATGAGTTTTGATATTTGATTCTTGATGTTTAATTATGAGTAGTGTGTTAATTAATTTTCAGATTATGTTCTTAATTAAAAAGCCCTAATTTTTGAAACCCTAGGTTCTTTATTTGTAAAAAACTGAAGGAATGTGATGTATAATGGTTTAGATCTTTGATTAAAGTGTTTTAAGGCTTAATTACAGCAAGTTTTAATTAAAATATAGTGCTGGAATTTTTAGTAGAGCATTTAAAATTAAGTTTCTTTAAGAAATTTCAATAACCCATTAATTGGGACTAAACACTAGTAGAAAAAAGCATTTGGCCACCGGTTCAAAACCCCTTATGCCACCGGTTTTGAACCGGTGGTCATTTGGGGGGTGGCAATAAGCTTTTAAAAAAGCCATCGGTTCAAAACCGGTGGCAAAAACAAGTATTGCTAACCGGTGGCTATAATCTGTCCCGCTTTTTTTTTTGGGTATTAAAAAGTATTGCCACCGGTTAACCGGTGGCAATAATCCCCTAAAAAAACAAAAAAAAAAAAAAAATTTTGGTTTTTTTTTCACTTAAAATGTACAGGATACATATATACATACATAATATACATAAAACACATATATATTCATTAATAACCAGTAATTGTACACTTTTTAAGAGTGAAAAAACTAAATTTATAACTGCAAATAAATTAATGATACAACAATTCCAATTTACAAGAACAAAATTTATCAAATTACACAAAACAAATGTTTAAAACATCAGCTTAGTCTTCAAGGATTAGTTCTTTGGAGCATTAATCTCTGTAAATACCATTAGATCAGAAAAAACTTGATTCTCTGAGCATTACTAGCAGCATTTCCTGAAAAATAAAAGATGTCATGAGTATGGGATTAGGCTAATTGGCCTAATTTCTAAAACTAATATTTTTTTTTAACAAAAAAATAAAATAAAACAACCAACCAAACCCATGACCACCCACAACCCACCAAAACAAACGACCGGCCACCAGCTCAAACCCCAATCCAACCCTCACCCAGACCCACCCAAACCGCATCCAACCCACCAGGACCCATCACCGAACCCCACCACGACCCCTGACCGAACCCACAACCAAACCTAAACCCAACCCGACGCCAAACCCACCAATACAACAACCACAATATCAATTAACCCAAAATCATTTCGGAAAAAACCCCAAAAGGATTTCGAAAATCAATTCGAAAACCCCAAAATCAATTTGAAACATAACCAAAATCAATTACCCTATAATCAATTCGAAAAACCCCAAAATCAATTCGAAAAAACCCAAAAAAAAAATTTGAAAATCAATTAACCCATAAATCCTAACCTTGAATAATTGAACCCAATTCAATAACATGCACTAACCTTGGACTTGGTGGCGGCGCTGGTTAGTGGCGGTGGCGGGCAGAAGACAGAAGAGAGCAGAGGGGTCGGAGAAGAAAGGGGAAAGAAGAAGAGATTGGTGGCGGCGCTGGTTAGTGGCGGTGGCGGGCAGATACAGAAGAGAGAAGAGGGGTCGGAGAAGAAAGGGGAAAGAAGAAGAGAGGGGAAAGAAGAGGAGAGAGTGGTCGGACAGAGCAGAGAAGAGAGGGAAGGAGGAGAGGAGGAGAGAGAAGGAGGAGAGAGGCGCCTAAGAGAGAAGTTGAGTGTAAATTATTTAGGGTTAGGGTATATAAAGGAGAGAGCTAAGGAACAAAGTTTAGGCCGGTTTTTTTTTTTTTTTTAAGAAGGCCACCGGTTTGAACCGGTGGGATTAATGTTTTTCCCACCGGTTCAGTTTGAACCGGTGGCAATACTCTCCCCTCAAAATCCCGCCCATTTTCCCCCCTTTTTTCCCCACCGGTTTTTAAAAACCGGTGGCCTTAAGGCGGTGCCTATCTTCTTTTTTCGCCTAGTGAAAGTATGATGTTTTAAATATAATTTCAGCTTATTTTAATTAAATTATGAGGGGTTTTATAATAGTATATATATTGCTGAAAATTTGTGTAGAGTGGATTTTATTACACTTCTATGATTTTAAATTGTAGGAGACTTTGAAGTGAGCGATTTTTATTAGTCGTGGTGATTTCAAGATCATATTCAAGGTAGGTACGCGACTTAGCATATTTTGGTGATGTAGTATCATGCTAGACTTGCTTTAAATTAATCCCAAGTAGTATCATGCTAAGATTTTGATTGGAAATTGTGAATTATTGATATTGGTGATTAAATTGGGAAGCAAGATTTATTTATGATGGATTAATGGTTGAAAAATTATTGCTTGGCATGTTGTATGTAGACTATACTTTTATTTATGACATGTTGGAATACATGTTTAATTAAATTATATGTTTAATTTGGTTTGTAATATTGAAAAGGAATTTAATCATGGTTCATATAATTTTTATTTATGCTTTAAGCATGAGAAAAGAGCTATATAAGTGTCTATGTACACGAGGAATAAATTGTATGTTGGTGCCTTAGAGCACTTAAGGTGTTTTTAACACCAAGGGATAGGATTTGTGGCGCTTTATGCGTTTAAGGTGTCTTCGACATTGAGATAGATTTAAAAAGAGTTTAACATTAAATATGATGTGGTCACTAATTATTAAGAACTAAATTTGGTGTATTTGATTGATTGAATAATTATTGTTGATTGAATTATTATGCTTTGAGAGTCATCACCAAGTTTAATAACATGTAAATAATGTAAAGTGAAAGAGATTACGCATCAAAACTCTTGGAATGTATATACCTCGAGTATGAACATGGGGGTGCTATGGGGTTTAATATTTAACCATAACTTCTACTGGAGTACAGGACGCTGTACATTCCGTTTATTTATTATTATGCACAAGAATTCCGCCACCTATGTGTGGTTTTGATGTTGGCACGGTTAGCTCTCGTGTCAGTAACCTCAATTATTTGGGGGAGGTAAAGTTGGAATCCCGTTCAATGCGTAATCAATACTAAATAAATTATTTAGTTGAGAAATTTTGTTGTATGTTGTTGATGAGTGACATTTATGGCACTCATTTGATCATTTTATAGCTCTTTTCTTTAGTTTTCTTTAGTTTTGCTCTTTAATTCTTCATTTTGTGCTTTTCGTAGTTAGTTTCTTTATTTTGTGCATTTTCTCGTTTATTTGTTGTTTTTCTCTAATACTTGCTTCTTTTCTTTTGTTTGTAGGTTATGATCGATCATTCAAAGATTCCTGAGTTTCCCTTCAATGGTTATCATTGCTTTAAATGCCTTATGCTAGTGTATTGAGCTTCAAGTCAAGAGGAACTCGAAGAGCAAGTTTCAAGACCGGTGCACGCAAGCGGTGTGGACACCATTTATGCCTTGTGCCCACCAAAATGGCAATAAACTTGCTGCCTACTTCGTTGTTCATCACCATCACCAAAGGTCGTGTACACCGGATGAGATAGGATGAAGAAGGGGGGATTATACCCATATAGGTGCGGGCGCACAGGGCTGATGTGCGGCCGCACAAGTGGCGCGTGCGGGCGTACCCACATGGGTTTTGTGCCCGTGCACCCCTTCTCTCTCCTACGTGCGACCGCACCGGCGTGGGTCTATTTTTGGACGTCATAACCGACTTCTCCCTTGTATATATAGTTATTTCCTTCTATTTTTGGATAAGTTTGACATTAGATTTCATTTGCTTAGTTTTTGATTAGATTTTTAGAGAGAGAAACTCAAGCTTGAAGAGAGAGAAATTCATGGTGTATTGTTGATGATTCAAGATTTCTTCATTGTAATTGATCTTTGATCAAGTTTTGTAAGGATTACTCATCTTTGATTTCAATATAAGTTTGATTTTAGTTGATTTCATTTGTTTTTCATATGATTGTTGATTGTTTGATGTTTAATTGAAGTTTGATTGAAGTTTAATTGATTTTTGTATTGATCTTTAGATTTCTAATATGTTGATGATGAAATTGTTGATTAGTGTTGTTTTGATCTTAATTTCTATGGCTAGTGAGTAGTTTACTTGCTAGGGTAATGGTGAAGCATGTATGAGTAATGGATTAGAGTAATTGGGGATAATTAATGGAGTTGATGATGTGATTATACTTTGTTGATGATTCATGTGCATGTGTGTGATTGATTGAAGTTTGGCCATCTTTGATTGTTGCACTAGATTGCATTGTAAGCTCACATTGATACGGACCATTGATTTGTGACTTGCATTTTCACGATTGAGGTATCTTGTGATGTTTCCTAGTTAGAGTTTATCGTAGTTGACGCTAGTTAGACCTCTAGGAGAATAGCTTGATATGCTCTTTTGGATGCATGTTTGATCTTCCCTCACATCGATTGACTTGGTTAGTTTGACCTCCCCAATTATCCTTCTCTATTACAAATACATGTGCAGTGGATCCTAGCCCTAGTGCTTATTACCTTTGATCTCATACAAGTTCATTTGCATTATTAGCTTTAGTTTTAGCTATAACCCCGCTTTTGACTTCGGAATAGCTTAGCATTAGGAAATAGACTTTCAATTACCATTCCCTTGGGTTCGACCTTGACTTACTACTATACTCATATAGGGGTTAGTTGAGTTTACAAATTTTGTTTGATTGGGTGGGGAAGGTAGCCCAACGACCTACCGTTTCGTCTCCCATCAGTTGTATGCTTGTAAACAGGTGCATTAAGGTAAGTGTGTGTTGATATGTGAAAGCATGTTAGTGTATTAATTACGCCTATGTACTCAGCTTTGCTGATTGTGTGCTTGTATGTTTGTTGGCCTTGTCTTTACCTTGGCCCTATGATGACCCATTTTTAATGGAGAGTAGTGGAAACAAGTAGATATAAGCTTTTTAGGTATTGAAGCATATTCATGACGGGGTATGAGTGAAGAGTGATTCATGCTAGTTTCCATTAGTTTATGATGTGTTTTTATGCTTTGAGTATTTATGGTATTATTTATATATGGACTAACGCAAAGTTTTGGATTTGTTTGGTTTTTATTAAGGGCCTTTAATGGTTCCAAGTTGTAGGTTGATTTTATTTGACTTCATTTGACTTTGGTTTTAACTTTACTTCCATTTGGTTGACTTTTTAGTTCACTCGTCTTGAATGGTTTTGATTTAAGTCTTCCGCTGTGTGTCTTTAATAATTGTCTTAGTTGTTCTCACAGTGGCGGTAATATCTTAGATATTCCTAAATCGTATTTTAAAGAGTAAAATAGATATTTTTAAAGGAAAGGAATTTTTAGGGTGTTACATATTGATCATTGATTATTGTGTTTTTACCCAAGAATATTATTTATTGGTGAACTTATACCCTAGGTTTTTATTAATTGACTTCTCCCTAATTCTATTCTTCCCTATTTTATTCTCCTTAGATTAATTCCTTTGACAACAACAAAATTGGTTACTTGATAATCTAGACCATGTTAATAAATTATGAATAGAAAGACTCGTTTCCCTGTGGATTCGACCCTAATTCCCTATCTATTATTAGTTAGTGGTTTTAGGAATTACTTTTGATTAGGTAATACGACTTGAGCATGTCAATCCTAAAAGAAGGTTTCTTTCGAGGAGATAGGAAGAGTGGTGTCTAGGTTTTAAATTTAATTATCATGTTAAAAAAAACTTATAGCTTCGATTAAGCTAAATTTTTAAATTATTTGTAAATAAATAGTCGTGTTTATTTCAAATACATCCAAAGATTTTCTTTATATGTTTTGCTCTCTCCATCTCTTATTGATTTTCCTATGTGGAATCGGATCAATATTTAGGGCGTGTTCTGTTCAGCTTAATTTCACTTCAATTTAGTTCAATTTAGTTTGGTTCAATTCACCTAAGCTCCAACTAATTTAATTCAGTTCCTAATTTCCTTCTCTCATAAACAATTCATCTAAGCTCTATTTAGTTCAATTCAGCTGTTTTCAATAAATCATAACAGACCCTAAGTTTGAAGTATAAAAGTAGGGGCAAGCAAGACCAGGTACCCGTTCAAATACACAAGACCGGGAATTAGAACTGGTCAACACCGAGTCTAGAATATTGGAACTGAACCCGGATTCAATGACACCAAGTCCTTGATTTCACTACTGTAAACCGGTTCCACAACCAGATACCCGGTTAAATATCAACGTGTATTAAAAAAAAAACTCTCCTCCAAACCATGTCACTTCACCACACTCACCAACCCCATCAGGCTGGTCGTTAACCTCCACAATTACTTAAAGAAACTCAACTATTAGCACCATAAATAAATCATTAATTTAAAAGAGAAAAATCTTATTTATCAAATTTTCAAATCAATTTATAAGATTGTAGATCTACAAATAATTAATTAATAGTTTAAGAAAATGAAAAACTAAATACAAAGTTCAACATTGGTAGAAGAAGAAAAAGGCAAAGGGTTGAAATGAATTAAAAAAAAAAAAACAAAGATCAGAGTACTCAAGTATTCTAATGGTAGTATTGGATGAAGATGGATAAAAGTTAGCAAAGAATGAAATATGAAAATGATGACTACGTATGGGATATGTTGTTAGTGTATAAGGTTTATGGTTAGTTTGATAAGTGTATACAAATATATTTCATGGCTTGTATTAAGTTGTACTTGGTGGGCTAGAATACATTCTAAACTTTCAACGTATCGGGTACCCACTACGTACCAGGTCCAAATTCTAAGAATTGGAATTGGTACTGGTTATAACCGGGTCCCAATTTTTGGATTTGGAATTGGTTTCGACGGGTCCAATTCCGGGTGAGGACCCACTGGTTCCTAACCAGTTTCGAGTACCTAATATTTATGCTCACCCCTATACTCACTTACTTTCTTTTACTTCGTGTATACAGAGTACTGGAAAAATATAATTGGGTGATGTCTTGTTTAATTTATTTGTCTCAATTATTCCTTTAAATATAGTAGACTTTTATATTTCTAGAACCCAATATTCTTACAACTCTCACAAGATCAAAGTAGCTCTACTAACGTTTCAAACATTGCTTAGTCAAACAATATCCAATAAATTTATCGTTTATATATATGCAGATAATTGCATATAGGTGAAGCATGCATATGGCATTAAGGCCACAAGTAGCTATAATTTTTTTGGAAGGTCTAGCCATACCACACGCTTTAATTTGCTCGTATTAGAACCCCTAGTTATATGAAAAATTAAAGTATGGGAAAATAAAACATACGCATAAAAAATGTTATCTAAGAGATGTGCATGATGGTGATCAAGGAAGACAAGAAAAGGCTAGAAAGATACAAAAACATGATATTTAAAATTCTCTCCCCCAAAAAAAGATGTTATGATTGTAGAAAATTTTAAGGATTTATATTTTTGTCATTATAGTCTAAGGTACATATTCATTCATCTTTTAAGAAGGTTATAATTATAAATTTTAGTTTCTACATTTCCTTTATTAAACATTTTTGTTATATTTAGAGGTAAATTTTCTACATTTATCATTCTAAGAATAAGTCGAACTAAGAATAGTTGTTCTTATCTTTTATAAACGATGAAAGGAATGAGTACTAATCCATTTATCTTACAACTTGTTTGTCAGATTTTTCGTAGAAGAAAAAGAAAGGAAAGGAAAAAAAGGGAAGGGAAGGGGAAAAAAGGGTGAAAATTTTCGATTTTTTTCCCTTCCAATTCCTTGAGTTTTGGGGAAAAATAAGGTAATAATAATTTATTAAATTATTTTCCTATTAATTCCTTTTATTATAGTATGAAGTCTCATATGATTTTTATAACTAAACATATGAACATTACTTAATTGCTTTACTTTCCTTTCTTTTTCATACAATTTTCTTCAACAAAAAAGTTAGTGGGATTTTTTTCTTGCCTTGGGTTTGTTTATTAGGATATAACTTCAACTAAATTATTGTCTCACAAATCTTATTCCTTAAGAATAATATAAGTAGTTTGGTTAAGAATTATTAAGGATTAGAATACTGTTATTCTATTTATAACCTACACACAATTATTTATCCTCATTTCAAATTATTTATCTTCATTAATCATATCTTTTAAACTAATATTCTAAATTTCTTTTTTATTCTCCCTAATTTTTTTTTGTGAATATCCTTTCAAATTTTGAATTATCCTAAATTGTCAAATTAAGAAATTAGTTTATAACCATGACGCTAAGCCAGACACACCATATAAGATCACTCTCGGGAACACCACTTCTAGTAGAAACAAACTTCAGCACTACAGATTTTGCAACAACAATACATGCATCATCTGTGTGGAAGTCTTCGTCACCGTCGCTAAAATGCAAAGCAACATGCCAAACCGGTGACTTAAGTGACACATTGTCACCACCAATTAGCCCATGTCGATCACCAATCCGGGCTGATTTGACATCGGCATGCCAGGCTTTTACGACAGTACCAGTTTCGGATTCAACAATGCATAAAGAGAACATAATAGAGGGAGGAAGTGCACATAATAAGAAGGAAAAGGGTGTTCCAGTTTATGTGATGATGCCATTGGATAGTGTTAAGATGGATAACACAGTAAATCGCAAGAAAGCGATGAATGCAAGTTTTCAAGCATTGAAGAGCGCAGGAGTAGAAGGAGTAATGATGGATGTGTGGTGGGGTTTGGTAGAGAGAGAACATCCAGGGGATTATAATTGGGGTGGTTATATGGATTTGTTAGACATGGCGAAAAATCATGGGTTGAAGGTTCAGGTTGTTATGTCATTCCATCAATGTGGTGGTAATGTTGGTGACTCCATCACGTAAGTTTTTTTTTCTTAAATTCTCTCTAATCTCTACATAGTAATTATTATGAGAAAATTGCTCTACATAAGTGATTTTTTGCTAATATATATTAAGTCTTATGTTATAAGTTTTACCAACTATATTACAAAATAACAAAGACTTATCAGAGGTTGAATTTGGGAGATAATATTTCGTGAGTGACAATTAAAATTACTAAACTTGTTTTTGAAAACACAATTATTATTCAATACCTTGATTTAAATTTATCTTTTCATTAATTGTATTAAAACTTGTAACAAAATATCTGATTAATATTAAAATAGTTACTTATTTACATTTTCTCCCTTAAATTCCTTCATTTTCTCTCTTAAAAAAACCTCTTTTATTTCTTATTAGATTCTTTAGATTTTAGGATGTAGTTTTAATTTTAGGTATAAAATTGTACAATTATTACTATTTTTTTAATTCACTCTTAACAAACTTAAAAATTTGTTGTGAAGACGTACAAGATTTTACTAATAATCGTTTTGAAAGATAAATAATAACAAATAAGGATTTCTTTCTTTATAGCAATTTGAGTGCTTTAAAAAAAGTAAATGTAAATTGCAAAAATCTTTAACTGGCATTATTTTACACAAATCTACATTGAAATAATAAATTAATGAACTTAATTTTATAAAATTGAGGGATTGAATTATTCTAAAGTTATAAGTATGATGCATGATTTCTTGTATGTCTTATTATTTCAAGTTTGAAATTTGACTAATTGATACAAAGGATAGATAAGTTGCTACAATTTTCCTTTTTCGTACAGAATTCCTTTGCCAAAATGGGTTGTTGAAGAAATTCACAAGGATCTAGATCTTGTATATACGGATCAATGGGGTAGGAGAAATTTTGAATACATATCACTTGGTTGTGATACCCTCCCAGTACTAAAGGGGCGAACACCTTTGCAATGTTATGCTGACTTTATGCGTGCTTTTAAAATTCAGTTTCAACACCTCCTTGGAAATACCATTGTGGTAAGATTCCTTTAAAGTATCATGGAAATAACTAGTTTGTTTGCTTGGTCACATGAAAATCAAGTGAATTAAACAATTCCTTACTATTTTAGTTGTTTCACTAATATAAGTAATACCTATATAATAATTCTCAAGTTTTTTAAAAAAAAAATTAATTTTAATTTTTTTTAAACTTCTTACCACAACTCTCCAAAACCTCATTCCTTTAATTTTGTGCATTTTTTTTTTGGCAAATAATCTCCAAAAAATTTCATCTCTCCATATTAACTTAGATCACACTAACAAAAAAAGTTTTTCCATGACACCCACTTCTACTAACTATGTAGGTAATTATTGTGTATTTAATTGAAAAAACTAATATCTTAACAGGAGATACAAGTAGGGATGGGTCCAGCCGGTGAGCTACGATACCCTTCATACCCAGAGCAAGATGGAACTTGGAAGTTTCCGGGAATCGGAGCCTTCCAATGTTTTGACAAGGTATACTCTGCCCTTTTTCTCCTTGTTTTATATTCATTAATTCTTCTAAGTTTTTAATGATAAATCATATTTTTAATTTCATATATATTGGTATTGTTTTATTGATTACTTAGCTTGCTTTTATACAGTACATGAGTAGTAAATTAAGAGATGCTGCAGAAGTTGTTGGTAAACCAGAATGGGGTCACTCTGGTCCAACAGATGCCGGTCATTATAACAATTGGCCAGAAGAAACACAATTTTTTCGCAAGGAAAGTGGTGGGTGGAGTAGCCCCTATGGAGAATTTTTCCTTACTTGGTATTCAAAAATGCTCATAGATCATGGAGAGAATATCCTTTCCTTGGCCACTGAAATCTTTACATATACAAGTGTTAAAATCTCCATTAAAATTGCTGGCATTCACTGGCACTATGGGACACGCTCCCATGCTCCCGAGCTAACTGCTGGGTATTACAACACAAGATTCCATGATGGTTACCTTCCAATTGCCCAAATGCTTGCACACCATGGCACCATATTTAACTTTACGTGCATTGAGATGCGTGATCATGAGCAGCCACAAGATGCTTTATGTGCTCCAGAGAAGCTAGTGAAGCAAGTAGTTTCAGCTACTCAACTAGCTCAAGTTCCATTGGCTGGAGAGAACGCATTACCACGATATGATGAGCAAGCACATGAGCAAATTTTAAAGGCTTCTACATTACAAGTAGATGAGAATTCAGGTGAAAGAGAAATGTGTGCGTTCACATATTTAAGAATGAATCCAGATTTATTTCAAGATGATAACTGGAGGAAGTTTATGGCGTTTGTAAAGAAGATGAAAGAAGGAAAGGATGGACACCGATGCTTAGAGGAAGTAGAGAGAGACAATGAACATCTTATCCATGGCAAACAATCACTTGTTCAAGAGGTTGTTCCAGCTCTTGTGCACTAGGAGAAAAATATGTTTATAGGGTATAAGTATAATTTCACAATATATCTTTAACACTAAAAATTAATAATGGTAGTCATAATAAAAATATTCACACTACAAGAAAAATGTCTTTTTGTTACGATTATTTTAACATTTTGTATCGATTGTAATTGCTATAAAAAAAATCCCAACGAATGGTTATACGATACAATATCTGCCATTACCATAGCCTTTAGAAGTGTTTTTCGCTTTCAATGGGGTTTTCCTCATTAATCGATATAGATACTACATTTAATCATGGTAATTATTGTAGCGATTATAATCCCTACAGTTATTGAACTCATTTTCTACACAAAAAAAAAAAAAAAAAAAAAAAAATCCCTACATATGCTCTATACAAGATTCGAACATGCAACCTCAAACTATAATATTAAATGGTTTTCTAATAAGCCATGACATATTTTATGTTCTCTTTGTCAAACAAAATTTAAAATCTAGTGTAAAAAATGCTTTTCGTATCGATTTTTGGGTTTTAGTGGCGATTGTAAACGATACGCTTTTCCATAATTTGATAAATGTGCAGAGTAAAGGTGAATAAATATTATTATGTTTTTCGTATCGATTTTATATGGATTTACTATGTCGATTGTAAAATGATACGGATTACTCTACTATTTCACAAATATATGTGTATATTGTAACGAATATGTCTTGGATAAAGAATCACCTATCAAGTGAACGTTGAATATTATAATCGAAAATTATCCCTAATTAAGGTCATTTGAATGATGGACGATCAATGACCACTTAAGATTAGTTTGTAGTATAGTTTATAGCACCGTTTCTTTTGCTACAAGGACTTGTTTGTCATAAATCATTTGCACATGTATTAGTTTAGAATTATAGCGGACCAACCTATGAGAATACTTTAAGAGTTTTAAAAATCGTCATAAGTATACTTCTCATTATGGCTATCGGAACCTCTTTCCTCAACAATGAGTATTGTGAGTTCTCTTCTTTGAGTACTAGTTCGTTTTGATGTTAGTCAAACGTCTACCGTACATGGGGATTATAACGGCAACAATCGAGCGGCTAGGTCCTCTTAGTAAGAGAAGCTGACATTACAAGACTGGGAATGTCCCCCTACTAACAATAGGGAACATGTCTTTGTTGTTTACAAGGCCTCTCAAAGAGCGAGACTGTGAAATGTATAGCCGTAATCGGGCGGATTTTAGAAATCGTCTGTTTATTGACAGTCAAACTCGGATTTCGATAAACACTTCTAGACTTAATAAGGATGATGAATAATCTTACCTTATAGTTCATGAAGAGACATTAAGTGACATAGGAAAAAGGCTATACACTAAAAGCACACTTGTCCGGGAGGACAAGTGGGAGATTGATAGGAATGGTGTCCTTAGAACAAGTGTATTATTCCGATAAAGGGTTCAAAATTATTAGAAAGCTAATTATTCAGTGAGGTCAAGTAATCGGAATGCCTAGTTGGAGGCCGCTTCCGATCAGTAATACTAATGTATAAAATATATACAGCTTAATCTTGACTGAACCCTTTGAGTCACACCCAAGCAACTAAGGATCCGACACGACGAATTAATACGGAAGGAATTAATGAGTCGCTCGAGTATTATGAACAAAGATGTCGGATTCCGAGCTTAGAGCGTCAAAAATGAATCTCAAAAGTCGAGCCAAAATTTGGGAATTGGCGAGACAGGAAATTGCTTCAAGTAATAAGTAAAAACCTTAGCCTCGAAATGGCCTAGCCACGCGATAGGCTAGGGAAGCGCGCCAAATGGAAGCGCGTCACGGTGGCAATGCGCCATGTTGGCAACCACCAAGTGGTAGCGTGCCATGTGGCAGCCACCAAGTGACAGCACACCATGTGGTAGTGCGCCATGTTGGCAACCACTAAGTGGCAGCGCGCCACGTTGGTAGTGCCATGTGACAATATGCAGCGGACCCGGGTGATCATGGATGCGGGTCGAATGGGTGGCGGGCCAACCGAACCCATCTTGGGGCTCAAGGTTGGGTGCCACATGGTTAGCTCACAATGGATGTGAGTTACCTTGGGGAGCAAGTGGGGAAGTGGTCCTCACCTAACCATGTGACACTTGTTACTTAGTGATTCCTTGGTTTATTTAACTAGGAATTGAATTCAACATTCTTTCCATGTGGAATAATTTCAGAGAAAAAGTCCCACATTGAAAGTTAAGAGGAATTCACAAGGAAGCACTCTTTATAAATAGCCAAGGCATACCTTGGGATTGTTCACTTGAGTAAGAACTTAAAAAAGCATCTCCACTTGAGAGAAAACCCTTAAGTTCACTTTATACTCGAGTAGTTGTTTTTGGTCCAACTTGGCTAAACTCCAAGTAAGAGACCGGTCGGGTCGTGTTGCTGGTGGATACCGTTGGAGGTCTTTGCACTTGCAAGACTCGACATTCTCAAGCAAGAGCTTCGTAGTGTGAGCAAAGCACACATCGAGGGTAATTTGGTCTTTTCCCTTATCTTGTTATTTATGTCTTTTAGTTATATTAGTTGTGAGTATTTCTTGGGCTTGGGTTTTATTTCCACGATGAGTTAGACTTACCAAAACCCAACAGTTAGATGCCTATTTCAAGCATTTATTACTCACATAATAATAAAAAGTAGGCATCTAATTAAGGGACGGAGGGAGTATTAATAATGTACTATTCATAATTGGCCTAACCTAATGCCAATTACTACTAGTGTAACACCCCGACCCCGAACAAATTAGGGAGGGGCACTACAACAAAAAAGGGAATAGAGAACGATTGAAATATGCCTTATAAAACGCCTCAGAAGCGTTCTTCTGCAAAGCGGTGTGTAAAGCTTATAGATCGGGTAAAAAAGATGTTCTATATGCAAATGAAAAGAAAATGGTTATATGAGACAACCGTTTTCTTTTTCCTCAATAAATCTAATAAATATTTTAGAGGAAAAGACAGCGGTTGTCTTGGGATCTTTGCTAAGTTTATTTTTTTGTAAAATAAAAAATAAAAATATATATATATTTTCAAGTCCACAGATCATAGAAGTTTCATATCGATCTAAATTATTAACCTTTGTCAAGGCAAACCAAATTGAAACTGTAAACGTCAAACGTTAATATAAAAAATATTCAATTAATCAAGATTACAACATTACATTGTTGGTTAAAAATCAAATGCGAAAAAACTGAAAAAAAAATGATAATTAAAAAAAATTATGATTCCCGAAGATTTGATTTTTAAGCAATTGTTTTCCCCTGTATTCGAGAAATCTGTTGAAAGAAAAAAAAAAAAAAGAGTATTAGATGAATTGATAATTAAAACGGAACATCTTTATCAACAACAATATATTATTCGATCATGTTTGTCGTTAATTCTAACATACAGCTAGCAACTAACCAAATAATAATCCCTTTATTTTACCAAAGAGCGTAAATTTTCAACGCATTTTCATCAAATTACATACAAATTAATCATACTTCGTAATATCTGTAACATCATATCAAAGATTTATCGTACCTATAACAAATCAAACAATTAAACACATACTGTAGATCTTCAACATGATTTTCAAAATTAATTAACATATAGAACATTTATTCAATTTTAAAAAGTAAATAATCACATTAGTTTAACACACAATCGATGAAAAATGAAACCCGTAATATAAAATCAGATGTAGAATGGAGTAGTTACTCGCCTAATTATTTTATGGATTGGAGTAGACAAAAACCTTGTATCTATCAATTGTCAGATCTTCAACGAAAACGATTTCATTAATAATTGCAAATATTCTAAATCATTAAAATAAAGAACAAATTTAAGAGAAGTTGAAGGATGGTGATTGCACCTTGATCTATATATTATACTAAAACAGGGTACACTAGCTCTATGGCTGAAATGTGTTGTAGACACCTTATTGTGTCTCCCCAAAAACCAAACCCAATGATGGGTATCTTTCACGTCATTGATTATCAAGTGAGGTGAAATGTTGAAGAGTGTTCTGAATTTCCTCTTTTTTAATCCCTTTTCTAAATTGTTTCAAATCAAAATAATTCATTTCATATTTCCAAAATCATTCATTTCGTGTCCTATTTATGAAAACGTTCAAACCAGTTTATGTTGTTCCATTATATGTTTCCAATAATTATGTAGTTGGATGGGGTTTGAAAATTATTTCCAAGGATATATTATAAGCCAAAATTCGAGTTATAACGAAGAAGTTATGGCCAAAATACTAAACTAGTCCCAAACCGAGCCTTACCTACAACCCAATGATCATGTGGAGGGTCCAAAGGCTTTAATCCCATTCCTAAACCAATTAGGATTTATTTTAAGCTTCTAGAAGTTCCTAGAAGGTTCAATCTATCCTTTCCAAAAACTAAGATTAAAGAGTTTGAATTTGAATAAAACTCCTCTTTTTGAAAGTCCTTGTTCCATTCAAATTGAATGACTTTCAGATATTATTTTCGTATCTCATAATTTATATCCAAATCTTATATGGTTGGATAGACCTTGAAACTATCTTTCCAATGATATATTATAATACTAATTCCGAGGTATGACGAAAAAGATTTGAGTGAAATACAAAACTATATCCAAAACCGACACCTTCTCACTATTTTGGCCATATCTTTTAATCTACAAAATATTTTAATCTGATTCTAATTGGGTTGGAAATTATACTTCAAGTTCTTTCAAAGAAAATAATATTTATCTTATTTTTATTTCTAGATCAAAAGTTTTGATAAAACAAAATCCGCAAAAACTATTTTTTATCGTGCTGCGATGGATCTGACGTGTCGCGATACTCCTATCGATAAAAGGAGTTTTACTCTGATTCGAATTCTCACTCTTTTATAATCATTCGACCCAATAGAGGTCGTTTTCCATTTTCTCAACCATCAACAAGCTTAATCTCTAAGCTATAAGCTTATTCAATCTCTCTCTCATGATTTCCTTAACCTTACCCTAGCATACACCAATTCTCATTCACGAGCCTTGAATACTCCTAGTCAAACTTGTAGTTGCCTTCGTCTTTGATGTGAAAGGTTGATAGTTTTCAAGGTTTGGTCCCAAATCTATGATTCAATTATTATTTAAATTAATTGCTTGATTCAATTTATTCTTGAAGTTTACTAACGTGTGTATTCTTTTAATAAGTGGTAAGAGGCTACAAAGTGAGTAATTCAATTACTTTATTCCTTTAGAAAGCATGCTTAGATTATATTAATTTCTGGTATCATGATAGGATGTTTTATGATTTCTAGTGCCATGTTAGGGCTAAAGATTTTATTTTTATTATTAGTGACATTCTAGGATTTGTTATTAATCATGTTAGTATCATGCTTAAGATCTTTCTAGTAATGTTATTGTGCTTTGATGAGATTATTATGATGATGATTGTTATGTATATTAATTATACATTGCTTGATTATTCTTTATATTATTTATTGCTTGATCACGCCTTTTCTGCAGGTCTAGAGGGAATTTGTACTTGAAATCACGTCTAATAAGATAATTCATAATTTAATTTAGGCCTAATATGATTTTAATTCAAGTGATCGCCAATAATAGATTTATTTGTGCATTAATAATCAACCAACATAGATTAAGTATACTTATAAGCAGCAGGTGTAACAAATTCAACAATAGCAAGGTATTAGTGTCAGCAACTAGCTATAATAATAGTTAGAATCAGTCACTTGTTTGTTTAGTATAATAGCTTCATTCAATTCCGTAATACATAGCAGCTTTATGAATACTCAATCTATAATTTTTATACATCAAGAATCGATAAAATTCCCTGAGCTGACAAAAGATCAGCAAGGAATTCAGAATCAGATAACTCAGACACCGATGACCGATCTTCCAGCTCCTCGCGTACATTAAAATATAGCAACCATTTTCCATATATCAAAAGAACCAAGAAAGGTAAGGAGTGAAATGAATTTTCAGTCTATCATATACAAACAGGAAAGTAAAATAATGAATTAATTGATGTGGTCCTGTAAATAGACAGCATCAGCATCACAAGAAAGAAATATGTAAGCTGTAACAAAATAAGCGATTCTAAGAGCACATGATGAACCTCTAAGTTCCTAGGAGATTTCCCGGAAACATCTATAGCACTATGTTGAAAATAGTTATTCACAGTCGATATAAACATCTCAATTAACTTGCACACACAAATTTACACACGCTTCAAAGAGAAAAACAGCAGCCTGACATACTCGGCTAGTGTACCCCAATTAGAACCTTTATCTATTAAACCTCGATCAAAATAAAATCACACCAGAAGACATAAATCCTTCCTTGAAACTGAAATCAGATCAAATAAAGAAATAGCAGGCCAGCAGCAAATACAATTCTAGAGTATATCAATTCATACATAATCTTAGGGTATTCAACTTTAATGAAAAACAAAATTCAATTCCAATATTAGGGCGTAATTTTAGAATTAAGATTGGGAAAATTAGAATAACCCTAATTTGAAAAATTACATACCTTTGAACAACGATATAGAAAGAATTTTGCTGAACCAAAATTCAAAAAAACCAAAGCAATTATGATTGGAGCAGTTCGTTGGAGCAAAGGAGGAAGAAGTTGTGGAGGATACAGGAACCTCTGTGTCGCGCCAAAGAAGAATTAAAGTGAAAATAAAAAATTTTAAGTCTGTGTTTGTTTTTAAGGAAAAGTCTATGTTTTAGTTTTAGATTAAAATTAAATAAAAATAATGTTTTGTTTTTTAAAGAACTAATAACTTGCGTTTAAAAACAAGTTACTAAATAATATCTATAAATTTCTTCAAAATAATAATAATAATAATAATAATAATAATAATAATAATATTTGTAACTAGCATTTGTAAGTTAGTTATAAATCTTTTGTCAAACGTTAACTGACTTAATATTTGTAACTGACGTTTGTAAGCTAGTTACAAACTTTTTGGTCAAAGTTTTTTTGACTTCATATTTGTAACTGACGTTTGTAAGCTAGTTAAAAAAATTTTGGTCAAAGTTTTTTTGACTTAATATTTGTAACTGGCATTTATATAGTTCGTTACCAAAAAATCTTCAAATAATGATCAACCACATATTAGTAACTCACATTTACTACGCCGGTTACAAATATCATAAAATTAGTAACTGACATTATTTTAGTCGGTTACTATTAATGCTTTCGTAACTAGCATAACATACGCCAGTTACAAATAAGGCGTTGCAAATAGCACTCTTTCTACTAGTGTTAGGATTAATTTATTGAGTTTATGTTGATCGGAAAGCGCACATGAATATCATAAGAATTAAGTAGAGGCCTATTTAGGGCGGGTTTAGATCAACCTCTTTTAGGGGTTGAATTCATACATGCATCCAACCAAATATCCACTCATAGATTTGGACCGCTATGGAGTCAGCGATCTCTGTGATCGTGAATGGGGTGTAACCTTTACACCCGTGAACGATTTACAAGTTCCTAAAACTTGTTGGCGACTCTTTTGCTTTAGCTTCTTTCCCTTTGGACGTCACCATGCTTAAAAGCATGATCACAGTGGGGCTCAAAGTTGAGTGTTGAAATATTCCCTACACATGTCCATGTCTTAGTCTTTTATTTTTTAGTTTTAAAATTTAAATTTTTTATATTAGCAAATGATTTATATTAGTAAAGTATTTATATGGGATCATATCATATACATGATTTTAATGTGAATGTTCCACGTGAAACTTCCATACATATAAAGAATATAATAAAATCTTTCACCTTATAATTTTCTACCATATGTTTTATAAATATTACAAGTATATATAGCATAATTGTAAGTATCATAAATGAAATATTTTGATTATAATCCTTAATTATTTTTAGGAAAATTTCAAATTTACTACCAGCGAAAGCACCACGTATCAGATTTACTACTTGTTTAAAAAAATATTTTATATTACTACCACCCAAATTCCCTAACTGTATATATTGCTACCATTGACTAACCCCGTTAATGTTTCTGTTTGAGGGGCCCACAAGAACGGCTGGTTGGGTGTAGCCACCGTTCAACCACCTTGCAGCCCACCCGTCCCCTCAACTGCCACCCCCTCCCCCTTGCCGGCGCCGGCGCGACCCCACTCCCTCCCTTTCCCCCACCTACGCAGACAACCACCCCTCTCCTTTCCCGTTGTTGCTGCCCCGACCCCCACCCCGTACCGGAAACCACTCCCTCTCCCTTTCCCCCACCGAAAATTGGCCCCCCCTATTCCCCACACCGAAATCGACCCCCTCCCCTTCCCTTACCCTTTCGGCCATTCCTAATTCTAAACCACCATCCCCAAACCACCCTAAACGAGGGTTTCGATTTCGGTGGTTTGGGGCTGGTGGTTTATGATTTCGATTTCAATTTCGATCTCGAATTTTAGGGTTCAATTGGCTGGTGGTTTGGGGCTGGTGGTCAGGAACAAGAAGGGGAAAGGGGTTCGTTGGCTGCGAAGGGGTGGGGGAAAGGTCGGGGCGCTGCCGATGAAGAACGTGGTGGAATTTCGCGGCGGAGGTGACGGAGCAGCAGGCGGGTGTGCACCGACCATGAGGTTAGGGGTGGTTGGCATGAGGGGAAATGGAGGAGGTGGGGTTCGCCGGTTTCGGGGAAACAGATGGCCGCCAGCAGGGGGGAGGGTGGCTGACGCCGGGAAGGGGAGGGGAGGTGTTTGAGATTATTTTTTTTTTAAAGTTTTTTTTTATACTATTTAAATTATTTTTTAATGAAATATGGGGCCCACTTAACGGAACCTTAACGAATTCTGTTAAGTGGTAGCAATATATGCAGTTAGGGAATTTGGGTGGTAGTAATATAAAATATTTTTTTAAACAGGTTGTAAATCTGATACGTGGTGCTTTCGCTGGTAGTAAATGTGAAATTTTCCTTATTTTTACTTATGAAGACTTTTCCTCTTACATTATGTTCTATTTTAATGTATTTTTATTTATGTTAATTGATTCAAATACTGTGTATTTCCTACAAATATAATTTTAGATTAAAATATCAAGTTTCCAAATTGTGAAGATTTAGGAATCCGATACCTAAATTTCATTATAAAAGTTAATGCTCATATTTTCAAAATAAGTTATACGAGTATATAATATGTGTAGGCGTCGTTCGAAGTGTGCCTACGTTAAGCATGGGTGAATATGCTTGGCACTCATAGGAAGTGGGAATTGACATTACAATTAGGGACACGATTAGGGACAAAGCAAAGTAGGAAGCCGCCAACAAATTTTTAAGGAACTTGTAAACCGTTCACGGATCATTTAAGGCAACCACGATTAAGAGACAACGATAGTCAACAACGATTGACCCGTGAAGGTTACACCCCATTCATAATCCATTAAATTACTAACTCCATATGCTTTGAAACCACGAAAGGAGAATTGGGGATGATGGTACGAAGTGAGTCATGGAGTCACATTCACCCGTATTGGCCTTTACTCGATTCTTATTGTGAAAAGTGATTCCTGCGATCTCAAAGGCACACAAACAAAGATTCAATTTGCTCCAAACTATTATTATGCTAATTTTGTTGAATATTAATGCAACATATAATTCTAAAATATTAGTGATCACTTCAATTAACAACAAGATTAAAAGGAACCTAAACTGATTGTCTAAATTATCTTATTATGCGTGATTTTCAATTACATATTCCCTTTAAACATGCAATATGGTGATCATAAATAGTAATAGAATCAACATTAACATTGGAAGCAATTCAACAATAATTGCGTTATTCAAATCAAATAATAACAATAATAAAACCTAACCATGATACTAGCAACAAGAATAAAAATAAGAATAATTAAATGATTAATTCCTCATTTTTCGCGTTTCCTTGAATTGCTACATCAAGAATAAACTGTTAGTAACTTCAATAAAAATATAAATCAAATTGAAACAATTAAATAAAAATAGAGTTGATTTGGTCCAAACCCTCAGTTAATTCTACCTTTCATGCCTTGGTTTAAGGACAGAACCTCGGGTCAAGTATGGACTTCTTAGAGTGCTTAGAGGAAGTATTATGAGAGAATAGGGAAGGCTAGAATTCAGGTTAAAGAGGGAGAAGAGGATAATTTTTAGAGTAGGGAGAGAGAGTATGATTTTTGGTGCCTCTAAAGTGCAGAAATCAAGTCTATATCTATAGAGGAGACTAATAGGGGGATGCACGGAACCCTAGAAGAGATAAGAACCGCAAAAAAACCATATTTGGGCACCGTGACACGATGTTGGGCACCGTGACACAGTGTTGGGCACCATGTCACGGCATTGTCCACCATGGCACGGTACATAGCGCCGTGTCGCGGTGTGCAATCTGCCCAAAATTGAGTCCAGGTTCATAAACGCGTGACAAAATGCGAAAAAGACACGAAAAAATCACTGTGTCACGGTATGTGTACCGCAACAAGATACAGATTTCCATGACACGGTACAAATTTCCGTGCCACATTGGCTTTTGCCACGACGTGGCATATTAGAAGCTGCGCGATAATTCCAGTTTTTTACGCGCTTTTAAAACTATGATAACTTTTGATCCGTAACTTGAAATATGGAATGTAATATATCGTTGGAAAGCTTATCAAGTCTTCTTTCCAACCTAGTTAAAATCAGGTCTATATCTTTTGTATATTTTAAGATGTGGCCGTTTTAATGAAAGGGTATTGATTTTGGGCCGAGTTTAGTGTTTTGCTCATATCTTCTTCATTTTAAATTGGAATTGGGCTTATGATATACCGTTGGAAAACTTATTGAAAGACCTATCCTACCTAATAATAATTGGATCAAAATAATAGGGCCACAAAATCAGGTTCTCTCGGTTTTGTGAAGTGCATACGAAAAGTGGAAAATAGGTTATGGTTTAGGGAAATGGACTAAGAATTGAGTTGGTTTATGAAATGTATTGAATGGAAATATGGATTTAAGCACTCCAAAGATTAAATAATCAAACCGACCTACAATGGTGGTGAAAGGTTGTTCATCATTGAATTTGGTTTTGGGGAGACATTTTTAGGTGTCTACAAAAGCCCCCACTTTGACTGAGTTTGTCGAAACGTCAGTTTCGAAAACAATAGTCAAAGTAGTCGATAGGGACGGAGAATGATTTAGACGTTTTGCGATCCTAAATCACTTTGTATAAGTCGATACCTGTAGAAAAATGTTAGTTCCACAGATAAATGAGTAAAGGGATAGAATGTGTATCTAACACCAGTGTATCGTTGGCAAATGAGTTTGGTAGTTTTCTATGCTTAAAGAAATCCACCGGATGATGTTTGATGTGATGTTTTCCATGCTTGAGGAAATTTGATATAATCGCTGACTTCTTCGCCTTGAAAGGTGGCAACGACTGATAATTTTCCATGCTTGAGGAAAAGCTTGTCTGATGATGAGATTGCAAGTCTCTGTGTACCGAGAACCTTGCGCCGTGAATCGTCCTCGCCTGGGAGATGATCACTAAAATGATGATGGTTCGCTTGTCCCCGAACATGGGCTGTAAATGGTTCGCTTATCCCCGAACATGGACTGTAGATGGTTCGCTTGTCCTCGAACATGGACTGTAGATGGTTCGCTTGTCCCCGAACGTGGGCTGTAATTGAGACCTGCAAAATAAAATTTGCCAAGGGACTCGTATAGACTATGATTGACTTGACCAACTGACTTGACCAAACTTGACTTGACATGACATGTGCAGACACAAGCAACAGAAAATGCAAAAGCAAAAAGTTTCCGTCATTTTTGTCATGAGATGAGTAGAGGGTACGGACTTTCTCCTAAAAAAGAAAGACGTGAAAAATGAAGTTTTATTTTTGAACTTCCCTCCATGAAAATTTTGAAAAAGTTTTTGAACTCCCTTAAAAGAAAAGACATGGAAACGAGAAGAAGTTTTGAACTTCCTTGTTGAGCAAATAGAGAAAAGCAAGGTAAGTCGCATGAATATTTAACGAATTGAATTTCTTTTCTTGAAGATAATGTATGTGCAAGTCTAATTGCATAGCATTAAATCAATCAATAAGAAATTAATCAAACATTATTGATAATTAAGAATAATAAATTGCCCCTTCATATTATTTATGGATCCTTACAAACCCTAGAAAGAAAACTACTCACACATAATAAAATCTAAACTAATCAAAGCAATTAAACAAGACATGATCAAAGAAAGAAATTAAATTACTAAGAATAAAAGAGAAGAAATCGTTACAAAAGTTAACATAAATAATAATGGACTGAATTAAATCAAGAGTTGTAGAGAGAAAAAAACGAGAGAAGTTTCAGCTAAAAACTAAGTACAGAGAAAAATAGCTAAGAGAAGAGATAATCGTATCACAAAAAAAAAAAAAAAAAAAAAAAAAAAAAAAAAACTAAAACATGTTTATACCAAGCTTCTAAAAATCCTAATTAGAATTAAGTAAAAATCACCGGAATTGAACTCCATAACACACACCTGATCGGGCGCCAACTCGCCCAAGTGCCCAACCAGGCCTGCCTTTTTATCCTTGAGGTATCTCTCGCGCTAGGTCGGGCGCGAGACAGGGCAAGGGTAGCTAGCTACTTTAATTCTTCCGCCCCGCCCGGCCAGGCGCGCCTCAGGGCGAGGTGCCTGACCGGGCAAAGCCACTTGGGCATCATCTTGAATTTTGATTGGGCCTTGATACTTGAACTAATTCACATTTCCTCTAAGGGGCTTGAGTACTCGGTGTCCAATGCCTCGGCTTCTCAAATATCGAGCCCTTAATCACTGGTTTGATGACTCTAACCAGCCTTGGGCTACGAAAGGTGGTCGTGCTCTTCCAATGCTCGTAGTTGCTCCAAATAATCCCAGGAAAATGCTCCAAATGTGAAATTCCCTACAAAACACTACCAAAACTACGAAAACACAAATTAGTAATAAAAGTGGCTCTAAAGAGCTAAAAACACTACTAATTATGACCAAGGGACGGGGGTAAATCACCAAATAAAATAGACATACCAAATAAATCATGGTCCTCATTAGCATCCAGTAAAGGTGGAGACACATCAGCCAACGTGTCTCGCACAAGTTGCACAGAACCGCCAGGCTCACACCATGAATGAATGGCAGTGGAGATACTCTCTTCCTACCGTTGACGCCTGATACCCAAAGTACACTCACGATTACTCCGTGGAGAAAAGGTTTTAAGGACACAATGATGCAACAAGCTATTGAATCTAGCAAGAGATGTCACTATGCTTGCAAATCACCTTATCAAGCACTCCTTTGAGAACCCTAGAAAAACCCAAGCGACTCTTAAGAGGCATATATTTCACTGAACGAAACCGCTTAGATAGCAAATTAAACTATCAAGGAGAGCAACATCAAAAGCAAAATGACGCTACCGAGGCACTTTGGGAACAAGATCAGATACCTCAGAAGAAAGACCTGCGATTTAGGAAAACCATAAAGAACAAATCGAACAACACCATCCTTAGAATCAAGTCAATCCACAAAATCATCAGAATTAGGACCATGTTGACATTTCATACGAGCTGTATGAGTCTTGAAACACTCCCCACATAGCCAAATGCCATACAATGAAAGGTTGACTCCGCCTCCAAGAAAATAGCCAAATTGGAAGTAAGAGAGTGTGGTCAAATCCCATGCATGCGCACAACAGTGACGAACACGGAGATGAGTAAGCAAAGAAGTTTTTGTGATCCCATTACCCCCACCATCTTTAATTACACCCATTAAGACCCACAATTGAGCAATGAAAAATGAATAGGAGGCATAACACCAATGCGAATTGCCACGAGAAGAACGCAAAATAGCACAATACAAACTGCACCAAAAACGCACCGAAACTGCACGCCAAAATCACACTAAAAATGAACCAAAAATTGCACCAAAAGCACCCCAAAACTGCACGCTTAACTTCATCAACCGACCAAAACCACCCCAAAACTGCACCTAAATGACCAGAAATCCAACCAAAAATTTGCACCTAAACAAACAGTTGAACGGTCCACCAAAGTGCACCCAAACGGACCAGAAAACAGCACCAACAATGCCCAAGAAACTACAGCAAAAATGCACTAAAAGTCCAGATACTTGCCTAAAAATAATACGTGACTAAAAGGCCTCAAAAGGCTGAACAGATTGCTAGAAAAACAAACAAAAACCACAATAAGAAAAATAGCAAACAAGTAACCTCATTGCTGCCTAAAATAGCCCAAACGCAACCCAAACACATCCCTGCACCTACCCCTGAACCGCCAGGACAAACTGAAAAAAAAGACGAGTAGAATCCTCCCAAAAATAAAATAAAACCAGGCCTGAAACGAAGCCAAACTGCCTAGAAAAAAACAGCCCTAATACTGACCAAAGATACAGTCGCCGGAACCGCCTAACAGCCGCCTAAAAAACACCTGATTCCGCTTCAACAACGCAATATTATCCTTCTCTAATTCCCCCGACAAAGAAAAGGAGAAAGGAAGAAAACCATAGCCAATAGGCCTGCTACGCGCCCCATACTTGTCCTGCTTCTGCTGAGCCGCCGCCAACACAACACGACCAGGTTCCATCTTAATGGATTATTAAAAAAATTTTAAAAAAACAATTATTAAATTTATAAAAGGGTCAAAATAATCAATTGTCCATGCTCAACTAGTTAAAGTTGGTATTCTAAGTCCTTGTGTCTATGGGTTGAAAAGTATTGATTCGGATGATTGGTTCGTTGTAGGAGGAATTTGGAGTCCATGATTAGGAGTTTCATACTTGTGTTCAAAGATCGAGGTACATACATGTGGCTAGATTTTTTGTAAAGTGACTTTTATATGCAACACGATTTATAAGTTAAATGATTTCGATCCATGTTTGAATAATTATGAATTATATTTCGGTGAAGCATGTTTTAATTGTTTAATCTAAATGTTTAATTGTTTTATATGGTTGATTATAAACTTGCATTGATATTCAAGATGTTTAAAAAGGAAGCTAGTTTTATTGTTTATATTAAATTAAATTATCCCGAGTATGGGATATTGAAAAGTTTATATATTGGATTTATTTATTGATCTTTGGATCTATGACTCCTACTATGCGGAGATAAAATTGAAGACTATGGTTTGTGCATGGCCTAGTATTTCCCCTTTATAGCACTATGTAAAGGAGTTACTAGCTTGGGGGTGTGCACACTTAGGTGGAAAAATGATTTACGAAATGAGTATTGAACCCATATTCTATTCGAAACTATCTTTGAAAGATGTCAATTACGAAAATTGATATGTTTTAATATGAGATTTTTTATTCATGAGTGGTTTGGATAAATCATGATTTAAAGTCGGATCTTTCAAAAGCATGTTTAATTGACTAAATTGATTTTACATGTCTAGCATTTGTATGTACTAAGCATTTTGGCGAATATATATTTCTCCTTTGTTTTAGCGATCAGACGATGGGAATTAAATGCTACATTATTGGGGACGATGGGCGGTGATCACCTAGTTCAGTTTAGAAAACCTAGTACCAGTGTTTCAATTACTTTAGAATTGTCTTGAATTATTATTATTATTAATAATAATAAATGATAAGTACTTTTTTCCGCTGTATGTCTCTGTTAAGCCTTCCGTAATCATGTGGCAGTAATATACTCAAGTTACTCCCTAAATATGCTTATGATTATTATTATTATTAGAGAGTAACTTGGGGGTGTTACAACTTATGTACGACTAATCTTAATTTAATTTAGCAATATCCGCAACGTCTTTATGAAAAATATAAACTACAATATAGCAATTATAGTACTTTTTATTAATAGTTGATTTAAATTTATAAGATAATTATTAAGAGTTATAATCTAAAATTTTTTAAACAAAACTATAAAATAAGGCCTTGTGTGGTGGTAGCGTTTAAGGTAGTGGTTAGCCTTTTAACCAATCAAAACACTACTAGAAAAAATTGCATAGTGTTTGGCAATGTAGTAGTTCTAGTAGCGGCTAGCGATAGAGGTAGCGTTTAGGTAGTTTTTCTCAAACGTTAAAAATAGTAGCGTTAAGTAGTAGCGGGTAGCGTTTGCCACATTATTATTACTTTTTAAATAATATTTATATGAATTTTGATATATTTTAGTATTGCAATCGCTACTTTTTCTAATCACTTATACTATCAGTCGTTACTTTGGCAGGTAACCTTTACCCCATACTAATTGACAATCTAACAGCTACTCACTACCTTAACAGCTACCCGCTACTCGACTGCTAAAAGCTACCCGCTACTGCTACTTTTGCTAAACATGACCTAATTTGTACTTATGAAATATTTGAATTTATCGATAATAAAACTCTAAATCAACCAATATATCCTAAAATTCTATCCAAATTTCATTAAAATATAACTCTAAACTTTTTTGTCCTACAAAATCTCTATAAATCAAATCTATTTAACTTTTTAAATAAAAAAATATTATATTCAAATAAATCTTACAAGTCTAAATAATCCTTAAATGTCGACTACGTGACACGACATTTAGCGAAAAGTTGAAATGCCAAGTGTCATTTTCTTGTGGCCTAATGATAAGTTTTGCTTTATATATTAGTTACTAGTTTTGTCCCCGAATGATGCCCAAATTGTTGATCAATTGGTATAATTTACAAACACATGGTTGAATAATTGTGCTTGCTTGTGCCTTATAACATAACTTAGTAAAACATACATGCTTCCTGAATTACTTTGCGATATTTTTTTTTGTTGAAGTTTGTTTGTTACATTTGAACTCAAGACTTATATGTTTATCTCAATTTCAATTTTAATTTTTTATTTTTTTTTTAATATTAAGTCATGGATGTTGTAATTGGACTTATATTTATTTCTTTTATTTACTTGTATTGAATATTTTCTTAATTAATTTCATTTATATATATATATATTAGTGTTGTTTTTCCATGTTAATATGGTTCAAATGCTATAGTAGGGTGGACGAAAGTAATGCAAGTGAAGGCGGAAGAGGGAGAAATTAATGATTTTGGACCGCTCAGGAAGATAGTTGTTGACCCTCACTGGAGGTGTGATAGTGGAATCAAAAGCGACTATAAGGTTCGCTTGGAGGAGGTCATAAGTAAGGCACATCCTGGTTGTGGTTTGAAGACTTCACCATACATTGACTCTCAGCTTAAGACACTTATAGCCAAGCTTATAGCTATTTCTCATATGTTAAGTACAAGTGGATTAATTTGAGATGATGAACAAAAAATGTTTTGTGTGGAAGAGTCTGTTTATGATGAGTTTTGCAAGTTGTGATAACTTTTTTAAGGTAATTTTAGTTATGTTTGAGATACTTGATGATGCTAGTTATTTGATTACTATGTTTATTTTTGTCCTTGTTAAAATCATCCATGTTACAAAAACTTGTATGAAGTTCCTTTTTAGTAATTTCATGAACTTATGAATATTATGGCAAGGACTATGCTATTGGAAAACCAACTGAATATTTTGTTGAGGCAATCAACAATTTGAAAATAGTTATCGATCCACTAGTTATGCTCAAATTAAGTGATGAAGAGGAAGTACTTGGTAGAAATAATGCCACTCAAACTGTTAAATCTTTTTTCTTCTCTTCCAAAAAAGATCATGATTGAAAAAAATTTCAAAAAAAGAAGTAAGAGAGGAAGTGGTGGTGCTGGAAGTTCTAATGAGTTGTCTAGCTTACAAACATTCATGAAATATATGAATACTCATCTTTCCAATATGACTAATGTGATGGCATGCACCAATGATCGTGAACAACATGCGGATGAAAGAGAGAAAAAATTGATCGATACGAGTGAATAGGAACTACTCTTTTTCAATTTAGAAGGTGTCACTCCCACTACACATAGGGATGGTAGTGGCTTGGGTTAAATGGAAGACCTGCCCCAGGGAGATGGAGGGAGTTTTGGCGGGTGATGGGGCAAGGATGGGTATAAAATGTGTACCTGCCATGGGTGATGAGGCGGGTATGGATTTTAGAGTGGACCCGCCCCATATCCGCCCCGCCCCGTACCTGCCTTATACCCGCACCATATTTCCTTTAGAAGAGTTTAGAATTTATGAAACTTGATACCCCTAAGGCCAAATAAGCTTGAATAGTAACGTCTCAATTTTTTAACCTAACTTGATATAATTGTCAATATGTGATACAATATAATTCAACATCATGGCAATGGGTTTGAGGCGGTTTTGGGGCGGGTATGAGGTGTGTATGAATATCAAAGTGGGTGATGGAGCGGGGATGGATCCTATCTTGTACCTGGTGGGGCGGGTATGAATGTTAATATTGTACTCGCTTTGGGCGGTGGGGCGGGGATGAGTATAAGAATTTTAGGCGGGTATGGGTATGGAGGTACCATCATCCGCATCCGACCCGCCCATTGCCATCCTTACTCCCACCCAAGTTTTTGAAATGGCCAACATTTTAACCACACAACCAAATAAGCTCATGAAATTTTCAAAAAGTCCAAATGCTTTGAAAAGTGACTATGTAAAGAGTCTTCTAAGGGGAAATAGTGATAATAATGCTCAAATCTTATATGCTGTGGTTTGATGTATGGTTTCCAAATAGCTTAGGTGTTATTCACAAACTACTACTTTGGCATGAACTATATGTAGGAAGAGCTATTGGCTAGGACTTCAGGCGTATGCTAATTTTACCAGATCACTTTTGGTATGAACTTTTTTGTAGGAACAAGTATTTTGGTATTATTTTCACCAAGAAATGATAACTTGAATTTTTATTCAATGGAGCTAAAAAGATTTTATTATATATTAATATTTTTTTGCTTACATTTTTTCTTTCATATTATAGGAAATATGAAATAGGTTAATCGTATTATTTTTAAATAGCAGGTCTATCAAATTTATTCTTAGAAGTATCATGTTTGTATTGTTGGAAAAAAATAAAAAGAAATTTAAATACATAGTTTTGATTATCTTGTTTGTACCAAACAATCACGTAGGAAATCAATGGGTAACTCATTCCGTTTCCTAAACATAACCAACCAACCAAGCCAAATTAGGGTTAACCCTTTTCGGTCTCTTTCTTTCCCTCTCGACATTCCATTCCCATTCCCCTGTGCGAACCAAACAATCCCTTAGTGGGTTAAAGAAAGAAACATACTCAGGGGTCGTTTGGTTAGGGTTAATTATCAAAGGGAATGGGTATCGTGCCCTTTGTTGTTGTTTGCTTGTCCATTTTTGTCATTCCCTTTCCCCCATTTTATTTGAGTTTACCCATTTTTATTCCAAATTGATTCCCCACCCCCTAGTGTAACACCCTAGAAATTCCTTTCCTTTAAAATACCTGTTTTACTCTTTTAAAATACGAAATAGGAAATTCTAAGACATTACCGCCACCGTGAATACGGCTAAGGCAATTATCAAAGACACAGCGGAAGACTAATTTCACAACCATTCAAAAACAAGTCAACTTAAGGAATCAAGCAAACAAAAGTATAGTCAACGAAAGTCAAATAAGATTAGAACTTGGAACCATTGTAGGCCCTTATTAAAATCAATTAAATACGTAAAACCTTTGCGTTAGTCTCATGAATAACCATAATATAAAATAATCAAAACATGAAACACATCATAAACTAATAAAAACTAGCATTATTCGCTCTTCACTCATGCCCCGTCATAAATATGTTTCAACACCTGAAAAGCTTATCTCTACTTGTTTCAATTCCACTACTCTCCATTTAAAATGGGTCATCATAGGGCCAAGATAAAGACATGGACAAAACACACAAACACACACAATCAGTAAAGCTGAGTACATAAGCGTAATTAAACACACTAACATGCTTTCACCTATCAACACACACTTACCTCAATGCACCTGTTTACAAGCACACACAACAATCAACAAGACACTTTAACCAGACACTAAATAATTCATTTAGCGTTGATTACGCATCGAATGGGTTTCCAACTCTACCTCCCCCAATAAATTGAGGTTAACTGACACGGGAGCTAACCGTGCCAGCGACAAAACCACACATAGGTGGCGGAATTCCAGCGCATAATAATAATAATAAAAAGGAATGTACAGCGTCTTGTACTCCGTTAGAAGTTATGATCAAATATAAAGTCACATAACTCCCCCCGGCCCATATGTTCATACTCAAGGTATATACGTTCCAAGAGTTTTGGTGCGTAATTTCTTTCACTTTACGTTATTTACATATTATTAGACTTGGTGATGACTTTCAAAGCATAACAATTCAATCATCAATAATTATTCAATCAACAAACATACTAATTTAATTCTTGAATATTTAGTGACCATATAATATTTAATGTTGAACCCTTTTTAATTCTACCTCAGTGTCAAAGACACCTTAAACGCATAAAGCGCCAAAAATCTTATCCCTCGGTGTTAAAAACACTTTAAGTGCACAAAGGTACCAACATACAATTTATTCCTAGTGTACATAGACACTTATATAGCTCCTTCCTCATGCTTAAAGCATCAATAAAAATTATATGAACCATAATAAAATTCCTTTTCAATATTCCAAACCAAATTAAATATTTAGTTTAATTAAACATGCTCTCTATCATGCCATAAATAAATATGTGGTTCATAAATAATATTCCAAGCTAAAATTTTCCATTCAATAGTCCATCACAAATAAATCATGCTTCATAATCCAATCACCAATAACATCCAAATCAAATTTTCATTCCAAACCTAGCATGATATTACTTGTAATCAATCAAACACATTTAGCATGCTACTACATCAATATAATTATGCTAAATACGCGAACGTACATCAATTAAGCCCTTAAAGTAGTCGATTACACTACAACAATTTCCGAACGAAGTCTCCTACATAAAGGGACGATAATACTATATTAATTGCCCTTGTATACACAATTTCCAGCAACTTAAATTCACTTTAAATAACTTATAATAATCTGACAAATATTTAAAAACCACTAATTAAACTCTTCTTTAATGGGTAATTAAACCCTTTTATAAATAACACAATTTTACTACCTTAAATAAAATTCCAACAGCATTATTTGATTAAAACTCCCCTAAATACTCATAAAAAACATATCTTTAATACTTGGGTAATACTCAAAATTAATGGGTATTCAAAACCCCCAAATCAATTTATAGAAGAACCCTAAAAATCAAGTCTTTAATAATTTTAAAACCCTAACTTATAATTTTATGAAATCTGAAAATAAAACACTTTATTATTTAAAATTTACAATCTTTAATCGTCAAAACATAATTATGATACTAATCAAACATACTTTGAATAGTTAAAACCAAAACCCATAAATGAAATCAAAATAGCTAGAATGAAAAGATGAGAGAAAAGGGAAGAAGGAGGTGACCCGTGGTGGTGGTGGTCTGCTGGTCGCCGGCGGCTGCTGGGTGGCCGAAGGTGGCTAGTGACGTGGCAGGTGTGAGGTGGCGGGTGACGTGGAGGAGCAAAGCTTCCAACTACTCCTTGCATTGTGAGCAGTTCACGTGAAGCAGGGGAAAAGAAAAGTAAGAATAAGAGAAAGAAAATAAGGAAGAGGGAAAAGAAAAAGAAAAGCTTACCCCTTTGACTTTTGTGTGGCAAATTTGGGGATTAAAGGGATATTTATAAAATAGGGTAAATTATAATTATTTGGGGCTCATAAGAAATGGTATGATGGGAAAATAATTGACCCAAATAAATAAGTAAATAAAATGATTAGCCTTATAGTAAAAATGGGCTACATTTAAATTAATTAGTTATTGACCCAAAACTTGTTTTATATATATATTCCAATAACTAAAATAGTTTGACCCTAAATATATTTTATTATTAAATAAATAATATATATATATATAATACATTAAAATACAGGGTATTACACCTAGCCTTTTGTATTCCCTTTCCCTACCCACCACTTCACCACCAGCCACAACCTTCTAACCTACCTCCACCACCTAGCCGCCCATCACCGCCTCTCCCCTGCCCACCGACGCCCCTCCCCGGCCAACCGACACCCCTGAAAAATAGTCAGCCACTCCTCTCGAAATTATTACCCTACCACACAACCACCCCATAGCCAAGCCACCCCACCTCTCGTCGCCGCTCCCCCTCGCCGCCCCTCCCCCTTGCCGCCCCTCCTCTCCATCCCCCAAAAAATTAATTTACAAAAAACCTATCCACCCCACAAAAAACAGTCGGCCACCCCTTCTCCCACCCTCGAAACCCTCGTGTAAGGGTTTCGAAGGTGGGGGGAGGGGTGGCCGACTATTTTCCGTTGAGATGGAGGGGCTTTTAGGGTTTTTTCGTTGGGGGGGATGGTTTTTTCGGGAAAGAAAATGGGTTTTTGGGGAGAGAGGGGGCGGTAAGGGGTCGGGGAGGGACGACAAGGGGTGGGGGAGGGCGACGAAGCTGGTGGTGGGGTGGGGTGGCTGGAAAAGTGAAAAATGGGAAGGTGTGTTTGTAGTGGTGGTGGTGGGGTGGTGGTGTAGTGTTTAGAATGGTGGTTAGATTTTCTTTGTTTTTTTTATAAACAAACACCATAGGGCTTATTTAGCATCAATTTTGCTTTTTAGTTTTCTATTTTTTTGAAAACTAAAACCAAAAACAAGAAACAAGAAAAAGGTGTTTCTACTTTATTGTTGTCAGTTTTCAAAATTATCGTGATTTATTAGTCTAAATAATTTTTGATTGATTATGTGACATATATAATATTATATTAAAAAAAACAGAAAACCACAGCGATGTCAAACTAACCCATAGCAATTTGAATGGTTTTTCATTTCATTCTCTATCATTCCCATTGTTTATTCCATTCTGTTTATCTTGTGTGAACTAAACAACCCTTCATTTTAAACAACATAAAACAAAGTCAAAATCCGAATCCAATTAAAAATTTGCGATACATAGATAAATACTCCGTACTCAAAAAAAACACAAGAATGAGAAGCCCAATCCAATCTCAATCAACAACAAAATCCAAAGCCCAAAAATCTTTTTTAAAAAAAATTAAAAATTAACGTCGTCTTCCTCATTTTCTCTCATCTTTGTATTCAATTTTTAGGTTTTTATTCAATTATTATAATTGATTATTAAAATCAAAATTATTATTGATTTTCTCACTTTCTCTCTCCTCTTTCTAGTTTGTTGGGGTTCCTTCCCATTTCGATCTTCCCCTTTGGTGGCTGCTAAATACACCAACCCCACCATAATTCCCTTAATCTTCTCTTTCAATTATAATCACAATCCTTTCTAAATTCATCAATACCCATAATTCTAATTCAATTTCCCTTAACTTAAATCTTCTCATCTCACCTTCCTCTTCACAAATTTCTGGGTTAAATAATCAAATTTCGATGAGAAATTTGTGAAAAAATGGTGGGATTTTGATGTGGGTTCTTAATTTTTTGATTAGTTTATGAGGTGGGGTTGTTTAAATGAGGGATCCAATGTGGGTGGATGATGCAAGTGCCCCATCAACCTCAAACACTTTGTCGCGTCCAATTTCAATCAATTCTGCTCCTCGACGCAGGTGGGTTTTTACTTTCGATTTCGAATTTTTGTTCTTGATCTTCTAATTTAATTCCTTTTTTTTTTAATATAATTTATACAATTTAGAATATGTTTTTGTGAATTTAACTTTACTTGAGCTGAAGATCTGATAGATTTAGATGTTGAAAGCTTTGAGATTTTGTAAATTGGATTAGTTTTGGACAATTTGATCTTTGAAGTTGCATGTTGGTTTTATTTTTTAATTTCTTTATTTTGTATATTATATATACTTTGTATATTTTTATCTGTTATTATTACAATTTTTTGAAGTAGGGTTAAGAATATATATATGTGTTGTGAAATGATTTACATTTAGTGAAGATATTTGAACATTTATATGGTAATTATGTATTACAGTTGAAGATTTGTTCATATGGTAAATGGTAGAATTTCCATGTGATTAATTTTCCTCTTTTAACTATTTTTAGTCATTAATTTCGTAGTAGACATGGTATTCTATAAGTGGGGCTCCAAATTATTATGAATAACTATGCGTGTTGTTAGAGTCTTATGCCGGACTTAGCATTAAAGCCATTAATAGATCTCTACTGAATTTTGGGTATGCTATTGATTTTTAAGCAGTGGAGACAATGTATTCAACCTTTTAGCTCGTAGAGAGATCAATCCTCGAACAAAGCGTTCAACGAAAAGGTTGTGGGGTGAGAGTTCAGAGGGTGGTTTTGATGATCTTAGCCGTATATTTGAGGCCGGAAGAGATGCAAGACGTAGCCTCATATCATGGTAGTGCTTCTCATCTTCTTGGTGGCGACTCTTTTAGTTTCCTTTTATTAAAAAAAAAAAAAACCTTGATATATCTTTTTAACTCATATGAGTTGTATTCTCAGGGTTGAGGCAGAGTCCTTGCGTCATTTATCAGCCAAGTATTGCCCTCTCATACCACCTCCTAGGTCAACAATTGCAGCAGCTTTCAGTCCAGATGGGAAGACACTTGCTTCCACACAGTATGTTTTCTTATAACCCGGACAAGTTTTGTAGATAGAGATGTAAGTATCATCTTAACGTGTTAAGTTTTTACTCATGCAGTGGAGATCATACTGTAAAGATAATTGATTGCCAAAGTGGAAACTGTCTGAAAGTGCTAAGTGGGCATCGGAGGACACCCTGGGTGGTAAGTTTCAGTCTCTATTAGTGTAAAGACTTTCAAAAACATTTAAACATGAGTCATTTCATTGTTTGATCCTTTTGTAGGTGATCACTTGCAGTCTGAATTTTTTGAATTCAAATTTATTAAGAGGGTTAAATTACTGTTCTGAGTGTCCTTAACATTATCTTTCAGCTTTGACAATATTTATATGTACAACTTAACTCAAAAGTTAATTCAATATGAGCATTAAGGTTGTTGTTCTGATGTCTTTAAAGAATGGTGCTGGATATACTGTTAGCATTTCATTCATTGGAAACTTTTCCTGTACAATTTGGAAAGATTGCGGCACGAGGGCCTGAGATGTTGAGGTTGCAACCTAATTATTCAGTGGAATTTGATTTGTTGGTGTCCATTTTAGGAAATCGAGGCTCTCTATTTTGCACATACATTTACCATTGTGCTCATGCATCTTGATGAATGACTATGTCAATCTTTTCTTTCCCTTGATAAGGAATGTGATTGCATTTTGAAATAACCTATATAATGCAGATATGATGGTAATATAGAATAGGGATATATGGTTGGCATTGCTACTTTCATATATCTACTTGAATATTGGCTAGGCTTTTGGTGATAAAAATTTAGTGAATTTAAGGTCTAGAAACACAGCTGCGCACTGCACTTAACTTGTAGCTAGCAAGTGCTGTATATAAGATTTGGTTTTGTAGAACTTGACGATAAAAAGGGAAGATCACATGAAGTGAAAGTTTCTTTCCTTCTTTTGAAAATAATTGTGACCTTTTTGCAAGGGAAATAATATGATAATGAATGGTACTAACATTAATGTGGTTAAGGAACAACTGTGATACTTTGGGGTTGCAAAGAGTATAAAAGAAAATAAAGCCAGACAATTTATAAGGCACAACTTTTGCAGAATACAACTGTGATACCTGGTTAAGTCACTTGCCAACATCAACTAATCAATATGATGACATAGCTGGCTTAACGAGTCCTAGGCTTGGGCTAGGATATTTGTAACAGGTTGAGGTTGTCATTCGAGAGAAGTTTTTAATTCCTGATTCTACATCTGTTTTGGAGTTCTTTCCGGGATCCATAGTAGTTGGGATGCTTCGTATGCCTTTCGGTTTCTAAGATGTATGTGAATATCAGAAATGTCATTTTTGACATCTTGACATAGATTGCGATTGAATTTCATCTTTAAGCATGACTTACATTTTGTGTCTTTGTTTATGTAAATGTGGTTCAGTTTTATGCTTGTAATGTTTTGGCATTTTGTTCGTAGCTTGAAAGGACATGTGTTTAATTGACAAGGATTAGAAGTTGTTTGCCAACTTGAATGAGATTTCTCATTCCGAAGGAATTGAAATTTGATTTTTCACTTGAAGTTTTGTTTTCTTGGTGATTGATTGATGTGCAGATTACATTTTATGGTTTCTGTCTTGATAAAATTGTTCTTATTTCGCCTTTTGGGAATTGTTCAGGTTAGGTTCCATCCAACAATTCCAGGCTTGCTTGCTAGTGGCAGTTTAGACCATGAAGTTCGGCTTTGGGATGCAATTACAGCAGAATGTATTGGGTCACGGGATTTTTGTAATTACTTCTAGCTCTGATGGTTTATTTAAATGTTTGTAGTGCATTCTTTTCCTTTTTTAAGTTAATATCTCGTGTATAAAATATAAATAAATTAACCTATTTTCCCTGTTATCTCTTTTACTCGAATAACTCCTAATCTGAATGTTTAATTGTTGCAGACCGACCAATTGCTTCTATTGCTTTCCATGCCCAGGGTGAGCTGCTTGCAGTTGCTTCAGGACACAAGGTAAGAAAGCTTACTTTTCTAAATTATTTTGGGTTTTATGCTCAATCAAGTGATGCTGAAGTATAAATTCTGTCTTGGCTAGCTATACATATGGCACTATAATGAAAGAGGGGAAATGTCAATCCCTACTGTTGTCTTGAAGACACGGCGTTCATTACGTGCTGTTCACTTCCATCCACATGCTGCACCTTTTTTATTGACAGCTGAGGTAAGCTGGTTTCATTCAAGATGAAATTAATTATTGTGTCAGTATTTTTTGTTTACTCACGATTTTCTCGGCATGCAGGTCAATGACCTTGATTCTTCAGATTCATCAATGACACTTGCAACTTCTCAGGGTTATGTGCGATATCCACCTCCTACTGTATATGTTGCTAATGTTCATGCTTCTGATTGGTCTAGCTCAGCTGAGGAACTTCCTCTCATGTCCCTTCCTTTCTTGATCTGGCCTCCGCTCTCCAGAAATGATGGAAGAATATCTTTTCAGCACTCAGATGGAAATGCAGGTTCAAGTAGTATGCAGCAGAGGTTTGGTCCTTCTTCGTCGGTGAGGTTGCTAACATATTCAACCCCATCTGGACAGTATGAGCTCTTGTTGTCTCCCATTGAATCTAGTAACACTTCTTCGGTTCCGAATGATATGCGGCCTGTATCAGCTGAGGTGGAAGCTATTGCTCCGGAGTCTGCTGTGGATGTTATGGAAACATCTGATGTACAGCCAGAAGAAAGAAACACTCAGTTTTTCCCTTTCGGAGACCCTGCATATTGGGATCTACCTTTCTTGCAGGGATGGTTAATTGGTCAAAGCCAAGCCGGACAACGCATGGTACGTCCTGCTAGTTTGCAAGAACCTCCTTCTGCACAAAGTGAGATGATAATTCAGGATCCAGTGGCTTCATCAGCCATGCAAATGGGTACATCTTATACAAGGGGCAGCGGTCGGTCCAGTTCTCGACATCGTTCATCACGTTCCCGAGCAGCAGCTAGTACTCCTGCAGCGGAAGCAGCTGCTATTCCACAGGATGAAGGTGACCCTCATCTTGTGATTAGCAGAGTTCAATCTGAGCTTGCCACATCACTAGCAGCTGCCGCAGCAGCAGAGTTACCGTGCACGGTGAAACTTAGAATATGGCCATATGACATAAAAGATCCCTGTGCTCATCTTGATGCGGAGAAATGTCGTTTGATTATTCCTCATGCTGTACTCTGCAGGTGAGCTAATATATTGTTATATGCATTTTCTACCTGTTAAACAATCGAACTATATGAGATTGGCTTTGCTTTCCTGCTGCTAGGGTTTTATGACTTTATCAGTGAAGTTTTCATATATCAGAATAAAGCAATGAACCAACTGTTTTTTGATTTATTTATGTTCTCTATGTTGAATTTTTGCATCAAGTGACTTTGTTGTCCTATTAAATTTTGCAGTGAAATGGGTGCTCATTTTTCTCCATGTGGGAAATTTTTGGCTGCTTGTGTTGCATGCATGATGCCGCAGACAGAAGGTGAACCTGGAACTCAGACGCAGGCTCATCATGATGCATTAGGAGCTGCGACTTCACCAACAAGGCATCCAATCTCAGCTCAACCAGTTATGTATGAGCTACGGATATATTCCCTTGAGGAGGCAACGTATGTGATCTAATTATTGTTCTCTGTCTCTTTTTTTTCCTGGTTAAATCACTTATCAATATGATTTTCTATTGTAATTATTTAGGTTTGGGTTAGTACTTGCGTCACGGGCAATAAGAGCTGCCCACTGTTTGACGTCAATTCAGGTCTGTCATTGATATCCTTTCCCTCTGGCTTATCTGCTTTTTAGTAATTATGATTCTTGTTTGTGGAACATATGTGTCATGTTACTGTTGCTAACTGTTCACAGACTCTACTTTGACTAACTTTTGTGATTTATAGTCATGATAAAACATAGTCATGTAAGACATTATTAGGATCATCCCAATGTATAGTATTAGATATCAACTTTTTTATAATTTTTTCTATTTTATTTGAGATATGAATTGTTGAACTTGTGCGTTGGCAAACATGATAAAAGAAACGTGCGAACTAAAAAGAACATAGGAATTAAATAACCTAAGAAAGGCTAACAATTTTGCGATATAGATTTTTTTTTAGACTTACTTATGGAACTCTGACTTTAATGAAAATCTGTCTGTAATAGTTTTAACTCTGATCTGGCTGCTAGCATAAGGGAAAAAATATTATTGAACATAACTTAAACAAGTGAACAAAACAACTAATATGAGTGACCTAACAGGCTAACATCACAAGCATATGATTATCTGTATTGGACTGAATTTTCAGACTTAATATTTCCGATTTTGTAATGCAATAATAAAGATGAAAGCTTTAAGATTGATTGATAATGATGGAAGGGTTACAAAAGATAAGTTAATAGCTTAAGGCTTTTACTCTCAAATAGTGAGTTTAGCTCACAACTCTCCAAAATGGCTTTAGGCCATGACTCCTCTAGGTTTCCCTAATAAATTTTTGCCTACCTCTTCCTTTCCCCTCTCCCTCTATTCATACTAAGGCTAGAGACTATTAACCTAATGATACTAAACTTTCCAAAGTGCCCTTCCTAAAGCTATTTTATTACATTATGTAGTTTGTCCTACCTTGTATGGAACTCTGTACATTGGGTATTGGCTCTGTTATGGACTTCAGAGAAAATGTAATGAGTTGCCCAAGCCCTTGTATTACTAAAAGAGAATGAATTGCTTGCTAAGAATTTTCTGCTGTACTAACTCAAAGGTAGGCAGCCAATTAGAAATCTGTCGTTCTAATAATAGAGATCAAACTAGTCAACCCGTTTTAGGGGCATCTAACCTTAAAAGTAGAGAATTAATGAAACATAATTTTTTTGTATATAATGAAGTTAATTATTTGATAAGAAATTTATTTGTGAGGTGTTCTGGTTATTATTTAAGGATACTAGATCTAGATTTCAATTCAAATCCGTGATCTTTGATTTTTTCTATCTGTTTTGGGAACATGATGAGTAATTATATAATAGAGTAAGGTTTACTTCTGTCTTTGGTCTCTATTTCTTGGCACTATTGAATTCCCGGTGATCTTACAAGCTACGTTTCTCGGACTTAGCAAATTTTTTCTCGTGACACTACACTGACATTTGTACGAGATCATTTTGGAGCAAGGCTTTATTGTTTTTGTATAGCTACTTTATACTTAACTTTAAATTTCATGTGCTATCTTATTAGTACACAAACAATTTTCATATTATTAGCACTTTTCCCAGTTTTAGAAACTGCCACACCCGACACCAGAATCCATACACATTCCTGACACTCAAAACCATGCTCATACTCGACACTCCTAAGCTACTCCAAGCAACTTAACTCACAAGTCATAACCTACAATGACCTTTTGAGATGCTGCATGCCGTTTGTTTTTCCTTTTAAGTTTGAACTCCAATTTTTAGTTAATTAATTTATTATTTTTATTTTTGTGGGGGGAAGTGGGGAAACTGCTGAGTATATTTTGCAGCTGTCACATATCTAGTATCTACATAAAGGACTAGTTATGAAAAAAAAAAAAGGGCTAGTTATGTGATTGATAGGGATGAAATATGATTTAGGCAAAGTAAACATGATCACCCAAATTCTGTAGGGATTGAAGGATAAAGGGTTTCTATAACTCAAAATGAAAATTTCTTAAATGATTCAACCAAGCTGCTGTCTTTTATGGACGCATGACATTGGATGGCTGTGAAAAAGCTGTTGTTCGATATAGTTTGAGGCTCCCTAGTTGATAAACTTTCTCTAATCAGGTTTTGAACAAACTTAAATATTGCTTGACTTATGGATTGGCTTTTTTGCTTTTATGTTGCCTGTCTAATGCAATCCCACTCAATTTATCTCCATAGGACTAGTTGTGTTTGGGCGTGGAAAGACTTCGTTCTCAGTGAAGCTCACTAATGGCTTTAATTCCCTCATGTCGGCCTTGCCAGTTGTCACCCAAAATAAAAATAAAATAAATAAATAAAACCTTGTTGATTCAAATTTTCTCCTACCTGGTTTAAAACATACTAAAAAAAATAAAACTCATGTGTGTATATGGATTGACTTTTTTGCTTTAGCCTGTCTAATACAACCCCACTCTTTTTATTTGCTTGGGAGTAGTTGTGTGTGGGGATGGAAAGACTTCTTACCAGTGAAGGTAACATACTTAGTTTCCTCCTTTCTGGTCCTCCCCAACCGATAAAAAAATAAGGGAGAAAACAGTACCAGTGTTAATAATTGTTTAACAATGTTACATTTTAGCCCCTTCTCTCACACATAACACCATAGAAATTGAAAGATTGATGTACATGATTTTTAAGTGGTCTGGATATATATGATGGTAAAGATCTTGTAAGTTGATTTGTACTGGGACTATTGTTTGAGGCATCCAAGCCCTATCATCAGCTTATAAACTTTATTTACCTATTTATTGGTTTTTTATGTTCCATTTTCTTATTTTTTGTTCTTATATAATGTCTTGGTGCTACCTTGCAGTTCTCACCGACATCAGAACACTTGTTGCTTGCCTATGGACGACGCCATAATTCTCTTCTGAAGAGTATTGTATTTGATGGGGAGACTACAGTCCCCATTTACACGATTTTAGAGGTAATTTTGGGTATACAGAAGTAAATGTTTCACAAATCATGTATTCTTTTGGATGTGGTCATGTGTCTTGACTATTGACTATTGACTATTGAATTTGATATCAAATATTGTACTCCATTTTCTTTAATATTTAGTCATCCTTTCTTTTTAGCAGGTCCTTCGTGCTTTCTATTTTTCTTTTATATAGAAAATTGGTCTTATTAACTCAACTAGATGTTACCTAATAACATTGCTTTTACTGTTTATGAGTCAGCTTTCTTCTCTATACTGTTGTACTTCTACTTCTTAAGTTTGGTTTAATCTTCCAGGTGTACAGAGTTTCTGATATGGAGCTGGTGAGAGTCCTACCTAGTGCGGAGGATGAAGTTAATGTTGCTTGTTTTCATCCTTCTGTTGGTAGCGGTCTTGTTTATGGCACCAAGGTGGAAATTTGGGATCCTTTTGTGTTATTATGTCATAATTCAATATTGTTGAATCTCTAATAATTTTTTACTGTTGTATGCAGGAGGGGAAGCTTAGGATTCTTCAATTTGACAGTTCCAATAGCCTTAACTGTACAACTTCTTTCTTTCCAGATGAAAACTTGTTGGAGGTAAGGATGGCACCAATTGCTAGTTTTGCTTTCCTAATGCTTGTTTTTGTTCATTTTAGGGCCTGGATTAGCACTGTAGCATTTGTTAACATACGTTTATTGTGTATAGTGCTATACAGCACGAAATACAGATTTTATACGGAAACAAATATATGAGGAATAAAATACAGGCTTTTTTTTCAAAAAATAATTTTTTAAACCAAGCCGGGTTCTTAGGGAAGGGAAAGGAATTGTAGGGATCAAAATTTTGCATCCCCTTTTAATTAACCAAATCCCTCCATGGTCAGTCCCTCCCTCCCCCCACCTCCCTTCTTCTTCCCTACCCTTTCTCCAAACATAGTGTTGAGGATAATAACTTAATTTTTAAGACACTATACAATATACTTGCTCGGTTCCCCTAATATTTTAACATTTAGGAAGTTTCACAAATATTGCAACATATTCCTATTTGTAAATGTTTTATCTCTCTTTCTCTTTCATCACATGTGTCCTTATCTTTATTCCTCTCTATCTCTCTCCTCTTAAAATCCATGTGCAACCTCCCATATTGCAATATTAGGGGAACGGAGGAAGTATATTTATGTAGGGACCAAAAAAACAGAAAGTACACAAGTATGGATTTTGAAAAGTAAGAAATCCCATAGATTTAGCCATTTAGGTATATGTGTAGAGCTAATCGGTATATATTCAATAAATAAACTAATTTTCTTGCTTGATACAACATGCTGATTATGCTCAAAGCAACAGAAAAGGGTTATGTGAGCAGTACCGAGACATTAGGATTCTGCTGTGCTTGCCTTTTGAATTCATGTATTTTATCATTATAGTTAGGCCATGTCATCTTTGTACTTACTCTAATCTTGTAGCTTGGAACAAATGGTTTGCAGGTTCCATCACATGCTTTAGAATGCTGACATTAGGAATGATTCTCACACCAGGGCATGCATCCGAGTTACACTGGTTAGTTTTGTCCTTTATATGCCTATATTGAGACTGATTATAGTTTCTTGAGTTTTATCGTTTTATAACCTCTCCAAGTGCTTCTCCTCTCCCTCTTCAGAAAAGGATGGTGTTTATTATGGTTGGTGGAAAAGATTTTGAAAACTTGCTTGACATTTAGTAGTTTTTAATTCGAATTATATGCACATGTTTATTCTATGAGAAAGGTGGATTAGAAATACAAGGTTAGAATTAAATTATTTTGTTCTCTAGTTCCAGGAGCACAGGGATGAAAATGGAGCCAAGGAATTGACAGTTGGGATGCCACAATGTGTTTTTGTTCCCAGAAATGTGAGCGAGGTTATACATTTCTTGTATCCTGTTTATACCAAAGCTGTTTTAAGAGCTGTCCTCTTAGAGCCTCACACTTTCTTTTCAAATCATTCCACTGCGACTAGTCAGAATGGCGCGCAAGTCAATCATATTTAAGCAAGTTTAGCTACTACTATTATACTTGAGGATGGGTTTGTTGATTAAGATCAAGCTTTACAGCAGCTGTAGGGGAAGATGGAAGTATGTTTTTGCACTGTATCATTTGTAATTTAACAGGGCTCTGAGCAACTAGGAATCGTGCTCTCTCAAGATTCCAGGGTATAACAGTCAATGTAATAGTTGTATGTCTGTCTGTTCATTTGAAAATTGAAATGCCCGAAGATCTGCATATGGTCGAATGGGTAGTTGTAGCAACTGATGATATGACACCGACGGTGTTAGTGGTGGCGTTGGTGATGTAGAAATGCTGTTCCATATAAAAATTGTTTTACTTTTGCTTACTTGGAAAAGAAAAATGTAAAAAGAAAGTTGTTCCAGCTTGGAACTCGTTGCTTTTCTGGCAAGTACTTGTGGAATGGCCATTTTACTCCGTATTACTTTTACGGTTTTTTTTTTTTTTTTTCTAATTTCCATTTATCAAAGTTCTATAATTGTTGATTAGGAAAAGGAAAAATTATCAAGAATAAGCCAATCTTTGTGCGATTAGCTCAAAATAAGTCAACTTTATAATTAACTCAAAATAAGTCGACTTTTAAAAGATATTTTCTTTAAATAGGTTAAATGACTTACAACCTACTAAACAAGTCATTTTTCTTTTTTTTTTTTTTTATTCAATATAAATTATAAAGAAAAATCAACCACCATTACAAACTAGTCGTCCAGCCCCTACTCCGTCACTGCACGTGCCTCCCCCATAATTCCTCCCACCGTCAACCCCCACCCATGAGCTCCTTTGTTCTCTTCCCTCATCCCTTCCGACCCTCTGGCTCCTCTAATAACACCTCCCTTCACTGGCCGAAATTAAACCCACTTGAAAACCACCATACCCACCTTGAATCCCCACCCCAACCTGTAGGAGTTTATAGGTACTATGCAGTGGAAATAATATGAATCATATTCAATAAAATACCTAATCCCAAGAATCACATGCATAACACACAAGACACATAATCATACCTTTGAAGCGTGAATTCCACGTAGCTATTCGACAGGCAAATCAGGGAGAGAATAGAGCCCCAAGTGTTGCTCCTCTACTTAGTCCACAAGATTCGAACGAGCCGTCCACCAATACTAGATTGGTCGAGTGAGTGAGGAAAACCGCGATCACCACCTTTTCGGACAACCGACCACCGCACGAACCACCACCACCATGAGACACCACCGTGCGTCGGGGAGGAGGAGAGAGCCGTGAGAGAGAGGACTTTGAGAGGGGTTTGGTTTCGTGTTTGCTAATTTTACATGCAAACCTAGGCACCTAGTATATTTATAATCTCATTGTAATTAGACTGGGGCTCGAAGCCCAAAACCCTCCTTATTCCTCCATACAGCCGGGCACCTAGAGTGATGAGGCCCATGATGGGCCTCGTCCTCTAATGCTCGTTCTAGCCCCTTTGTGTGACCTTATAGGATCCGTCCAATTGGGCTTTGGCCTATTTTACTAGTCCAAAGATCGTAAGTACCTCTAGCTATGGCAAAACGACGACCCAAATATCCGGACTTAATTATCTCCATAATTTGATCCAATTATATATCTAGTAATTGCACACGACGAAGATATAATTCCTTCACAACCTCCAAAATAACATCATATATGGGGGCGAAAATCACCGCCTCATCACTGAAACCCACCTCCTAACCCCCAATAACCCACTCCACACCCCGAATCGACCCAACCTGAAAACATTGAAAAAAAAACAGAGAGGTTGAGGAGCAAAGGCAGTGGTGGTAGGGGAGAAAGAGGAAGAAGTCGGCGATGGTGGGTGAAGATTATCGGTGGTTTCTGGCGAGGGAGGGATGTGTGATGTGGTCGGCGAGCAGCGGGGGTAGAGGGTTGTTCTACGGTGGGGGAAGGGGATGCTGAAAAAACTCATATTAAAAAATAAAGAATTAATTTTGATTAAAATTTTAAAAAGTTTAAACCAATAACATTAGAGCATGTGGCATAATTAACCTAAGCAACCGGTTTCCCCTAAAATCAACCGGTCATGATTTAGTTTGAGAAAATATCATATAAAGATTGACTTATTTTTTGTTAATCAAAAGGTTGACTTATTTTAAACTAACCATATAAAGGTTGGTTTATTTTTGACAACTCAATTAAATTTAAACTAGATGAAGTTCGTGTGATGCACGGTTAGTTTGAATTTTTTAAAACAATTTTTTTTTGTAATTTTTTTTTAAAAAAATATATTTTTGTATGTATGTGCTAAAATTTGTTATATATTTAGATAAAGTTCATAATATCAAAATTAATTTAAACTTAAAAATCGCATTCGTCAATTTTGCTTACGTGGCATTTGAATCTCCTATGTATATGTATATGTATATACATATGTATATATATATATATATATATATATATATATATATATATATATATATATATATATATATATATATATATATATATATAATTACAGACGGAGTGTCAATGTGTTATGAATATCACCTATACTTTTTTCATTGTTGCAAAAAGCTAGTAATATATACAAAGTACTTAATCGTTATAATTCAAACAAAATAAAAAAAAATAAATAAAAAATAAATAAATACAAGGACAGAAAATTAGAAATGAGGTATGCTGAAAATTTTTATGAGGCGATAGATAAAAGGGAGACCTCACATAGATAGTAATTTTAAGATTGTAATTAAAAAAAAAAAAATTAATTTATGATGTTATTATTCATTCACTTACAACTAATATTACGAGTAATGCTTATACACTAAGACTTTATTCACTTTTTCTTAAAAAAAAAAAAGTAATATTAGTTAAAATGATTTATGGTTAGTAAAAATAAGTTAAGTTTAGTAAAAATAATTTAAATTCAGAAACAAATCAGTAACTTCAATGAAGAATTATAATACAAAAAACCTATCTCCCTTTATTTTTGTTTGTAGAAAGTAAGAGCAATTGTTACCTTAGGTTTTAGAGGGGTAGCAAATGGATGGAAACCATAACCTTTAGGTAATAATAATTGTTACGTACCCAAGCCGGCCAACTAAATACAATTACTTGATAACGGTAATGGTTTTAGCTCGGTAAAAATAATTTCTATTTAACAAAAATAACTTCACTTTAATAAAAATAATTTCAATTTAGTAAAAATAAGGAAATTTTTGACTTTTGCTTCCTGTGAAACTAGTGTATTTCACTTTTTACTTTTGCTACCTGAAAAAAGTGTTATTTTATTTTACTACCTATCAACTCCTTTTTTAAAAAAAATTTTGCTACCAGTTAACTGAATCCGTTAAGTTTTATTATTATTATTATTATTTATTTGTTTATTAATTTTTTTTTAATAACAATAAATTTAAAAATTAAATTTTTTTTTTTAAAAAAGCAACCCCTCCCGTCAACCCCCCTCCCCCTCCCCTCTGCTGGCGGCCGGCGTCCAAACCCCCTCCCTGCTGGCGACCCCATCCCTTTCCCTTTTCCCCACAAACGCAGCCAGCCATTCCCTTTTCCCCCTCGTTCTTGCTGCCTCGACCCCAACTACCACAGATTGCGGCTTCTATGGGAAAAAGGACTTCGACTTCGTCGGAAAATAGGGGTGCGGCTTCGTCAGCGAAGGTAACGGTCTCGGGGTTGGTCAATTATCTTCAATTTTTGGGTCGATTTTGGGGGAAATCGATTTTTGGGCTGCAATAGTAGGGGAAGGGAGGGGGCTGCGTTGGTGGGGGAAGGGAGGGGGCTGGGTTCGCCGGCGCCGGCTGCAACTTTGGGCGCCGGGCGTCGGTAGGGGGTTGGGTGGCTAGGTAGGAGGACTGGGGCTTGGTGGCTAGTTATTTAATTTTTTTTTGGTGGCTGACGGGGAAACATTTAGGGTGGCTAAGGAGGTAGTGGTGGTCGGAAGGTGGTAATGAGGGTGGCTGGATATCACTAACGGAATTATTAACTGAAAACGTTAACTGGTAGCAAAAGTTAAAAAAAAGGGCATATGTTAGGTAGTAAAATAAAATAAAAGTTCAGCAAAAATGAAATTGATATGTTTGATAAGCAGTAAAAGTCAAAATATCTTAAAAAAAATTTTAGTTTCTTCCACACACACACAAAAAAAAAAAAAAAAAAAAAATTCAATAAAAATAATTTAAATTTATTAAAAATAATATCAGTTCTCATCGAAAATCCAAAATTAAGGTCTAATACCATTGCTTAAAGTGAATTAAAATGATACTGTAGCTTTTCACTTGTAATCACTGCCTGTTCGACGGTCCCTTTTCTACACTGAGTATTTTTGCGACTACTCTGAATTCTCCATTGAAGCGGATTGTAAGCTTTCTCTGCTCCATTGAACAGTAGCATTGGTAAGTTGTTTTTTTAATCAGCGAATATCAGTTTTTCACTATATACTGTTGATTGTTAACTTAATTCAATTCAAGGTTCTTCTAAGGTGGATTGATTATTGAATTATTGCTCATAAATTAATACTGAAATGCAAGAATTTAGGTATTCATATTGTTAAACAAGAAGAATTTAATTTGATAATTTAGTCAAATTTGGTTGCTAAATGTGTTGCAAAACCCTTAATGTTAGGACTGAACTATGAAATTGGAAAATTTATGCCTTGGCTCAGGGACAAGATGATTTAATGTCTGTTTAGATTGAGGTTTTCCACATTTGATTTTGGTTTTTTTTTATGCAAATTTGAAATATGGATGAAATTATAGTGATTTTTACTTATTTAATTGGTGTACATGGGATATGATGATTAATTATAGTTGAATCATCAATTCAGAAAATCAATTACAATGTAAATTACGTAGATTAACCTACAAACAAAAATAAATTTAAGCCATCAAATGTTATTTTGCATCAATTTCAGAAGCTTCAAATGAATTTATTGAATGAGGTAAATGAATTTATTGAATTAGCAGAACACTTGGTTAGTGTTATAGAGGATACCCTATTAGGGCAATAGGGGTTAGTAATAGTATATGGGTTACACTATTAGTGTTGTAGGAGTTACTTTGTTATTTTAGGGTTACTCAATAAGTGTAATAGGAGGTTACTCACTCAGTATAATAGGGGTTAGTCTATCAGTGTTATAGGGTGTGCTCCGTTTATTTACAAGTAGCCACACGGTGTAATCATCCGTACAAAAAACGCGTTGGTAAAGAAATATACAAAGTATATAATAAAATAATAAAAAATAAATCTTGCAAAGTTTCAAAGAGACCACCAAATTGGTGTAGAAGTTGACTAGAATATCCTAGTACTTAAGTAGAAGAACAAAAATTAGGTTTTTTTGGTTTACGTGTGCCAAATTCGATGAAATATTTGGCATTAATTTGCCCTGTCGTAATTCTAATACCTTAATGTTGCTAGAGGTTTTTTTCTATCAATTATAGAAAAGGATCTTGTCAATACCAATATGGTAATCTGTCCAAAAATAGTGTGACATATTTTATATTGTTGCTAGCTTCAATGCTATAGGAATTGAATACCAAAAATCAGTTATTAAAATACTTATCAGATTATTGATAGATTTATTTAAACTTTGCAACCGATGATTTAACTTATCTTTCTCTAGCTCCCTGAGAAGAAGAATTGACCCTTCTTCATTGTTCTGGTCTTTTCAGGTGAGTTTTATATTTGAAACTTGAAATTCTGTTGCAAATTCAGTTTTTGCAAAGAAATGAAAACGACAGTGAAGCGAATCTGCATCCGTGATCATCTCATAAACCCACAGCACATATCAGAATTCCTGGAAAAAGGTTAGGTCCTCTCTGTGTTCACTTCTGGTTTTGTGTTTTTATAAATTTATAGGTCATTTTTTCAATGTATTTTTTGGACAAGGTTTAGCTTCTGCCTACATAAAGCATTAATTCTTGCGAAAATGGCTAATATTTTCTCTTTGTCTCTCTCAAATGCAGCTAGATTCATAAGTTATGTGCCAACCCAAAAACAAGAACAGAGGGTTGAAGAAGTAAACTTGGACAGTGAAAGCATATTGAACAAGACATACTGGACAAGAAAAATTCATAAGCTATGTGCTATTGATGGAAATGTTGATGAGGCACTTTGTCTCTTGGACAGCATCCGTGTCCGAGGCTACTATCCTGATTCTCTAAATCTCAACAGTATAATCCATGCCCTTTGTCGGTCTAAGCGTTATGCCGAGGCTCACCAGCGCTTCCTCTTCTTCATTGCCTCTCAATGTATTCCGGATGTGCGTACTTGCAATGTCCTCATTGCTAAATTACTTGATTCTCGAACCCCACACATTACATTTGATTTGGTTTGCAGTTTGATAAAAGAAAACCCTGAGTTTGTTCCATCTTTGAACAATTATAACCGTTTGATTGATCAGTTTTGCAAGTCATCCGAGCCTCATGTAGCTCATAGAGTGTTGTTTGACATGGTTCACAGGGGGCATTGTCCAACTGTTGTTTCCTACACTACTTTGATTAACGGGTATTGTAAATATGGGGAGATGGGTTCTGCATTTAAGCTCTTTAACGAAATGTTTGAGAACAATGTAGTGCCTAATTCTCTGACTTTTAGTGTTTTGCTTGGTGGAGTTTTGGGGAGTGGTGATACACAGCGTGGGAAGGAATTGATTATTAAGCTTTGGGAGCAGATGAAAAATGTCATCAATCCATCTGTTAATTGTGCAGCATTTGCCAACCTTATGGATAGCTTGTGTAGGGAAGGATTATTTCATGAAGTTTTCCAAATTGCTGAAGATATGCCGCAAGGTAGAAGTGTTCCTGAGGAATTTGTTTATGCTCAGATGGTAGATTCTCTTTGCAGAGTTGGTAGGCATCATGGAGCTTCAAGGATAGCATATATAATGAGAAAAAGAGGGTTTACACCAAGCAAGACAGCATATAATTCTATAATCCACGGATTAAGCAAGGAGGGGGGATGTATGAGGGCTTTTCAGCTGTTTCAAGAAGGAATTGTATTTGGCTATGTGCCATCTGAATATACATACAAGATCTTGGTAGAAAGTCTTTGTCTAGAGGGTGATGTACCCAAGGCAAAGGAAGTTCTGCAATCCGTTCTCAAGCTGAGAAATGTGGACCAAACTAGAATCTATAATATATATATTAGAGCTCTATGTTTTATCAACAATGCAACAGAGCTCCTAAATACACTTGTTTTTATGCTGCAGGCACAATGTAAGCCTGATGTGATCACCCTTAATACTGTTACTAATGGTTTATGTAAAATGGGAAGGATCCAAGATGCGATGGAAATATTTTATGACATGATGCTGGGTAAATTTTGTGCACCTGATGCCATAACTTTCACTGTTGTTATTGGTGGATTATTGAATGCTGGAAAAGTCAAGGAAGCTCTTGTTCTGTTGCATGAGAAAATGCCAGAAAGACAACTCAGGCCCAGTGTCGTGACCTATAATGCTGTTCTTCGAGGATTATTTAATCTCAAGAAGGCTAATGAAGCTATGGAGATCTATAGAGCCATGGTAGCCCAAGGTTTAAATGCTGATAGCACCACTTATAGTATAGTTATTGACGGGCTTTGTGAGGCTGGTCGCTTAGATGACGCCAAAAGATTTTGGGATGAAGTAATATGGCCTTCCCAGATTCATGACAATTTTGTTTATGCTTCCATATTGAAAGGGCTTTGCCAGTGTGGTAGGTTGGATGAGGCTTGCGACTTCGTATATGAGCTGGTAGATTGTGGTGTATCGCCTAATATTTACAATTATAACATTTTAATTGACTGCGCTTGTAAGTTGGGCTTGAAGAAGCAAGCTTACCAGATCGTTGGAGAGATGAGGAAGAATGGGTTATCTCCAGATGCCGTCACTTGGAGGATACTTGACAAGCTACATAGGAACTTCCATATAGAAGAAAAAGGCAAACATCAACATCCGAACGTAGAACCTTTAGAGGGCAGGGTTTCAGAATTCAACAATGTTGGCAGCAATATGGAAATGTAAGAACAAGTACTTGTATATTTTTATATTCTCTAATTATCTAATCAAAAGGGGGTTTGTGAATCTATTAGAAAATTTTTAAGTTTCTAATCTGATGATTGGCTTGCATTTTGATATTTTCGTACTGAGACATGGGTTTTCTTTGGTCAGGGCTGTCTTCCATCCTCACTTTCATATTAGAGAAATGGAAACTGAAAGCATCTAGCTTAGAGAAATGTTGTCTTTGACCACATTTAAAGGAGCTTAGAAAAATTCTGTCTTTGACAAAACCTTAAAGGGTTTTACACCAGTGATAGAATAAAGAAAAAAAAAAGAATCAAAGAGTGCTTTGGTGTTTGCCCTGTCTGAGAGATCATATCTTTGGATAGTAGAGGTAACTATTATTTTGCAGGAGACAACTGGGATGCCTTGGTTAAGTCACTTGCCATAATCAACAAATCAAAATAATAGCTGGCATAGTGAGTCCTATAGGTTTGGTCAGGATAGTTGTAACAGGTTGAGGCTGTCACTCAAGAGAAGTTTATAATTCCTGATTCTACATCTATTTCGCAGGCCTTTTCTTTTCGGGATCCAAATTAGTTTCAAGAATTTGAAAATAGGATGCTACATATGCCTTTCTATTTGTAAGATGTATGTGAATCTTTGAAATGTCATTTGTGACATCTTTGCATAGGTTGCGATTGGATTTCATCTGTATGCATGACTTAAATTTTGTTTGTCTTTGTTTTTGAAAATGTGGTGTAGTTTTATGCTTGTAATGTTTTGTCATTGTGTTCTTAGCTTGAAAGGAGAAATGTGTTAAACAGACAAGGATCAGAAGTTGTTTGCCAACTTGAGTGAGATTGAATAATTCATTCAAAAGGACTTGAGATTTTTGGTTTTCAATTTCGTGGTGATTGATTGATGTGCAGATTACATTTATGGTTTCTATCTTGATTTAAATTGTTCTTATTTGTGCCTTTTGGGAACTATTCAGGTTAGGTTCCATCCAACAATTCCAGGCTTGTTTGCTAGTGGGAGTCTAGATCATGAAGTTCGGCTTTGGGTGCAATTACAGCAGAATTTATTGGGTCATGGGATATTTGTAATTGCTTCTATCTCTGATTGTTTATTTCAATGTTTGTAGTTCATTCTTTTTCTTTTATTATGTTAATACTTTGTATCCTGTATAAAATATAAATAAATTAACGTATTTTGCCCATTCTCTCTTTTTCTTTAAGTCCTAGTCTGAATGCTTCATTTGTTACAGACAGACCAATTGCTCGTATTGCTTTCCATGTCCAGGGGGAACTGCTTGCAGTTGCTCAATCAAGTGATGGCGTGATGCTGAAGTGTATATTCTGTTTTGGCTAGCTATACATATGGCTAATGACACTATAATGAATGAGGAGAATTGTTTATCCCTACTGTTGTCCTGAAGACACGGCATTCATTACATGCTTTTCACTTCCATCTACATGCTTCACCTTTTTTATTGATATCTGAGGTAAGCTGGTTTCAATGAAGAAGAAATTAATTATCTTTCAAAAGAAAAAAAAAATAATTAATTCGTTAGGTCTTCTCACAACTTTTTTGGCATGCAGGCAGGTCAATGGCCTTGATTCTTCAGATTCATCAATGACACTTGCAACTTCTCAGGGTAACTATGATATCCACCTTCAACTGTATATGTTGCTAATGTTCATGCTTCTGATTGGTCTAGCTCAGCTTCCTCTCATATCCCTTCCCATCCTGATCTGGCCTGCGCTCTCTGGAAATAATGGAAGAATATCTTTTCAGCACTTAGATGGAAATGCAGGTTCAGGTAGTTTGAAGCAGAGGTTTGGTCCTTCGTCGGTGAGGTTGCTAAGCTCTTGTTTTCTCGCATTGAATCTAGTAACATTTCTTCGGTTCCGAATGAAATACGGCCTGTGTCAGCTGAGGTGGAAAGCTATTGCTCACGAGTTTGCTGTTGATGTTATGGAATCATCTGATGTATAGCCTGAAGAAAGAAATACTCGGTTTTTCCCTGTTGGAGACCCTGCATATTAGGATCTACCTTTTTGCAAGTATGGTTAGTTGGTCATAACCAAACTGGACAATGCATGATATGTCCTGTAAATTCTAGTTCACAACTCGCAAGAACCTCCTTCTGCGCAAAGTGGGATGTTAATTCAGGATCTGGTGGCTTTGTCAGCCATGCAAAAAGGTACATCATATACACGGGGTACCAGTCAATCCAATTCTTGGCATCATTCATCACGTTCTTGAGCAGCAGCTAGTACTGCTGCAGCGGAAGCAACTGTTATTCCACAGGATGAAGTGACCCTCATCCTGTCATTAGTAGAGTTCAATCACATCATTAGCAGCTGCCGCATCAGCAGAGTTGCCGTTCGCTGTCAAACTTGGAATATGACCGTATGACATAAAAAATCTCTTTGCTCATCTTGATCCAGAGAAATGTCGTTTGATTATTCCTCTTGCTGTCCTTTGCAGGTGAGCTAATATATAGCTATATGCATTTTCTACCTGCTAAACAATTGTTTGTTATGTGAGATGGCCTTTTGCTTTCCTGCTGCTTGGGCTTCATTGGTGAAGTTTTCGTAAATTGGGATTAAGCAAGAGTTAAATGTTTTTTAATTTATGTATATTTAGTATATTGATTTTTTGCATCAAGTGACTTTTGCGCTCACTGTTTTTGCAGTGAAATGGGTGCTAATTTTTTTCCACATGGCAAACTTTTGGCTGTTTGTGTTTCATGTATGTTGCTGCAGGCAAGTGTTACCTGGAATTAAGAAGCAAGCTCACCATGATGTGTTAGGAGCTGCAACTTCACCCACAAGGCATCCAATTTCAGCTCAACTAGTTGTGTATGAACTACTGATATTCCTTTGAGGCAACATATTGTTCTTTGTCCATTTTGTTTCTGGTTAAATGTTATTTGGTTTCTATTGCAATGATTTAGTTTTGGGGTAGTACTTGCATCACGGGTATTAAGGGTTGCCCACTGTTTGATGTCAATTCAGGTCTGTTTTTGATGTGCTTTTCTTTGGCAAATCTGCCTTTTAGTAATTATGATTCTTGTTCATGGAACATGATGTGATGTTACTGTAGCTAGTATAATACTTCATTCCTTTTTCGTTGAAATGTTTTGACAATGCTCACAAACTCTACTTTGACTAGCTTTTGTGATCTATAGTCATGATAATAGTCATGTACTCCCTCCGTCCCTAAAAGAACGAACCTTTTGGGGAGTTTTCACGGGTATTGAGAATTTAAATGGGAAATACAAGTGTATGGAAAAGCTAATAAAAGTGCATTGAAATAGTAATTTTACATGGGTTGCAAAAAATTAGAGAGAGAAAGTAATAAAAGTATATGGAAAAAGCAAAATTTACATGGGGAAGCTAATTTTGCACAAATATTATTGTAAATTGGAGGGTATTTTAATATAAATGGGATGAACATTTTGGGGCTAAAATTAGGCTAAAAGGGTCGTTCTTTTAGGGACGGAGGGAGTAGGATTTTGTTAAAACGATATCAATTTTTTTTATACTTGCAACACACCTTTTGTCACGCTTATCGATGAAGTCATTAAACTAGGTGAACGAATGAATTAAGCTATAAGATTTAAACCGTAGCAACTTATCCCTTTCTTCTTATAGGTGTTTTGTAAATTAATTTATCCATTTACCTAGTCTAATATCTTCCTTAACATGCGTGTCAAAGGGGTGTGTTGCAACTAAATAAAAACGGAGGAAGTATATATTTATTCGTTGATAATATTTCTGCTATGCTCCTTTTGCTCACTTTACTCACCTTTTTTTCAAATTCTTTCAAATGATTAGCTTGTTATGTCCCTTTCTTTATATCGTACTCCGTTTGGTTCCTTATGACGATTTATGTTAGCCAACCCCAAATCAAGGCTTTGTTGTTGCTGTTGTATTCATTAAATAATTGGAGACATTAATTTTTAAACATGTGCGTTGGAAACGTGATAAAAGAAATGTGTTAACTAAAAAGAGTAGAAGTAGTAACCTAAGAAAGGCTCACTATCTTGCGGTTTAGATTGTTTTGGCTCACTTGTTATGAAAATTTATGGGATTAAGGCTTTGATTGATTGATTTTTGCTATTAGTTTCTTTGATCTGGCTGCTTGTATAAGGGGAATATATTATACATCTGTCCAACTATTAATCATAATTTGAACAAGTGGCTTAAACCACTTATATGAGTGACCTAACAGGCTAACATCACAAGCATACGATTGTCAAGCGTACCCTACTTAGTATGGAGCACTATACTTTGGGTATTAGCTCTATTATGGACTTAAGAGATAATATAATGAGTTGCCCAAGCCCTAGTCTTACTAAGAGAGAATTAATTCATTGCTAAGAATTTTCTGCTGTACTAACTCAAAGAGGCGTATTGGATGCTTGTTAGCAACCTGTTTTAATATTAGAGATCAAACTGTCAACCTGTTTTAGGGGCATTAAACCTTCAAAGTACGGAATTAGTGAAGCATAAATTCTTGTAGATAATAAAGTTTATACTGAGAATTTTGCTTGAGAGGTGTTCTGGTTATTATTTTTTTATTTGAAACCAGGTTATTATTTAAGGATATAATAGATCTAGAATTTCAAGTCAAATCCTTGATATTTGATTTCTATCTGTTTTGAGAACTTGTTGAGTAATTATATATTAAGTAGGGGTTTCCCTTTGTCCTTAGTTTCTACTTCGTGGCACTATTGAATTCCTGGTGATCTAGCTATGTTTCCTGGACTTGGCAATTTTTTTCTCTTCTCGGAACACTACACTATGTGTACGAGATCCAAGTCGGATTGGGTCGGTATCACTCGGACATGGCTACTTCAGATTTTTGGTCATGGAAACCCTATATTTACAAATAGAAGAATCAATTTTATGAGAAACAAGAGTTAGAGAATTTTGGCTTTTGGTCACCCGAGGGAAATTCCATGGTGGTATTCTCAGCACTTGCCTGCCAGTGATCAAAGAGAGTGTGGACATGGGCGGGAAAACAGAGGAACCTGGAAAAAAAATCAGATATGCAAAGAGATATGGAGAATGTGGGGGGTAGAGAAGTCATATCCTACAATGGAGGTTGTCCACTTGAGATGTTGAATGCCCTTTCTTTTTCCTTTTAAGTTCGAATTCCAGTTTTTTTTTTTATTTTTTTATTATTTATTTATTTATTTATTTATTTTTTGTTTTGTTTTGTGGTGCTGAGCATATTTTGCAGCTGTCACACATCTACATACAGGTCTAGTTGCATGATTGATAGGGATGAAATAGCTCCTCCGTTCTCTTTTACTCTTATCGTTTTGATTTTTATGTTGCCTGTCTAATGCAATCCCACTCATTTTATCTGAATAGGACTAGTGTTTGGGCATGGAAAAGATTTCATTCTCAGTGAAGCTCACCTATGGCTTTAATTCCCTCCTGTCTGGCCTCGCCTGTTGCCAACCAAAAAAAAAAAAAAACCACCTTGTTGATTTAAATTTGCTCCTACCTCATTTAGAACAAACTTAAGAAAAAAAAAAAAAAAAAAGATACTTTGTGTGTTTGAAGTATGGATTGGCTTTTTTTGCTATTTATTGCCTGTCTAATGCAACCCCACTCATTTTATTTGCTTGGGACTAGTTGTGTCTGGGGATGGAAAAGACTTCCTCAATCACTTTATCTGTGAAGCTCACTAGTTCCCTCCTTTCTGGTCCACTCAAAGAAATTGATAGAAGAAAGAAGTATCAGTGTCAATTGTTAAACAATGTTACATTTTGTTTTTATCCCCCTCTTACATTTAACCCCGTAAGATATTGAAACAACCAAGATTTAATGTACATGATTATTAATTGGTCTGGATTTATATGATGGTTAGATCTTGTGATTGGATTTGTACTGGGACTATTGAGGCATCCAAGCGCTATTATCAGATTACAAGAGCAACAGGCACAAGGTTTCTTTATGTTGAATTTTGTTGTTTCTGTGTAGTGTGTACCCTCGTTCTAGTTATACTTTTCTGTTGGATAAGATGATAATGTTTACTAGCTGACATATCTTCTGGTATCTCCTCGTTCAATTTTAGTTTAACAAATTTTTTTTAATTTATTCTTCTGGTATAGGCATGGCTGAAAATCTGGGCAGAATAAATTTGGTTGTCGATAATCTTAATAGCAATTTAGCCTAGCTAGTGGTGTTCATCAGCAATCTCCTGTTTCCTATCTACACTTTTGACGATTGTTTTATTGCTGGAAGGCTTTGAAGAATTGAAGTTATTGCTGGAAGGCTTTGACGAAGTGAAGGTGTCTGTCCGAATTCAGAATGATTGTGACAGAAAGGAGACTAGTAAGTAGCTATACTTTGATCTTACAGATCAGCTGATGGGCAAACTTATTCTAATCTGAACAGCTGCGCCTCGGCGCCTGTAATCTTATTGATCTGAACAGCTGCGCCTGTAATCTTATTCTGATCAGAACAGCAGCTTTTCAGTTATGAAGTGGAAAATGAAACGAATTCGTCGATTTTTGTTTTTAAGTTTCGGAGCAAGACAGTTTTGATCAAGGTTGAACAAGAAAGAGAAGCTCTGTTTAATTTTGATAAAATTGTATATTAAGTACAAAACTCTATCACCTTTCAAAAAAAAAAAAAAAAGTACAAAACTCTATCATTATTCTGTTTTGTATCTTGTAACATTTATGATTTGCTGTTTATATATAAACTAAATGGTGTTATTCGAATTATATCTTTGTATAGTCTAATACTATTACAAATAATTTACTGTTGAATATAAAGCATATTTGCTCAGCATATTTGTATTTCTTCACTACAGAGAATCTAGCAAATTTCACGAAACTATTTTGAATAGCATCCAATCTCCAATCCTCCTGTCAATCTGTAAAAACTGATAGAACTAAAATTATAATACATACCCTACAAAATCAACAATCTATAAATGTGGTAAAACCTAATTTGTAATAACAACAAACGTCAAAAGAAAAAAAAAAATAACAACAAAGTAAAACCAATACTTAGCGTAACACAAACGTCAGCAATCAAAGTTCAAAACAAAAGCGCCGCAACAGAGCAATTAACTAAACAAAGCGATATACTATTAATCTGTAAATGTTGATTACAAATTTGCTAAACCTAATTAGCAGTAATTACATCAATTAAATTGAAACAGTCCCTAAATTTCACGACATTAACATCTATAGTTAGCTAGGTTGTATAATCGAAACGACAAAGCGGGCATGTTCGTTTCCTCTGGAACCACCTTCGTATGCAACTCTGGTGAAAGGCATGGTTGCAACTCAAAACACACTTAATATTTTCCGTAACCTCATCTAGGCAAATCGAACAAGTCTCATCGCATTCCTCAACCGTTACCCTCTTAAAATCTGCCAGAACATCGGCTTCTTCATGATTGATCCCGTCAACAACGACTGCCACATCTTCATCATCATTGTTCCCGCCAAAAAGGACTGCCAAATCTTCATGATTGTTCCCGCCAACAAGGGCTGCCATATTGACCCCGGCAATAAGGGTTTCCATGCTTGTGAAACTTGCGATCATCGATGCTAATCGTGCTCGTTCCTCTCTGATGTAGTAGTCCATTGTCGCGAAATCACTCAAACTAGTGAGGTTGATATTAGCAGGGTATGAAGTAGTACGAATTGGGTAGTATGAATTCGTTGATTCAACAATCTGAATTTGTTTTTCTGACTAATTTTGGAAAGTATGAATGTAAGATACTAAGATTACTGATAAGCATATTTATAGAAATTGCATAGTCGGTCGATTTCAAAATTCGACCGTTGGTGTTATACGCGGTCAAATTGCAAAGACCCGTTATTTTTTTTCCCGTTTCCTTCACATACGCGGCAAATCTTTTGATTTTAGAGGTAAATCTTTTGGTTTTGGAGGTAAATCTTTTTTTCAGATATTTAAAAGATATGTTTTTATTTTATTTTTTTTTTTTTTGAAGAAAAAAGATATGTTTTTATTGTCGTGGGAAAAGATTGTTAAAAAAATTAAATGGCTTAATCTTGTTGCCATTGGCGGATGTAGAATATTTAGTGTGTAGGGACACTAAATAAAAATAAATAAATAAAATGCTTGTATAGGGGCTTGAACCTAGGAATTTTAGTCCAAAGTCAATGTATTACTACTATGACTCTATGACAAAGCTAATTTTATGTCATTTATTGCATTAAAATTGTATTTAACCTAAAAATTTACGCATTTACTTAAATAAAAAATTAAAAAAATTTGGGGGGGCTGGTGCCACCCAGGCCCCTTCATAGATCCGCCAATGGTTACCAATGGCATTTAATCTTGTAACCCATTTACGCGTACACTTTGTATTACTTCGTATTAAATAAATAATTATTGTCTTCCTTTAAAAAAAAAAATTATTCTTAAATTTTCTATTTTTTTTAAGGAAAATTTGTTAAACAAACATTTTAAATGCCTCATTTTGCAAGAAAAAACATTTTAAAAGAATATCTATTAAAAAAAACCACTACGATCACTTTTCTTCTTAGCTTAATGAAACCTCCACCATCTTTTCCGGCATTGACTCTACTTTTCATGCATTGACTCGTTAATTTCCCTACTTGCAGCCTACTGTTGGTTAATTTGCCCTCTTTTATTTGGCTCTCTAATTTTCTCTCTATATATAACTTTGGGCAAACCTCCCCAAATCAATTGAAAAAAAAAAATTAGTGCAAACATCTAAAAATCAAATCAATTGAAAGGTAAATTAGGGTTCTTAATCTATTTCTTCCACAATTGTATTGACTTCACCATTGTAGTGCTTAGTCCAATGTTCTTCTCTGTTTTTTTGCATATGTTCTCTTCTTGTATGTTCTTCTCTATTCTCTAATAGTTCTCTTCTAGTTCGTTCTTCTCTCTTTTCTTCAACTCAACAAATTCAACAATCCATCAAAGTTTGCGGGTTTGGAATAAAGATTTTGACACTTAGCACCTACGATAGTTGTTGTTTTAGCAATTACCACCTACAAGTTTTTTTTTTTTTTTTTTTTTTTTTTTTTTTTTTTTTTTTTGCCACATACTATTTTATAAAACTCAAAAATTTCCTCCTACTAATCAGCTCCGAACTGAATTGTGATGTCATGTGGGACCCACTAACTAGTAACTACCTTCTCACCCTATTTCCCTCCTTTTCTTTCTTTCGCACACGATTTCTCATTCCCCTATATGGTACTCGTCTCAAAATTGGAAAAAGAAAATCTTAATAATAAAGGTAACATTGATAATAACAATGTTGCAAGTCTTACTCCAAAATCTTCTAATCTGAGATGTTTGGGATTAAGAAGTCTTTTGGTGATAATTGTCAAAGTCGAGTTAAGGAAGGCCCTTTTGGAAAAACATGCATGGAAGCAAAAGTAAACTCAATAGTCTTTTGGGGATATGCAAGATTCAAAATTTTTAAATCAAACCTCCACTTCAAAATCCAAGAATAGCAATGGTAGTCTGAATTTAAGTGTTACTCAAGAAAACAATCTTTTGCCTTCTACTACTATTTCAAACCACATGCAAAAGACCTTTTATGTAACGTGGAGGACATGATTCTTGATAGTCCTCTTACAACATGCACAATGTGAGGAAAACAAAAAATTCCTCACCACTCTCCCTCTCTCTCTTTAAATATTTCTCTCCCCTCAATGAAGAAACCAAAAATTTTCTCTCCAATGTCTCTCCTACTTTTTTTTTCAATACCCCATTTTCTCTCTCTTATATTATTTTATAATTTGTCAGTAACTAATTAATTTGTTATTATTTTTATAATTACGTAATTAAGGGATTATTATTCAATAATGAGTTAGTTATTATTTCCTAATGACATGATTTAATTATTACTTTTCATCTCACTTTTACAATTTTTTTTTAATAATTCAATAATGAATAATTTGCAAATAAAATATATAATGAACACATAAAAATGAAAATGCAATTACTTTTAATTTGTCACCTATTACATAAATCAATTATTTATTTGTGGGCTATGTTCGCGTATTATTAGGCTTTTTTTTTATTATTTTGGTGGTTTTGAAAAGGAATTATTATTTACTCGCAATAATTTTCTTACACTTTGTTTGAATAGAAGAAAATGGTAGAAAAAGAAGGGAAGAGAAAGGGAGGGGCATAAAATTAATAATTAATAATTTCTTAATATCAATTTGGTGCTATTGATCGAGTGCACTCTATCTCACTTAATAATTTGTGATGTATAGAGTGCACCCGATCAAGATAGTCTATTCTATGCACCGAACCATAATTATCGTTATTAAAGTCAATAATGCCTTTAGTTTAACGTAATAAAAATTAATGTTATTATAAGGTTGATGTGTTCAGAAATAATAAAAAAGGTTGACATAATAAAAGCGGACGATCTAAAGTTGACTTACAAATTTTTCTATTTTTACAATTTATTTTAATTTCCAATTAATTTTTCAAATTTTTTATATTACTAAATCCCTAATTATCAATTGTAATTTAATTTTCTTTTTAGTTTCGTTATTAAGGGACTAGAAAATTAAGTGAAGTTAGTATTTTGTAGATTTAATGTCTCTAAAAATGATTGGAAAAATAAGTGGGAAAAAAATACGGGAGAAATAAATCTAATATATATAGATAAATTAGGCATTTTTGGAGAGTATATATTCGGCGCGCCACATAAGTAAAGGTATATTTTTTACCAATGAAAAATTAGATTTCTCTTTTATTTTAGAATTAAAAAATTTACTTGCCTCCTAGATAAAAGCGACGAATGAGATTTAAGAAATTTGCCACGTAGGTAAAAACAACGAATAATGATTTATTAAGATTTAATTTATTTAAAAATTAAAAATTATCTTTCAAGAAGAATCATCTTTAGATATAGGATTTATATAACTAAGATAATTTTAAAGTGTTTTTGATAAAAAATAAAGGAAGAATTGTAAATAAAAATCCCAACTTCGCCCCATTTTGTTTTAATAATCCCAACTTTAGATTATTCTGAAATAATCCCAACTTTGGGGGTTGTTTACTTTCTTCAATCCCTTTGACCGGTTACCAGTTGAAAAGGTTAAATTTCTTTTTTTTTTTCATAAATGCCACATGTTTAATCCTAATTAGCTAAAAATATTTTTTTTTAAAAAAAAAGAAACTCAAAAAACCCACCCAGCCCCCACTTCCCTGACTTCCCCAACACCGCCGCCCACGGCCCATCGGAATCCCGAACCCAGCCATCGGAAAACTAACCTCAATCCTCCCGTCGGCCAGCCCCCACTTTCCTGACTTCCTTCTCTCGTCCTGATGCCCCTCTCCTTCCTTCCCCTCAAACCACTTCATCCCTTCCCGTCAAGCCACTTTCTCCTCGAAACACCAACTAAAATCCTCCCACGTCCCTCCAAACTCCCATGAAATCCCTCCCACCGCCATTAATCTCTTCAAACCCTATCAACAACACTCCAAAGAAAACCCGTTCAAATTCATTACAAAATTCAAAAAAAAAAATCCATAAAAATTGACAAAATTCCTCAAAAAATTAGAGAGAAAAGATGTAGAAATGAAAGGAAATAATAATAAAAAAAAAACTAACATAAAGATGTTACTATGCGAGAGGTATAGAAGAAGAAGAAGGTGCGAAAATGGCACAGCGAACTAAAAAAAAAGACTATACAGATTAATTTTATATAAATTTTATTTTTGGTAACAAGTTTTATTTATTTATTTTGATTCGATGGAAGAGATTTGGGTGTGTATGAAGTTGGTGATTCTATTAAAGTAGTAGTAGAAGATAAATAGTATACATGTTTTTATTATTATTTAATATTTTTATTTTTAAAAAACAACCAATAATGATTTAAGATTTAAGTTATTAAAAAACTAAAAAAAAAAAATCTTTTCACATTAAAGATTTTTTCCTAATATATAACTGATAAAATATCATATTTACATTTTTTTTTTTGGAAAGATATCATATTTACAATTTATTCATAGTTTTAAATTCAATTGTCATATAATTAACAGGCACAAATAAAATACAAAACTACAATAAATAAAGTCGCATTATAAATTACATTAAAAAAATATATACTTTTGCAATAGGCAATAACACGTTAATTAAAATATTATGTGTCTTTTTGTCTGAAATTATTAAATAGTAAAATAAATCAAATAATTAAAAAAAAAAACTTAGAATGTATACAAAAATGTATTTTCTTGAGATTTATATATGTAAAAACCATGCATCGCACGGGTTTTCAACTAGTAAATAAATAAATTAAACCATGACAACATTAAATTAGACATTCATGATTAGTTTGCCAGAACTTTTTTGAGGTTTTTTTTTTATAACCAAATAACCGCTTGAGTAAACTTCTTTTGACCAAATTGTCCATTGAGTAAATTTTTTTTACCATATTGTCGTTAAAAGGTCTTTTTTTTTTTTTTTTTTCTTTTACCAATTTGGTCGATAAAAGGCCTCATAGTATAATATTGTACTAGACAATGATTAATTTTAAGAAATTGTATTAAGTGGAGTATTAATCCTTTCATTTCATTTCCACATATATTGAAGTTATTATCACAAAAATACATACAACATATACGTTCTCCAATACATAAAATATGAAGTATATACAATTAGAGAGTTTCCATCATGAGGTAGTTCTCCTAATGATACTAAGCATATACTATACATCATATAATAAAAGAAATTTATTAACTTAAATTAAGACACTGAACAAGTAGGCATGTACATACATACATATGCAGATCAAAGCAACAAGTGATTTTATCTCCATTACTGGCATATACGAGTAGACTCGTTACAGGTTATGTTTTCGTCGCAACACCAACCATTTGCACAAGATTCCGCAAGCTTTGCGCATGACATAAAACCAGCGTTTCCGGTGGCTAACATCATGAAAACAATGGCAACGATAACCAGAAGAGCCTCAACAAATTTCTTTGCCTTCATTATGTTTATTTGCTAATTGCTACTATAGTAAGGGCATGTTCTCATTGACTGAACTGAACTGAACTGAAATGAATATTTTATAAGAGAAGGAAATTAGGAGCTGAACTGAACTAAACTAAACTAAGCTGAGCTGAGCTGAACTGAACTGAACTCAGCTGAACTGAACTCAGCTGAACTGAACTGAATTTCAATGTAAGAGAACAGGCCCTAAGTCTTTTATTTTGTGTATAGTACTACTCCATTGGTTTTCTATTTATAGCCTTCAATTTCAACGTCTTTCGTTCCTAACATAATAATTGAGGTTTTTATTTATTTATTTATTTATTTTAATAATGTATTCATTTCAATGCATCTTCTTTAGTCTAAACATGGACATGGGTTGGCATTATTGTCGTGAGATGCCGTTATTCGAACTTGGTGTTCATATTCCAATCTTATTATTGTTATAATCATTATCATTATTATTGACTTTGTTTTGAAAGTCAAATTTATGAACTTATGACTTTGGACCTTGTAATGTAAGGAAATTATTATCACTAATGAATTTAGGAGCCTGATGCATGTACATTATATGCTCTTGATTAATGTTCTTTCTAATATTTTTGTAAGTTCTTTTTATCATACTTTCATGTCCTATATTGTTACATACTTTTGTATTTTCGTTTATCATATTCCGTAGTATAGATATTCATGATTTCTAATGAATGATGATGATGTATTAGTATGCACTTTAATCTAGTTTTATGTTTACATTGATTCCCCATGTTTCTCAGCCTATATATTTAAGTATTTCCTCTTTTTATTTTAATTGCAACACTTCCTTAAAATAACGTTTTACTTAATGAGAAACTATTTTATGAGGCTTGCCTCACCAATAGCTTCGTGAGGCAAGTCTCAAAACAAGTAATCCAACTTATTATAATTAATATTATAAAACAAATAGAGTATATATTACCTAACCTATAACTCACTACAAGAAAACACGCTATTTCCGATGGATACCTTCCGATGGCCACCTAAAACCGTCGGAAAATACTTAATTTCCGATGGTTTTAAAAGCCATCGGAAATTTCCGATGATTTTAAAAAAATTCCGATGGATCACGCCGTTGGAAATTTCCGACGGCCTTTAAAAGCATCGGAAATCGTATTTCCTAGGGCTTTTCCCATGGCTTAAGCCATCGGAAATTTCCGATGGCTTTAAAAACCGTCGGAAAATATAAAATTTCCGATGGATTTAAAAGCCATAGGAAATTTCCTATGGTTTTAAAAGCCATAGGAAATTTCCGATGGTCTAAAACCGTCGGAAAATAAAACATTTCCGATGGTTTTTAAGACCATCGGAAATTTCCGATGGTTTTTGTTAAAAAAAGCCGTTGGAAATGATAAAACATAAGAAACAAAAACAAACCCTAACGCTACTCTCCTCTTTAACATATAGCCGCCCCCTCCCTTTTAACTCTCATTTACCTTTCTCTCTCCTCTCTTTTCCACTCACTCTCCTCATTTCCCCCTTCTCATTATGCTCTCCTTCATCTTTTTCACACTTCTTTTCTTTTCTCTATCCTCTTCTTTTCAATTATGTTCTTCTTTTTCTTGTTTATCTCACTATGATAGACCAAATTTGCAGTTCATAAATTGTTTATAGCAAATATTACAAGAAAACAAGCAATTGGTGGTTTTTTTTGGGTTTTTTGGTCAAGTTCAACCACGAAAACTCCAGATCAAAATTCCAGATCTGGAGTTTTCGTGGTTGAATTTGACCATATAAACCCATTTTTCTTGAAATAATGAAGGTTTGTTTTTAATCTATCCTTTTTTCTCATTTTCTTGCGTTTATGTTGGGGATTTTTGTTTTCTTCGCGTGTTTTTGGTTGTAGCGACGGTTGGACGGAGCCCTTGGTGTTGGTAGCGGCGGGTACTAGTGGTGGTGGTTAGGGTTTTTTTGGTGTACATGTGTGTAAAATTTCTGTGGTTGCAAAGGAGGTTTGGGGAGCGGTGGTGTGGGTCTGGTTGCGTGGGTGTGGGTCTGGTTGCGTGCGTGTGGGTACGTAGTGGGTTTAAGTGATTTAGGGTGGTTTGGTGTGGATTTTGGTGGTTTAGGCTGGGTGGATAGTCTAAGTGGTTTGGGTGGGTAATTTGGTCGTCTGGGTCATGGCAGTGGTGGTTTAGGGTTATGGTGGCCCTGTGGGTGGTGGAGGGGGCGGTGTTTTTTTTTAAATTTTTTCTGCAGAAATTTCCGATGGCTTAGCCATTGGAAATCTCCGATGGTTTATCCGGCCATCGGAAATTTCCGATGGCAAAGCCGTTGGAAATCTCCGATGGTTTATGCCATCGGTTTTTTCCGATGGCCTTTAAAAACCATCGGAAAAGTGATTTCCGATGGTATTTCCGTCGGAAAAGTGCAGATTTCCGACAAAGGTATTTCCGACGACACTTTTCCGATGGAAAACCATCGGAAATCACTTTTCCGACGGTTTTTTGGGTATTTCCGATGGATTTTTACCATCGGAAATAACCTTTTTTCTTGTAGTGACTGATATTATCCATTTATCAATCATTCAATAATAGATGGTATCATAAACACAATAAATGATGTCATCCACCTTATAAATGATGATATTATAAAACCAACTGACGATATTATCCAACCTATATATAATATCATCCAACCTATAGATGATATCGTCCAAGCAATTAATGATATCATAGACATAATAGATGATATCATCCAACCTATATATAATATCATTGAACAAAAAAAGACATCACAGATTATATATCATTAGATGATATACCATTGATGATATCATCGAAACAATAAAGGAAAATCATCCAAGCAATGGATGATATCATTATACACACAATATTTATATGAACCATGTAGCCTATAAATGATATTATTTGGGCCTAGTCCGTGTCCTAAGCCCAATATTGCTGAAATGATGGAAATACCCCTCCATGATCACCCTGTGATCATTAACCATCCATTAATAATTATCACAAAGTACAAATTTACCCCTAATTAATCTGTAATAAAGCATAGCTTTGCCACTTAAAAGTATATCTATAAATAGCCAACTAATGATTAATGATGGTAACTTTTTCTAATCTCTCTTTTTCTCTCTCTAGAAAGTGCTTATCTCTCTACTTTCTTTCTTTAGAAAATGCTCTCTACTTTCTCCTCTCTTGAAAGTACGTTTCGCTGACTTAAGCACCGGAGGGACTTTTACGGGTCATACCCCCATAGCAGCTAATTTAACCTTATCTTTTTTACAGGCAGGGCTCTCCGATACTCTTGCAAGGCAGAGCTCAAGAATTTATTGGACAATTGGTCATAACTCTAGGACATCTTGATATACCCAAATTACCCTAACACGCCCATGAGAAGTTTGTTTCCAGAAAAAGATATCATCCGACTTATAGTTCCTCCGTTTTCTTTTACTTGCAAAACTTCCCTAAAAAGGAAATGTCACAATACTTGCAACACACTATAAAAGGAAAGTTACTTTAGTGTAAAACTATACTATATCCCTTATTTAAAGCACATGTGATCGAGGGTTGAAAGTAGGTCGTTGGTTTACTACCCCTAATCAAATTAATTATTTATTACCTAAACTACCCTAATACAAGTATAGGGGTAAGTAAAGGGTCGAACAACGAAGACTAAGTGTATCAATTTATGCCAATTAGACTATTAGGAAAGGTTGTGAGATAGAGAGAGGTTAAACTAAACATAACTAAAAGCAAACAACCTAAACTAGGGAATGTGGAATCCAATTACATCAATGCATTCAACAACATCATACAATTAGATGAAAATGACCTCAATTAGGAATAATCAACACATTTAACTCACTCTCGCACAATTAAGCATGTTAATTATCCTACTAAACTAATTCACTCTCGTGCAATTCATTAATATAACCTTCATCCAATTCCCGGCCTAGAATAAAATCTAAGCAAACATAATGAACATAAACATGGAAAACAAGGTAAAACAAGAATAAAAGCTAGAACTAAACAACTAAACTAATTAATCTACTCAAATGAACAAACAAATAAGCAAAAACAATAATAAATGAAAGCAATAAAGGTGAGAGAAAGTTAGGAAGACTCATTGAATAAATGAGAAGAAAATCTACAAATTGCTTCTTCAACCTCTCAAAACTCCATGAAAAATCCAAACTTTCTCTCTCTAAGCTACTCCTAAATTAAACTAGAGAGAGAAAATCTTAATCTAACCTTAAGAGAGAGAAAATAAAAGAGCTAAACTAATCTAATCTAGGGTAGAATAAAATTATTAAGAGTTAAGAGAGTACTAAACCCCCAAAGGGTATTTATATTACAAGGAAAATAAAAGACAAAAGAAAATAAAAAGAAAAATTAATTAAAACAAATAAAACTAATTAAATAACAAACTATAGAAAATTTTGCAAACAACTACAATTTAAATGACCGCTTTTGAGAACAACTACCATTTAAAATTTTCTTTTGAAAAAACTACCACAAAAACACAAAAAGTTTGAGTAGCAGTACCACATTTATTGTTTCCGGCAAGCATCTCGGTTTTTGGGGCATATTTTATAAAATTTCCCTCAATAACCCAAATTAAATGATAATATTGCACTACATTAACCCTTAATTAGATTATACACTTCAATTGCCCCAAATCCCCAATTTCGTAAAGCCCTTAATTCAATTTTTTGACATAAACCCTAATTTTAAGATTTAATTGAGAAATTTTTAAACTATAATGCAAAATTAAAGATAATTGATCTATAATTGTGTTTAACTATCGAAATCGCTTGTTTTCTAGAACACAATTGATTGAAATTTTATAAACTAGGCTTTCTTAATCGGAAATTCTTCCCGGAAAATTAAGCGTGGTAGTGCTACTCAAAGTTTTTGTGACTTTGTGGTAGTTTTTTTAAAAGAAAATTTTAAATGGTAGTTGTTCTCAAAAGTAGTCATTTAAATGGTAGCTGTTGGCAAATTTCCCAAACTATATTAAAAGAAGAAAACTAAAATGGGAAATAACCCCAAAAGCCCCATCAGACCCACCGAATTTTCACCATTTCGTGGCTGCTCTAAATCGCATCATCAACATCACCACGCATCATCACCATCAAACGGCATCATCAAATTTCATCTCCAATTGATCGTCAATCATGGCCGTTCAATTTCAATAAGAACCTCCATTCACGAGCAAATCACGTGATAATTAAGAAAATCAAGACCCACGAAGGAGCGGCCGCGGCTAGGCATCTCCTCGGCATCTACCGAAATATGGACAAGGCTGGAGAATAGAGGTGAGTTGGAGTTGAGGTGGTTCGTGGTGTTGTGTTTGTTGCTGTTGCTGTTGGTGTTGTTGAGGAATTGGTGGGTGCGTGAATTGTTGGTCTGATTTGTGTGAGGTTGATGTGGTGGAAGATAAGGAAGGTGGGGTGATGGATAAGCGTGGCAGCAAAAGGAGGTGTGAGATGTGCCTCGAACCTTGAACCTCCGAACACGAATATGACTTTGAAACCCGGAACACCTACAACCAAAAACACGAGGGTATTACCAAAAGATAAAATAAAATAAAATAAAACAACTTTAAAATAAAATCAAAAGAAAATAAATAAAATAAAGAAAACAAAAATGAAAATAAGATAAAATAAGAAAATGAGAGAAACTAGAAATTATTAATTAAAAATACGAAAATAAGCTAAAAACTATTAAAAACTATAAAAAAAAATACTCAAAATATAGATAAAAGTGAGAATAAGCAAATAAAAGAAATAAAGGATAAAAAGGGTTAAATTATTGGAAAAATAAGCCGAAAAACGACTCAATAAACACCCTAAAAGTGACATAAAAGTCACTTATCAACATGGCCCACTAAATTACACTCCTAACAGCCACTCAACCTATTTTAAATTTTATTATATAATGTAAACCCCACCTTTCTTAATTACCATGCTAATGGGTGTGTTGCATCTAAAAGAAAACGGAGGAAGTATAAGATATCATAGATACAATATAGGATATTATTTAGCTTATATATGATATCATCCAAGCATTGGAACAACCCATAGACGATATAATCAAACAATGGATGATGTCAAACAAAATAAATGGATAATATCATATAACCAATGGAATATCTATGTAATTTATAAAGAGAAGTAACGTTTTTTGTTGGGAAATTTTGAGTGGACCATTTTACCCCCTCAAGAATTTATTATACCTACTACAAAAATTAAAATTTACTTAAAGTCTAACCTAGAAATTAAAAATAACTTTCATTTTAACTACTCCACCCATAAATGTTCTTGAATGTAAAAACTAACTCCTTTTATGGTAGTTATTTTTTATCAAATCAAATAATTCCTTATGTTAGACTATATTTATTAGTTTAATTTGTGAATTTTCATTTGATGATATAAATTTAAACTTAGTGTTTAAAAAGTTGGTGTTTGTAATTGTGCATATGGTTTTTCAAATTTTTATAAGTATAACACAACGTACGAATCAATATATATATTAAAACTCATGGCAAAACATGCTATTTTGCCATGTGTCACTGATTTTGCCATTTGGCGCCACATCATATGAGCCCATAAATGATTGTAAAACTCCATGCATTAATAGTATTAATGTTTAGTTTAATTGAAAAACTCTTCATGTGCATAACACGCGAATTAAATTTCCCTTTGAATGTAACTCCTAAATAATTGCACAATAATAAAAATTGAAAGAAATTAAAAATTATTCCATTTTTTGTGCATTAATTAATAAAATTGTAATTATAGAATAAACGAGTTGATTAATATATATACATATATTACAATTGTGATTATTTTTTTTTTAAAAAAAAAAGAAATATTACAATTGTGATTATTGAGTAATATTTTTTTGTGCATTACTAAGTACGTAGTGTCCCGTCAAAAAAAAAAAGTACGCAGTGTATATATTGACATCAAATTTATATATTTGATTTATCAATTTTTTTAACAACAAATTAATTGATTTATCATTTACCCTATATTTATTAATGCAAAAAAATTGTTTTTATTGTCAAATCAGCTCATACAAACAAAAAATTACTTAAACTATCACCTTTTTTTAAAAAAAATAATTATAAACCACTTAAACTCTTAGTGACAAACAAGCCAAAAAATATATATTTTGATTAAAGTAATAAATTTTATAATGACCCGGGGCATCGCCCGGGCCAATAGCTAGTTATTAGTGCAAATATTTATACTGTGCACATAGTTTACAAGTATGTATAGTTTAAATGATATAAAAACAACTATAAAAAATGATATAAATGCAAAAACTTATTTTACAATTATGTATGATTTAATTGATATATTTATACAATGAAATTTATTTTAGGCCGTGTATTGCTTAAAAAAATATATTTAAGCTCGTGTTAAAGTGAATTGTAGGACTTTTTTTTAAAAAAAAAATAAAATGGCGTTTTCTAATAGATCATCTCTTAATTAGATTTTTACATCGACTAATTATAAAAAAAATACATAGTAATTGATTATGTCAATCAATATGCTGCCATTTATGCAAACATAAAAACTTGTAAATAATAGACTTAACTAATATTTTTTAGTAAGAAATAAACTATAGACTTTTATAAAGTAATATAAAATAGAATGCAAAAAACTTAAAATAAAGTTAACTAAAATTAACATGATTGATTTTATATAACTTGTAAAAACATAATTATTTCACGTAATTTGTTATTACACATATATTATGCTTTTCGATATAATCATCCCATGTATAGTTATGCTTTTTTTTATTATTATTATTTAGAAAAAATTAGAAATAATAATCCCAACTTTCATCAATTTTACTACAATAATCCCAAGTTTGGTTTATTCTAGAATAATCCAAACTTTGGGGGTTGTTCTTTTTCTTCAATCCCAAAAACTGGTGACCGGTTTAATGGGTTAATTTTTAACAAATATCAATTTGCTGAAAATCTCTATCAAATAATATTCCAATTTGATAGAGAAATTTCAGAGGTTTTGAAATTGTATGCTCTCCGCATAGTAACACATGACACACAATCTCAACAAAAATAAAGTATGTTACGTAAGTTCGAAACTTTGATCAGTATGTATGATTTGCCCTTATGCGACAATCATAAAGACAATAATTTTGATTTTTCACTGTAAAAAAAATAAAAACACAAAAACACATTATTAAACCTACAAGAATAAATCTGGAAAGAAACAAATAAATAAAATCAAATCAATTAATTAGAAGCTAATTGAATAACTATCTTGATTTTGTAATGGTGTCATTTATATTCTGACTCTTGTCCAAATTTAAGATAGTGATGAAGTAATGTGCTAGAGACGCAAATAAGAATGCAAATAAAAATTAAAGGCAACAAAGAAAATATAGTAATGTTTCTACTATAGGTTGTAAGCATGTTGTAGACACCCATTTGTGTCTCCCCAAAACCAAACCCAGTAATGAATACCTTTCGCGTCAAACCATAATCGAATGAGGTGAAAGTGTGAAAAGTCTAGTGTTGCGGTTAGTTTTTATTCAAATCTTTCTTTCTTTTTTCGAAAACAACTCTATTTTGTAAAAATAGCCAATCCAATTTAGATTGGTCCGTGACAAGGATTCAATAAGAGTGTAGTTGGATGGGGCTTGCAAAGAGCTTTCCAACGATATATTATAAGCCTAATTCCGATGAATAATGAGGAAGTTATGGTCAAAATAATAAACTGGGCCCGGTTTTTTCTTTACATACGGCCTAATAATCTAGAGAAGGGCCCAATGCTGATTATTATTTCTAAGATTATTAGGATTAATTATAGTCTTCTAGAATTCTCTAAAAGGTTCTTTTAAATTCTAACAGAGTTAGGATTAATGATTATTATGATGAATTTTATTTGGAATAAAATATTATAATTTTACTATTTTATTAAAATACGATTTAAGCTTCTGTACGGATTCCATAGATCAAATTTGGTTAAAGATAGGATTTCGCGTGGAAAGCGGGTGAAAACCAAGCTGTCGCCAAAAGACAGGGCCACGCTCTGTCGCCAAGCGACAGAGTGGTTTTTGCGGCGACAGCTTGTAGTTTTATTCCTTATCAACTTCTATGTTTTTTCGGACTATTTTTGTTATAAATAGGGTCCTGAAACTCCGTTTTTATTCAATCAACAATCAATTTAATTCCCTCTTAATTCTCTCTCTTTCTTTCTAAACTAGTTTGTCAAAAACACAATACCGCATTCATAAGATCTTGAAACACTACATAGCCAAGTTCGAAGTTGCCTTTGCCCTAGACGTGAAAGGTCTAAACTTTTTAACTCTTTTTCTTTCAATTATTTAATTTAATTCTTTGATTTATTATTTTCATTGAAGTTTACTAATAGCATGTTAGTATCATGTTAGGTTTAAAACTTTGATTTTAATGCTTAGTGACATGCTAAAATTTGTTATTAATCTTGTTAGTATCATGCCTAGGATCTTGCTATTATTATTAAGCTTTATTATGCCTTATTATTATTATGTTTCTTGATATTTATTATTGTTATTGCTTGATCACGCCTTATTTTATGCATGTTTAAAGGGAATTTGTACTTGAAATCATGCTTGATAAGATAATTAATAATTTGGTTTAGGCTAATATGATTTTAATTCAAGTGATCGCCAACATAGATTAAACAGGTTTAGGGCTAATATGATGTTTACATGTTAGTCAAAAAGCGCACATGAATACGAGTAGAATAAAGTAGAGGCCTATTTTATGGGGCGGGTCCTTTCTTTTGTAGATTGGATTCGTACCCTCATCCCCGAACCCTATTTGGTTTAAGACCTTATGGAGTTGACGATCACATGGATCGTTAAGGGGTGTAACCTTCACCTCGTGAACGGTTTACAAGTTCCTAAAACTTGTTGGCGACTCTTTTGCTCTCTTTTCTTTCCCTTTGGACGCCACCATACTTAAGTGTATGATCACAGTAGGGTTCAAGCTTGGGGTTATGATGCTTGAAATATTCCCTACAAATTTTTGGCGACTCAACTGGGGAGGAAATCTATTTTAATTCCTGAAATTTATATTGGCAATGATTTAGAATGAGCGGATGAGACTCGAAAAGTTCTAAGTTTTCATGTGCGTAATTTTGATTAACATTATTGTCATATGCATAAAAAAAAGGTCCTCATTGGATAGACCATCCGAAATGAGTCAAAAACATAGGATTTTTACACGTAGGAAATTTGAGAAATATCTTTCACAACTAGAATCAAAATAATACTGCGAAATCTGAAAAATTCTAAGAACACAGATACCTGCCAAGGCATGTAGGAACTAGTGTCTAGAAAACAGGGCTTGTCGCCAGTAATGAGCTTCTGTCTCTTAGTGACAGGGGTTCTTTTGCGGCGATAGTCCCTGTAGTCTGGCGCCAAGTTCTTCCAATACGGAGCCAGAACTCTGCCTTCTTATTTTGACCATTTCTAGCACTGTTCTCTCGATTCTACTTCCTGATTGAGTTTTTCTCTCTTTTCTGAAACCCATATGTGTTCTACATATGGCCATAACCCTCTGGGCCGGGGGTTCACGCTCCATCTACCCAATCGAACGCTCCTGGCAACGACGGGTACATCCGAGTTTGTGAATCCACCAAGCTGTGGAAGCAAGTTTCTAACTTGCGGGGTCCCACCCATACGCGCCAACCCTTCCAAAGGTAAGGCTTTTGCGCGATGCATCCGGATTCATAACCATGGACCCTCTTTGACTAACCCATATCTTTGAACTTTATAGAACTAGAGCCATGGTTAGGTTGCAAACTCATTGCATCATGTTGTGACTATTTGAACTACTTGTGCATTCCTTGCTTTTGCATACTCTATATGTGCTAACTGTTTATTTGACATGTGTTTAAGTCTAAATAAACCAATTAATGACTAAAAAGGACTTTGTCTAATTAATTAATTAATTAATTAGACCAATTAAAGTCTAATAAATTAATAAATCTAACTTAGTACGACTTTAGGCCAGTCCCCTTAAAGTGAAATTACTGGAAACAGTCCAGATTAATGTTCCAACAATGGCGCAAAAATTTGGGCTGTGGCGCCTCTGTTTACTGTCTGTCGCCTGGCGACAACTCTGTCGTCTGGCGACAGGCTTTTAATAGTAGCGACAGTTCTGTTGTTCCGGCAACAGTTCAGATTCTCACTCGAGTCATCACGACGAGTCTAATTAAACAGTTTGCTAGTCAGCTTAATCGATTTATTATTGGTTTTAGCCATGTTTAAGTTTTTAATTGAGTCTAGGCACTTAGTCCCATGGTCATACACGTGAGTCTTAACATGTCACCTACACTCACTAGTCTTAGCACATACTTTGCATATGTCATCATAACCATGTCTTAGGTCCATGCATAAGTCGTTTTTCCGTCATTTGAGTCGAGGGTCCATTCCATTCCATGTTCTCTTCTTACCTATTGCATGTTGAGTAGAGCTTGAGTCAACACATAATAAAATAAAACTTACCCATAATTTCCCTTTCCACAGTACTTGGTCAAGGAGAGAAGGGCGATTAATCAAGGACAACACTTTCATTCAAGTCTCACTTTTTGATAAGCCAATTGGTCGGAAAAGGAAAGCTAAGAAGATAATGGCAAGTCAAGAAGAACTCAACGAGCTTAGGAGTCAAGTGGCTAACATAACTGAAGAGTTGAAAACTTTAAGTCTTCAAATCAACGACCCTGTGAAGCAACAACAAATGGAGCACATGCAATAAAGCTTAGGAAAACTCTCTAATTATTATAGATTCCAGGGCATTAACTCACAATGGGTCTCAGTGGACAAGGAACTTCTTCTGCATAAGTTCAATGCCAATGACATCCCTAAGTTCAAGCCAACGGACAACCCTTATTTTCATATAAGATCCTTTGAGACTATAATGGATATTAAGGGAATAGACAAGAAAGCTTTTCATTCTTTGTTCTCACTATCTTTAGAAACCGGTTGTCAACATTGGTTCTTCTCTCTTAATAAAGAGAAAATCTCTACTTGGGATGGAGTAAAAAACGCTTTCATTGATAGATATAAGTGTAATATTCAAGTCGAAACCGACTATAGACAACTTGAGATGCTAAGGCAAGAAGAGAATAAAGGCTTTACTTCTTTCTTTAATAAATGGAGGTAAAATTCCGCTAAGATGATTGAGGTGCCCACCGAAAAAGAATCTGTAAGGATGTTCATCAAGAATCTCCAAGAGAAGTATTCAAAGCATTTGAAATATCAACATAACTTGAATATTTTCAAGGCCGTCTATGACATAGGTATAGACATCGAAGATGACCTTTCAAAGCAAAAAGCTACTAATAATGGTAACCACAGTGGCTGGAGAGGGAAGAACGACAATCCTTCTTCTTCCGAAAACGCTCACTCTAGAAACAATGTTGGTACCTTTGATCATAACGATGTCTTAGCCATGGATAATCAAGGATCTAAGAAAAAACCCAAAAGAGAGCTCACACCCATTGGAATGACCTATGATGTTGCTTTCGATCTTCTCTATGGTCAAGGATTAATCAGACCCATTGGCCCTACTGAAGACCTAACGCCAGAAAAGCGATCTTCGAGATGGAATCCCAACTCTTACTGCAAGTACCATCAAGGAAATGGTCATACCGCGGATGAATATTACAGATTTCAAAATCTTATTCAAGATCTCATAAAAGCAAACAAGATTAGCTAGAAGACCGGGTGATGATAAGCAAACGGCACAAGGCGAGCTTCAACGACAAGATTTCATGACCTCTTTTTCTGTTTCTTTTTTTATTCCTTTCCCCAACAAGTCTAGCATAGGCACCCTTTGTTTTCCTTTAGATTTGTTTTGTAGGTTTTTTCTTTTCCTTTTAATAAAATGAGCATTTTATTTCTTGCATATGATCATTACATTGCATTGTCGAAAAAAAAACGCTGAATTAAGCACAAGGTATACTTGGAGGCACCCCTTGTAGCCATATCATATCATCTCTCACCCTTCGAATATGTAATCTTTTTTTTTTTATAAACCACTTTGAGCCTCGTCTAACGATAAACCTTTCATTTTTCAACCCACATCTACCTAACCTTGGGATAGGGATGGTGTGCAACTTATGCAAGTTCAAAGAACAAAAGCTTGAATGATCTCAAAAGAATAAAATAAAAATATAAAAATAAATAAAAGTGTACAAAAGGGCAAGTGTTCCAATGTCTATGATATGAAAATATCTTTGATAAGAACACGCCTCATATTGCGTTTCTTATCGAGTGCTCGGTACTGTGCCTGAGAAACATGAATGCCAAGTGAGTGATAGACCACATGATCGGGATTGCCCACACTTACAAAAAAAAAAATTCAAATAAAAAATGCAAAAGCAAAAGAGAGAGCAAAAAAAAAAAAAATAGAAAAAACAAAAAAGAAAGAGAGCTCAAAAGTGAGAAAACTCAAGCATAAAAATACAAAGATTCAAAAGCAAGTTTGCACACCTTGGGGGCTTATCTAGGGTCTTGAGCCTTAATCCCCTTCTTCTTCAAACCTTTAGCCTAACCACGTTATAACCCTTAAAAAGACCTTTTTGAGGTATAGAAACACTTGTGCGAGGTTCAGCTAGAGCTACGTTTGGCCTGATTCCTAACGGATACGTAGGCAACCTCACATTGAGGTGCGGCCGTAATAAAAATACATTCATATTCACATTCACACACTCAGACCATGATCATATCAAAAGATCTTCAATGCTCATCCCTATTCACTTAGAGCTAGACTTGGGGGCTTGATCCCTACATCATTAGCCTACCTAGCCTAAGAGTCACCATCTCTTGACTCTTTTCAATATATTTTCCACACCGTTAGCCTTTGCAGCCTAACTTAGTGTCATTTTCACACACATCACAAATACATGACTAAATAGTCCTTCCCATTAGCAACCCTTTGTCATGAAATCTTAACACAACGTTGAAGCATGCTTACTCATCACTCATCAAATCATCATTGCATCACAAAGTATAAAGTACTTAGCCTCCGCGCCTAGGTTACCTACATACTTTCAACTAAGATTGTCTAGGATAGATTAATCCTTGCACCTTGAGAGATAGTATCAAACGCATACATGTGTTTAAGCTCATTCAACATGCACCATCAAACATTTCAATTCTTTTTCGAGTCTTTCTTTGCGGGAGAAAGTTGGTACCTCCACAAAAGTGACGAAAAAATTTCGAGAGAAAATTTTTGCTTTTTGCATTTTTCGAGTCGCACATCACACACGAGTCATGTACATTGAGTCATGTGAGTCATGTACACGAGTCATGTACAGTGAGTCATGTCGTGTCATATCACATCGAGTTGAGTCTAACATATGTGTCAAAATACATTAAGTCACACAAGAGTCACGCACGTATCAAATCACCTTGAGTCAACCGCAAGTTAGACACTAAGCCTTAGGTCCACCCTAAGATAATTAAAAAGATAAGCAAAGTCTTATAGTCCATAATATAAAGGCATGTACATTCCAGCAAGCAAGAACTGCAGCACCAAACGATAAAATCTGCCGCTTGGTGACAGAACGAGAACGCGACGACAATATGATCTGGCGTGCGCCAGTGCAGAGACGAGATACATGACCCCCATATTAAATTATGAGGACCTCATACAACAATTTCGGGTTCCTTGGTACGCCAGTTAGCCCATATAAGCAAATTGACATGATTAGTAGTCAGCTCGATTACAATTGTAGTAAGTGATTGACCTGACAAAAGATCGTCTCACTTAGCTTAAAGCGCATAAATATTGGCTCATTACAGGCACCAAGGCATCGGTTCAAAAGAAAGTGCATCACTTATACGATAATTTTTCCAAATATTGGATTGTCATCCCCAACTGACAATTTTTCCAAGAGTGGATTGTCGTGCATCTTCTTTGAAGACAACTTTTCCAAGATTGGATTGTCACCTCTGGCAAATTTTCCAAGCGTGGATTGTGGTGCTCCTTCTTTGTTTGTAAAATGTTTCCAAGTTCGGATCGTCATGTATTCATAAAAACATTAGCAATTTTTCCGAGATTGGATTGTCATATACCCAGTTCCCTACGGCAAAATTTCCCAACGGATTGTTGTAGGTCTTTATTTCGGCAAAGGTTCCTCAACGTGGATTGTCATTCATTTCAGTAGGGGGCAAATTTTCCCGAAGTGAATTGTCGATCAGCTCTTCTTTGCAAATGTTCTAAGACGCGGATTGTCAATATATAGTGGCAATATTTTCCTAAGAGGATTGTTGCATAGCATTGGAAAATTTCCAAGGTGGATTGCTTTCGAGAGTTATCTTCCAAGGTGTGGATTGTCGATCGTAGCAAGGTTCTTATGACAGATTTTTACGAAACATTGGCAACTTTTCCCAACAATTGGATTTTGGCAAATTTTCCGAGATACGGATTGTCGCTTCATCGTGGAAACATTTCCAAGGATGGATTGTTACGAAGCATTGACAAATTTTCCTAAATCGGATGTCATACATTATTCAAGAGTTGTGTTGACAACTGTTCCCGAAGAAAAGAGGATTGTCATCACCCAAAGCATTAATAGCAAAGTTCAAGCGAACTTTAAAAGATCGACTAGCGTTGGTCTTCGATAATTTTCTTTGGAATATTATCACGACAACTGAAGGTGATTTCAAGCGGAGTTATCTTCGATCGTATTCCCTGAGATGTGGAAAATGGTCGCAAAGTGGAAGAGGATCGTTTCCAGCGAAGCAATCTTCGATAGTGTTCCCTGGCTTGCGGAAGATTATCATAGCGGAAATTGGAGGCAATTACAAGCGTAGCAGTCTTCAAGTGGGATGGCATTCTCTAGCTTGTGGAAGGTTGTCAAAACAAAATGCAGCAGTAAAAACAGTTACCTCCAGAGACGTGTGCTCGACGATGCAAGATACGCGTTTCTTAACTCTCTTCAATCTGTTTTAGCTAACGCTAGTTTGCATGTTTCGGCATTACAAGAATGATTTAGGATCGCAGAACGTTATGAATCATTCTCCGTCCCTATCGATACTTTGACTTTTGTTTTTGAAACATGCGTTTCTCCAAACTAAGTTAAAGTGGGGGCTTCTGTAGACACCCATTTGTGTCTCCCCAAAACCAAACCCAATGATGAATACCTTTCGCGTCGAACCATAATCGAATGAGGTGAAAGTGTAAAAAGTCTAGTGTTGCGGTTAGTTTTTATTAAAATCTTTCTTTCTGTTTCTGAAAACAACTCTATTTTGTAAAAATAACCAATCCAATTTAGTTTGGTCCGTGACAAGGGTAAAATAATAGGGTAGTTGGATGGGGATTGCAAAGAGCTTTCCAACGATATATTATAAGCCCAATTCCGATTAATAATGAGGAAGTTATGGCCAAAATATTAAACTGGGCCCGGTTTGTTCAATGATCTAGAGGAGGGCCCAATGTTGATTATTATTCCTAAAATTATTAGGATTAATTATTGTCTTCTAGAATTCTCTAGAAGGTTCTTTTAAATTCTAATAGAGTTAGGATCAATGATTATTATGATGAATTTTATTTGGAATAAAATATTATTATTTTATTAAAATACGATTTCAGCTTCTGTACGGATTCCATAGATCAAATTTGGTTAAAGATTGGATTCCGCGTGAAAAACCAAGCTGTCGCCAGCTTGTAGTTTTATTCCTTATCAAATTCTATGTTTTTCCGGACTATTTTTATTATAAATAGGGTCCTGAAACTCCGTTTTTATTCAATCAACAATAAATTTAATTCTCTCTTAATTCTCTCTCTCTTTCTAAACTAGTTTTTCATAAACACAATACCGCATTCACAAGATCTTGAAACACCTAGCCAAGTTCGAAGTTGTCTTCGCCCTAGACGTGAAAGGTTTATACTTTTCTGAGGGTTTGGTCCCAAATCCAGTCTAAACTTTTTAACTCTTTTTCTTTCAACTATTTAATTTAATTCTTTAATTTATTATTTTCATTGAAGTTTACTAACGCGTGTATTTTGTTATTAGAAAGAGGTACGAGGCATCAAAGTAAGTAAATTAGCTTACTCCCTATTTTAATTCAATAATGTAGAAAGCATGCTTATTTTGTTTCAATATTCCTAGTATCATGTTAGGATCTATTTATTGTTTTCTAGAATCATGTTTAGGTTGCCTCTTATTTTTTTCTAATAGCATGTTAGGTTTAAAGCTTTGATCTTTAATGCTCAGTGACATGCTAGGATTTGTTATTAATCTTGTTAGTATCATACCTAGGATCTTGCTATTATTATTAAGCTTTATTATGCCTTATTATTATCATGATTATTATTATGTTGCTTGATATTTATTATTGTTATTGCTTGATCACGCCTTTATGTTATGCATGTTTAAAGGGAATTTGTACTTGAAATCACGTTTAATAACATAATTAATAATTTGGCTTAGGCTAATATGATTTTAATTCAAGTGATCGCCAATAATCGTTTTATTTGTGCGTTAATATTCAACCAACATAGATTAAACAGGTTTAGGGCTAAGATGTTTGCATGTTAGTCAAAAAACGCACATGAATACGAGTAGAATAAAGTGCGTGGAGGCCTATTTTATGGGGCGGGTCCTATCTTTTGTAGATTGGATTCGTACCCTCATCCCTGAACCCTATTTGATTCAAGACCTTATGGAATTGACGATCTCATGGATCTTTAAGGAGTGTAACCTTCATCTTGTGAACGGTTTACAAGTTCCTAAAACTTGTTGGCGACTCTTTTGCTCTATTTTCTTTCCCTTTGGACGCCACCATACTTAAGTGTATGATCACAGTGGGGTTTAAGCTTGGGGTTATGATGCTTGAAACATTCCCTACACATGTATTATAATTTTTTTTATGTTTTAGGGAATCTATAAGGCTTAAATTAAATTATGAAATTTTTGAGGCTGGCAATTTTTTTTTTTTTTGTTCGTTTTGTTCTTGGGCTCATGTTTAAGCAGCAGCCTATGCAGATGATATCGATCTTTTGATGTTCTTGATATTTATTCACTAATTATTAATTAATAATATGTTTTAAGTTAGTTGCAGTCAACACGTTGACAAAAATATGTTCCATAAATGATAAGATTACAACACCAAAGAAATTAATTAATACTAAGGGTTCAAATTCCAAAATAATTAGATTTTTTTTATCTAAATTCCAATTATATATATATATATATATATATATATATATATATATATATATATATATATATATATATATATATATATATATATATATATATATATATATATATATATATATATATATATATATTTCACATTGCCTTGGACTTTTGAATTAGTTGAACTAGATTAGGCCCCGTGTCATGCAGGGTAATTTCACATTTATTATTAGTTTAACATTATATTTATTTATAATAATTGTCATATTGCAAAATAAGATAATAATTCGTAATTACAAAAATTAAGTTATATCATACTAAAGAAAATAGTGGGAGTATTACATGCACGACTAATAAAATAATTATGGATTATGAACAGAGTTATATGTAGGAAAATATTATTGTATAGTATTTATTAAGTAAACAAATAATTTCTTTTGGATGTTTATAAATGGAATATAATTACCAAATAGTAAGGAAAACTAGTATAGCACCCATGCGATGCACGGCTTTCAAATCTTGATACTCATATTCATTTCACAAAAAGTTTAAAATTAAATGATTTAATGAGTAATAATGAATTTACTTAAAAATATATCTTAATACTCCCTCCGTTTCATAATATAAGTCTAATATAGAATCAATCACATAAAATAAGAAAAGATGAATATTTGGAATCTAACATTTAAGTAAAAAAAATTCATAATTAGCTTACCTTATTTAAGTTTTTTGGTTTTTTTTTTTTTGGAAAAACATAAATTATAATTGCATAATTCAAGGTAGAGATTTCCTTGTTTAGAGTCATGTCATCAATCCACAATCAATATTCCAAAAAAAAAAGTTAAAAATGAAACATATTCCATATGGGTATATCTTTTTGTAACGCCTAAAATAGTATATGAGACTAACATTATGAAACGGAGGGAGTAATATATTTTTTACCCTCAAAATAATGATATACAAAAAACTACTCGAAAACAATCTTATTTTTTTTTTTATTTCTTATAGTGTATGGAAATATTTAAAAAATAATTAAACTCAATGAATTAACAATCAACACCCACATTAAGTCATTTTTTCCCCTGACTTCTACTTGCGCCACTAGGCACCTCATTTTTAATTGGGAGGATTTTTCTGTGTGGCTACTGGCTAGTCACACCGTGTGGCCGGGGTTACTTGAATTACTCGGTCAGGGGTTACTCGAGTTACTTTTGATCAAGTAACCCCTTAATTAACCCCTGACCGAACCCCTCGAGTAAACCCCTGATCGAGTAACTCGAGAAGCTCATGACCGAGTAACCCCTCAAGTAACCCCTAAGTGAGTAACCCCTGGAGTAACCCATACTGAGTAACCCCTAACTGAACTCCTCAAGTAACATATGAAGACCGAGTAACCCCAAATCGAACCCATCAAGTAACCCCTAAATTAAACCTTAATAGAAAAATCCGAGTAATCCATCCATGACCAAGTAATACCCCTCAAGAAACCTCTGACTGAGTAATCCCTTAAGTAACCCATGACCGAGTAACTAACCCCTGACCAAACCCGTTAAGTAATCCCTGATCGAACCCCTCAAGTAAACCCTGACTGAGTAACTCGGGAAACTCATGACCGAGTAACTCCTAACCGAGTAACCTCTTAAATAACCAATGATCGACTATTTAACTAACCCCTGACCGAACCCTTCTAGAATCAACTTGAAACTAAACCCCTCAAGTAACCTTTAATCGAGTAACTCGAGTAACTCCTACCACACGGTGTGGCCAACCACATATAAAAATTTATCATTTAAATGACTATCTCCGTCCTTTAACTCAATATATTTTTGAAAAAGTTTACCATTATAATAATAATATGATCATTATATATTGTACTTCGTATATCACAATAATTTCGTATCTTTTTTCTTCTCTATGGCCTCTAAAAACACTTAAAGTTTAACATGATACTTTTAAAAATAGGATTTTTGATCCCATCACTTACTACCTTGATTTTATTACATGATGAATTCACTTGATCATCACTACACACATATTACACCTTCTACAACCAAAAATTTTACCTGTCTAAAATATAAAGCTTAGTACGAAGTATATATATTTTTCTCTAAAATTTTAATCTCAGAATGATGTTTAGCTAGGCTTGTCAATTGTTTGATCATCTATCTTTTTTATGATTATATGTAATCATTTAATATTTTTATTGCATATATATAATAGTAAATAAAAAAAATTAAATATGCAATGCAAGCATACAAGAGATGCACAAAAAAATTCATATCATTTTTACATATCACCCATGACGACATATACAAAATCTACAACATATTTACTGTGCGACTGGCCATACTATGTGACCGCCTTGTAAAAAACGGAGTAATTGACCCCTATGACACTAACAAACTAACCGTATTATATTGATAGAGTAACTTCTAAGCCCGGTTCACTGCACCTTATATTTGTTTTTTTTGTTAAAGATATAACATTTATTTGACAAAGATTTTATACACTTTTATTTACAGTTGAGAAAGATTATTAGTACTCATAATAAGCACTTACCTACTATTTTCTTATGTAAAAATATACAGTAAAAAAGATTTGAAAAAGATACACATAACAATTTTTAACCAAAAATAAAAATTATAATAAACTAAAATAGGGACATATATTATCTTTGAAAAAGATTATGTAGTGCTCCATAAAATTAATTATTATAATTTAATATTCTTAGGTAAAAATATGTAGTAATATATATGAATAGGATTTTTAACAAATATACAGGTAACAATTTTAGTGCATCTTGTTTTAGTATAGTATATAGATGTTATTACATAGTATTAAATAGTTTCTAAGAAGCTTTGGCAAAAAAAATAAATAAATAAATAAAAGGCACGGAATTATTTAAAAAGGAGATGACATGTGTCATTTCTGATTTCACCTTTATTATACAACAAGTATAGTCCCGTGCAATTGCACGATTTTGAAAGTTCAGATATAGTAAATCTCACAAAATTATAACCAAAATTATCTTAATACATAGTAGTGATATTTTTTATACATTACATGATTATTCATTCATAATAATGTGTACATATCATGGTATTACATATCATAATTTAAATAAAAGTTAAATTATCCATTCACAATAATGTGTATATATCATGGTATTACGTAACATAATTTAAATTCAATGTTTAAAAAAAATAGAGATATAAAAAGGTTTATGGCTTTTACATATATTATCTTTTTTATCAGAATGACTTTTGCCCATTCATATATCTCATAAACTACTCGTAAGTGTACTTTTGGTTTAAAAACTACTCTTTCTGTCTCTTAATGTGCTCACAAAATTTTAAATCAGGTACTTGAAGTTAGCCCCAAGGTAATCTAAAGAGGGGATTTCTCTGTGTGGCTAGCCACACTGTGGCCAGGATTACTCAAGTTACTCTTTCAGGGGTTACTCGAGTTACTCCTGCGAGTAACCCCTAATCGAACCCCTCAAGTAACCCCCGACCGAGTAACTTGAGTAACCCCTCAAGTAATCCCTTGAGTAACCCCTGATCGAACCCCTTAATTAACCCCTGGTCTAAGAATGAACTCGAGTAACCCCTAATCGAACCTCTCAAGTAACCTCTGATCGAGTAACTCAAATGGCTAGGGTAACTCGAGTTACTTCATCGGGGGTTACTCGAGTTACTCCTGACCGAGTAACCCCTCAAGTAACCCCTTACTAGCTAAACCCCTTAAGTAACCCCTGATCGAGTAATCACTTAAGTAATCCCTCAAGTAACCCCTAATTAATCACCTCAAGTAACCCTTGATTGAGTAACTCGAGTAAACCCTGACTGAGTAACTGGAGTAATTAAAGCCGCGATACGGTGTGACCAGCCACATATAAAGTTTGTCAAACTAAAGTTATCATGTTATAAATTAAATTTACCCATTAAATAAAGAGCTTATGTTTCTTATCTAATGGAAACCATATAATTTACATTATAAAATTTTACATCAAGCCATATTTTCAAGGTTCTTAAGTTATTTTTTAGCGCCATCTTTTTTTTATTTTTATTTATTTTTTTTTTGCCTTAGAAAAATATGTCCAATTACTTTGTCTTTAATTTTTTTTCCCCATTGTATATGTTGGTAATCTAATATATATATATAAAGGGGAGTTTTTCCCCGAGTTTTTAGAGAGCCACGTAGGATCTAATTTTCTCAGCGCGCCATGTAGGATTATAAATCTTAGTATTAGCCAATTAAATAAGAGATTATTAAATTCTTTTAGAATTAAATAATTCAAATTCCACGTAAGTAAAATTGGCGAATGAGATTTTTTAGTTTAAATTAATTAAATATTAAATATTATCTTTTAATATTAGGAATTTTATCTAAATATATAACAAATTTTAGCTCATAAATACAAAAAAAAAAAAAAAAAAAAAAAAAAAATTCAAACAAACCGTGCATCGCACGGGCTTCATCTAGTAGTGTAATATTTGCTCCTAAAATCACGCAATTCATAAATTATGCACTGTTTTGATTTTATCTAAAAGTTATTATCTTTTGTTAAATATAGTGTATATCTTCTAGTTGAAGCATATCATTAGTTACCTTATTATATTATATTCGTCACATCTAGTTTGGGGCTTGTGTCATGTATATATGTGACTTTTTGGTAAACTGAATACTCATGAAAATAGTCCCAAATGGCAAGCTACATTGCTTTGTAGTTTGCTTTTCCACATCAATTTTTAAGCTACAACACTTTCTAGCAACAAAGTGTTCCAATTGTATGCTATAACATCTTTTAGTTTGCAAAAATAAAATTTTAAAAATTAAGTAAATAATTATACACATGTTACAATATGAGTGGAGTTTATTTGTCTCTTTTTCAGTCAAGCATGTAGCTTGTTTGGGCTACAGTAGCTTGCATGTTGCTCAATTTTTGTTCTCCAATAGTAAGCATGTAGCTAAGAACTTTATTTATATTGCAAGCAAGTCCTTACAATTAAACCATTGGAGATGCTCTTATATTCTTATTTATGCATATTATTACATATGTAATGATATTTATATTTGATAATTTTACTTGATATGATGATTTTTTTTATTTAAGAACAATAATAAACTATTATGTACATATATATATATATATATATATATATATATATATATATATATATATATATATATATATATATATATATATATATATGTATGTATTTTTTAGATATAAATTATATCACATAATTAATCACACAAAAATACATGAAACTTATTTCGAAGTATAATTGAACAAAAACACAATTATACAAACAAATAGTGAAAAAAAGTCTTTCATTGTGTTTCAAAAAAAAAAATTCCTCCATTGTAGCAACTTGACGCAATTCGAAGGAAAATATGGAAATTGTTGATACAAAACTTCACAATTTGAAGATAGTAAACGAAGTTCGAATTAAAAAATTGAAAATGTAGATCAAATATTCTGGAAATTGAAGACCAGAAGAGAGAAGAAAGAGAGAGAAATAAAAATTAAAGGAAGAGAGAGAAATTAAAGAAGAAGAATAGAATACCTTTAGATATCGTACAAATTGCATGCAAGCAAAATTAATTGCATTCCAGGGCGTACTATACACCCACGTATATAACACTAATTCTAACTTTGCCGTAGCTAATGCCAATGTAGACCCAAAGTAAAAATATAGGATTTATTTTAATTTGTCACCTTTTATATTGATAAACGTTTAAATCAATTTATTTGTGGGCTATCTTTGTGTATTACTAGGCTCTTCTATTGTTTCGTTGGGTTTTGAAAAGGAATTATTAATTACTTGCAATCTTTTTTCTTACGCTTTAATTTGTTTGGATAGAAGAAAATAGAAGAAAAACAAGGGAAGAGAAAGAGAAGGGATCGAACAATTTTTTTTTGGGTAAAGGATTAGGAAAAGGAAGGGAAAAGATAGGGTAGTGTATAACATCAAACAATCATGCCCTCTTTTTCATTTCGAGTATATTCAAGCTAAGCTAGCTACCAAAAGATATGATAATGTCTTTATGAAGAGTAAAATTAAGAAGTGATTGTTTCAATTTGTTGAAATTACTAATTAGATTTAATAAACGCATATTAGTTGTAGGTTTAGAAGGGTTGGTAATATACTTACCTTTTCCAAATTATTTGGTTCAAGCTTCTTAATACTTCCTCCATTTTTTTAATATCCCTTCTTTTTATTTTGACATCAGGTGTACTCTATTTCACTTACTTAATATTTTGTGTTGTAGAGAGTGCACCCGATTCAAGTTGCGTTGTGCTTTGCACCGAACCTATGATTAGTGTTATTGAGGCCAATAATGTCTTTATTTTAACGTTATAAAAATTGATGTTATTATAAGGTTGGCATGTTCAGAAATAATCAAAAGGTTGACGTAATAAAAACGGACAGCCTAAAGGTTAACTTAATATTTAAAAATTTCCTATTTTTAAAATTTATTTTAATTTTCCATTTAAAATTGGAAAAATGGAAACTAAAAATCCAACCCTTGCGCGGTCTTTCCTTAAAAATCCAACCTTCCATCAATATCAAATAAATCCAACCTTTGCACCCCACCTTCTCCAACAGATCCATGACCTATTAAAACATGTAAACTTTATACTTTTCTTAATGTATCCAGTTTCTTCCCTCCTTATTTATAACCATTGTAGGGGGAAGTTAAATTGGGCATTAATTCCTCTGTTCTTCTCCCTTTCCTATCTCCTTAAAAGCACTGCCCCTCCATTTTTTTTCATTCCATCTTCATTTCCATTTTTGTGCAAGCTTAGTTCTTTGTTCTCTCTCCAAAAAAATGGCAAGTCATCAATTTGTTGGCTTTGGTTCCTCTAGGTCTAGGTCTAAAGGAAATTCTTCCCCTGCAAAATTGGTGTGCTACCACAATGAGTTTGCGCCATTGAGGACTGTTCGCTATGACGGTCCAACGAAGAGGAAGAGGTTTTATGGGTGTTCCTACTGGCTAGCTTAGTACATGTATGAGGGTTAAATTATTTTTTAAATTTTTTTGTTAGTGTTTTATTTTTTTTATAATTGCATGTTCAATTTAGGGTTTTAATTTGATAAATTTGTAGGAGCAGAGAACTTGCGGGTTCTTCAAATGGGCCGATGAGGTTAATGACATTCGTGATCTGCAACAAATTGTTGTTGAGAAGGATGAAACTATCTCTGACCTTGAGCATCAAGTGGATATGCTGAAGCAAGACATTTATTAGATTAATAGCGTGCAATAGTCTAGAATTTCCAGACTATTGCACGCTATTATGCAAGACATCTATACAATCTATACAATATATTAAAAGACGTTTCTTTTTTAGGAACGGTGTCATGTGGCACTCTTCAAATTATATGTGTCATGTCACAATGTCACATCACATCCAAAGTACATGTTAATACATAACCCATAACCTCGGATACATATATACAAGTAGTCGAACATAGTTATTAAATTAAAGGAGTACACAGACTAACAAACTGGGGCATCGCCCGGGGTATACACTAGTTTATTACTACAAGGAGAAGTTGTAATGGTCTAAGTTTATAAAAGTCTCTAGGGAAGATGTTGTAGAAGCTCATAACCTTGCTGTTTATGCAAGGACTATGAGTTGATTTTCTTTCTTTCCTTTAACTCTCTTTCTGTGCCAAAAAAAAAAAAATGATAAAGATAGATGGTCAAAATAATTTATTAGGTTTATTTTTGTCTTATGATCTAATTTAGAGTCGTATGTTTGTTTGGATGGACAGATATTACAAGGTTTACGAAGGCAAGCCTGCAATGGTACCTGACAATGGGTGGACTCTTGCACCTCCAGAGTGCAATTTCGCGTATAAGTTGCTGGAACCTTGGCCTATGGTAGACAAGTTGCAGGCTTTTGTTTATGAGATGAAACAAAAGAAGAAGAATGATGATGGTGCCTTTCATCTGAACCCCAATAATCTTGATAATCTTGAGCTTATGGAGTTTTTCTGAGACTTGCTCTACTATACTAGTGTATCTAGTTGCTTGATGACATTTGAGAAGATTTTGTTAGCTAAATAAATGTCTTTCTTGGCCGTTATTTATAGCTGTATTTAAAGTTTAACTAGTCTGTGGCTCGGGCGATGCCCCGAGTTGCTAGTTTGTAATTAACTTTTGATTAATTTTTGCTGTATTGAAAATCCCTCTTCAAAATTTAATATGTTGAAAAAAGATTTGTATTAGGAGAACCATATTTAATATTTGTAACCAAATTTAATACAGGTTAAATTTTTCTATGATAAATAAATAGTACAATTAAGGACTAATCATCTTATCCAAGTTAATTATAATTTTGTTGGATAAATTTACACAATATATGGATAATTAAGGCGGTAAAACTTGCATCGTAATACTCAAGTTCAAGTCTTGCTATAAGCATTTTTTAGATTTCAAATCTAATTCGTGTTGTGAAGGTGACGTGACATATTTATAGTGTTTAAAGACATGACATGTGACATATATTGATGACTTGACACGTGTATAGAGCTTAAAAGGGTGACACGTAACATATATTCTGTTTTAGGAACGCTTTTTAATATATAAGTATAGATATAGATTTAATTTGTTCTGCTGATTATTGTCAGTAATTTCATTTTTGTCTACTCCCTTCGTTTGACAAAATGATGGACATCTGAATTTTTGTCAGCCCAACTCACAAGTTAAGAAAATCATGAGTTAAGCATAAGGTTGGTGATTATGTTTTATATTTTTTCACCATTTGGTGATTATGTTTTTTTTTCACCGTTTGGTGATTGGAAGGGTAATTTTGGCAAAAAAATTAAATCAAAAGCAAAAACTTAATCACTTGTCAGATACATTGGGTTAAAAACTTAGTCACTTGTAGTTTACCAATAAAAAAAAAAAAAAACATGAGACACGTCAGTTGTGAAAATGATGGCTCGTATGAATTTTTCCCAGAATTTCCACCTTTGGCACTTCTTCCACTTCCCTACATTTCTCCTTTTATTTAATTTTATTTTCTTTACTCCCTCCGTGTTTTTTTTAAGTGTTACAATTTGACTGGCACATAGTTTTAGGTAAATTAATTGACTTAAATAAAACAAGAGGTAAGTGGGGTAGTTGAAGTATTAAAAAATTATAAAAAAAAAAGATAGTGAGGTTAATAGTTTATTGAAAGTAATGAATGTGAGAAGAAATATATAATAAAAAAGTAGTAGCGGGTTTGGGCGGAGACCATGAGATGAGAGAGATATAATATTTTAATGTAGTTTTTTGTCAAAAAAAAAAAAAGTGTAACACTTATTAAAAGACGGTCGGATTTGGTAAGTGTAACACTTATTAAAACATGGAGGGAGTACTAGTTCTTCAAACTTCACTCTTAATGGTGAATATTAGTTATCTGCTCTTTTGGAAAGCTTGAGTAAAGGAGTTCGACACTTTGAAAGGTAAATTTTTACTTTGTATATGTGGTCTTGTTGTTCTTAATTGTCTGAATCATTGTGTACTCTTTATATTTGAAAAAATTAGGGTTTAAATTTTGTCGAAAATTTTAATTCCTGAATTTAGGGTTGAATTTGGTGTTTGATGATGAAATTTCGTTTCTTTACCTTTATATTATTGTCGTATGACTCTTTATTTGCTTATGCATGGTTAAATTGGGTGGGTATCTTGATTTTGGTGTAATTGGAAGGGGTAGTGTGAAACAGAGTAATTGTACTTAATTAAAAGAATTTAGGATTTAATGTCGAGTAAAGTGTATTTATGTGTAAATTTGTTTGTGAATTATATGGAAGTTGTTTTATTTTCATATATGTGTTGATGTTAAACAATAGCTATTGTAGTTTTTTATTGTTAGACAATTATGTTGTAGATGGAGATGATCCCAATGGCACTTGTTGTTCGATTTGGTGGGGTGTGGAAACATACTCCAGATTTTTCCGTCGCGAATTTCAGACGGAATATTTTTCCGTTGAAAAAGACCTTCTTCGACGAATATTCCGTCGGAACGTCCAACTATCCGTCGGAAATTTTCGATGGATTTCCGACGGAATTTTTTAATTTGTAGGAAATATCCGACGGAAAATAAATCGGTCGGAAATACCGATTTTTCCGATGGATTTTCGAGTCCGTCGGGTCCGTCATTAGTTGACCTGATCCTTGTAGTGAGAGTATGTTGGCGGCCATGGTGAAATGAAAATGATTGATGAACTCCCTACTAATTTTAATGTGGATGGTATGAGGAAGATTATAGGTAGTTTAGGATTTAAAGACATTATTAAGATGCATTATTGTGATCCTACTAAGACAAAAAAAAAAAAAAAAACCGGCATTAGATTCTTAAGCTATGATGATGCTTACCTTTGCAAAATTTCTTAGTTTACTTGTTAAATATAGGCTTATGGAAGTTTACATTGAACATGAAAAGGATGATAGTGATGGGCATGAGGGTGTAGTTGGACCAGGTAAAGGGGTGAACTGGTTGGGTGGGCACAAAGGTCCTGCTGTCCATGGGGGGGAAGAGTGACTACCAGTATAACTAGGTTGTTTGGAAATAACAGTGAGGGTACAAATGAGACTTTTGGGGGGGGGGGGGGGGGGGGGGATATGTTCATTGAGGTTAGTCAAATAAAGGGAGACTTTCATATGAACCTCTCAGATAACATTGACTTTGATGATCAAGGGAGTGATGAAGAAGATGAGGAGGTTGTACAAGCTAGAGCACAAGTGAGAGACCACAACAAAAAAAAAAAAAAGTATGAGTTGTTACAATCTGAAGAAGAGGCATAACTAGGATGTTCTCAAGTCAGCTAGGATAACGTTATACTTTTTAATTTTTAATTTTCTCAGTGATAAATTGCGAAATATATTATTATCTTTGGTAAACTTGAAATTTTTATATTAAGCCAATTATAACACTAATGACAAATTTAAACTAAATAAATATTTAATCACAGTTAGTTTTTTTTTTTTTTTTTTTTTTTAAATTTCAATGATTATATATATATATTTAATATACAAAAATCACCCCCTTCAATTCCGCCACCAAGATCCCACGACCACTCCCCTGCTTAGCCACCTCCCTTGCCGGTGCACTGACCTCCCCGCCCCTGAACCACCACCTCCTTTCCCCGAAACCTAACTCCTTTCCCATCGAAAACCCTAGAAATGGGTCCCCCACCCCCGAAATCTCACAATCGCCCATCTCCCCACCCTCGAATGATTAAATTCGTCGAGAATTCACCGGAATTGGAAATTTCCGTTGAGAAATTCAATGAATTACTCCCTGAATTTGACTCCGAAAAGCAAGCAAGAACCGTTGTCGAAAACTCTAAATTGGAGAAATTTACCAACAAACTATTCAAAATTCCAGGAAAAATCAGGCTTTTGGAGGGTCAAATTGGGGAGATTTTAAGCCAAATTCAATGGATTTCGTTTGAGGAGGAGAGATTGATTAAGGATTTGAGGGATTGTTTGGGGAGGGGGTACAGTGGTGGCAGGGGGAAGGAGAGGTGCGGTAGGGGTAGGGGAGGCCGTCGCACTGTGAGGGAGGTAGGGGCTGGACACGGGCGCCAGTGTGGGTGGGGGCGAGGGCGGGGGAAAGGTGGCTGTTGTCGACGATCGAAGGTGGTGAGTGAGAAAGGTGAGGAAGAAGAAAGAGGGGATGATGGAGATGATGATCTTGATGATTGAGGGCATTTTAGAAATTTAAGTGTATTAAGTGAGGATATTTTAGGAACTTCAATTTTTTTTATTTTAAAAAATATTAACCATGGTTAAGAATTAACTAAATTATTTCATTAAGTTCGCCATTGAAAAATTAAGATTAATTAAAGTTACCAAAAATAATAAGAATTTATACAATTTACCACTGAGAATAATAAAAACTAGAGTGTTACTAAACAGAATTTTCCTTTTCTTGGTGGCCTAATTAGGGATATTATTACCTATTTACCATTAATACCTCCATATTATTATTATTATTATTATTATTATTATTATTATTATTATTATTATTATTATTATTATTATTATTATTATTATTATTATATCTCAAAAACAAAAGTCATACAACCTACAATAAATTAGTGGGAAGCCGAGATACAATCTGGGCCCCCACTCCTCTAGCTATAGCAAATCCTACCCTAGTGAAGATATGAGCTGCAGCACGACCCCCAATGTCTTGCGTCGTCGAGAACCTCTGAATCCGCTTCAGTAACGCAACAGCCTCCTTCTCTAATTACCCAAGCGAAGAAAAGGAGAAGGGAATGAAACCGTATCCAATCGCCTGACATCGAGCTTCATACTTAACCCGCTTTCGATGAGCATCATCAGCCACAACCCGCCTAGGAATAAAGTCAGACAGCCCTGACTGTGTCAAAAGAGAAGACCCTGTCAAATCAACACAGACATCGCGACCACGATTAATATTATTATTATTATTATTATTGAATATACCTCCAAATTAATTGAGATGCTTGTCCGAAAAAAAAAATTATTTGAGATGGCCTAATATAAATCATTTTGGCTTCGATCATCACCTTTACCTTTACCTTGTTGAAAAATTAACATCCCTTTTCCACAGTTGATTTGTTCTAGAGTGAGAAAGAGAAACAAGAAGAGTGAGAAAGATGAAGCAAATTCCGGGAGACTACCTTGCAGAGCTCGAGGAGCAAAGTGCTGCAATGGCGATGGATGTCGACGACGTTGATCCTCTTGAGGTTTTCGGCGAAAATTTAATGGCTCCTGACAATTTCAAGCTTGCTGATGCCGATTTCTTCAACTGCTTCTCCGATGATTTTGATGACACTGATATCAATTGATCGATTCACCGTCTTCCCCTACCTCGCTTTCTCTCTCCTAGGGTTTGTGTCAATTTCTTCGGAATTGCTTTTACCATGAACAAATTTAGGGTTTTTGATTTTGTTTACGTTGTAGAATTCTGAGAATTATATGGAAGTTTGATGGATTGTTGAAGATATTCTCTTAATATGAATTGTTTTGTATAATTTCTTTTGTTTTCTCTTTATTATTTCTCCTGTGCTGTTAAAATTTATCATAATTTTATGTTTTTGAAGAAACTACAGTTATTGCTACTGAAGTTTTGAATGCATTTTTGTATTTTATACTATGATAGTATGATGATACATGTTTAGCTGATAAGAAAACATGAAGAAAAAAAGGTTTGAATATCAATGAGTTGCCCTTAGTTGAACCCGTAGAGGCATTGAGGTATCCATGATGTAAACTTATTGCACTGAGTTGTACTCCGTATACGAGGGGACCTAGTAATATGTTACCTTCCGCGGGCTTTTTCGGAATCGTAGATCATCTTGTAATGAGCCATGATTGGTATGTGTTGATGGGTATATTTATACATGTTAATTGTTATGGGTAGCTAGAGTAGTTAGAAGAGTTTTTAGAATGAAAGATTTTGATGAGATAGAAATGTAGTCTTGTGTTGAGACCTATTAGAACTAAAAGAGTGACTTGGAGCATCCTGTAGTTTTCTTATTTTTAATTCGTGAAGCGCCTTGTGATTAATAATTCGTATTTTTCCCAGTTTTGTATGATTTCTAAGATAACTGCTAGCTCCTTGTGATTAATATCTTTCCTAGTTTCTATGATTTTCGAGATAACTGCTAGCTCCTTGTGATTAATATCTTTCCTAGTTTCTATGATTTTCGAGATAACTGCTAGCTCCTTGTGATTAATCAGAGTTGTGTGGCAATTGCTCAGAAAGTGTGTGACTGAAGTTTTTTCTATATATGGTATAATATGGGTTTCTGGTGTAAGAACCAGAATCATGGTTTTCTGGTATGAAATATTGATTGAGGAACTGATTATTTTATTGGTTAATACCAAAAAGAAGAGCATATTTATCTCATGTCTTTCATGGTGTCCAAAATTGCAAACTGTCTGGACAGATCCATAGTGGTATGTTTATATTAATAGGAATCAGATCAGATGTAAGGTCCTAGAACAAATGCTACAGTATTTAGCTCTTCCTATTTTAATAAATCCGAAGCCTGGAAAAAAATCTTGCTAGGCGAAATACAACGGATTTTGAAATAGTTAGTAAAACTGCACATGGAGGTAAACACACTAGTACAATGGCCAGCCATAGTGACCGAGCTGATGTCAGAGCATAAGCACTGCTCACAAAAGCTATCAAGGTTGCATAGAAAGATAGTTGAAGGATATGGATGCTGAAAGGCAGAAGAAATCTTGGCTGATCATCTCGCTGAGCAAGCATCATTGCCCACAGAGTACTGAATAGCACAAATGTATAGCCGCACATAGCAGTTGTATTTGACAGCATGAACACCTTGAAAACTGTATCCCGTGTCAGAACAGCGTATCCACGCTGATCAAATCCACCAGGGATTGAGAATCCTGCTGCAAAGGTGATAGCTGCTAAAATTACAGCTATGATTCCAAGTGTGCTGAACTTTTTCTGCATTCTTTCGTTAGCATTTTCTGGACAAAGTGTTGTTTGGTTGATCACTTGAGGTTGACTAGGTGTTTGTTTGTCATCTAAATGCATTACTAGCTGGTATCCTATTTCTGCCTGCAATTGAATATAAAAAATGTATCATTATTGTTGCATTACCTTATTAGTCCTTTAAATTTTCATGATGCCTGGTACAGGTTACATAAATTTCAGATATAATTGCTTACCATGTTTTCAGAAAGTTCTTGTAGTTTGATTAAATCCCATGGAGTGTAACCTTCTTTATTCCTCAGATTAATTCCTGTCTTATCAGTATCTAGTATCACCTTGGCCATAATGTGGTCAGAGTTCCTTGCTGCTAGATGTAAAGGAGTATTTCCTTCTATATCTGGTATATTAATGAGCCTCTTCAGTGCTGGAATACTGAGCATTTCTGTACCTTCTTGATAACTTCCCAATTTCATAAGGTGCAGCACAGTTTTGCCATTAGGGTCACAAATTGTAATTGACTGTGGACAATGGAGAAGAATTGCACGAACAGCTTTTAACTGACCAAGGCTGGCTGCAATAAGTAAAGGACTAAGACCTTTCTCGTCACGTAGGTATGCACATGATTTCTCTGTCTTAAGTATTACCTCTACATGTCCCTCTTTGTCTGCTACTGCTGCATAGTACAAAGCATTTTGCCTGCGTCGATCTGCTTTCCTTGCTAGTTCTGGGTGTTTATCTAGAAATAGTCTAACAACATCCTCTGCATAACAATATGGTTGATATGCTTAGTTGCATGCAGAAGCTGTTTATGAAAGCATATATCATTGTTTCATTAAAATGATTACTATGTATGCTCTCAACTTTCACATAATTAGGGTGATAGGTTGACTAATTTATATAGTATACTAGCATTATGACCCCTCACCCTAATTGGTCCTTTTTTCCTTTTTAATTTCTTATAGTATAGTTTATCAATGATCCAATTCTCCAATGCATGTGTAACGTATCTGATGTTTTTTCTTTTATATACCTCATACTATCCTGTCCTCAAATTAATGTTCTCTTAAGGTTGAGCAGACATAGTAAGAAAAGATAAGAAGGTACTATAGTCTTTTTGGCAGATAGTGGAAAATCAAATTTTGATTGAGCGAGCGAGGGAGCTTGTTTATGGTGAATATATGTATTGAAAATACATACACACATTATTTCTTCGTGCCTGCCATAAAGATAGTTGAATATCATATTCCATATTTATTTCTTGTTGCATATATTACATTAAGGAAGATGCAGTAGAGGCAATAATAGTTCTTGGTTAGAAGGTAATTAATAGAAAAATTATTGGTTAAGTTCCAATGGTGGGTAAAGGAACTGTAATCTAGAAGTTAGATAAAACTAGTGCAGAATAGTTGCCGGAAGTGTGAATAAGTCATATACCTGTGCAGTTGTGTATTGCTGCGTGTAGTGGAGTCAACCCAGCTGGTGCACTTAAGCTGTAGGAAACATCTGAGGTTAGGATCTTCTCAAGAACTTGTTCATGACCATAGGCTGCAGAAAGATATGGGGTTCCTTCAGCAGCATTGTTAACATAATTTGCCAGTCTCGGTTCCACATCGAGCAGGTACATTGCTACCTCCTCATATCCATTCCTGAGAGCCTCATGTAGTGGTGTGTTTCCACTTGAGTCTTGAGCTACCCATGGATCGGGACTGGTACCTTCTTCAACCACCATGTGTGACAGCAAGGTGGATCTAACCTTCTTATCTTTGACATTCTGCAAGTGAGACTTGTAAGAATTTACTAGAGCCTGCACTACTTCAAGGTGACCTAATCTCGCAGCAATATGCAATGGGTTTTCCCCATAGGAGTTGCTGCGGCAGATTAGAAGAACTGCTGCCGGAATTTTCAGCAGAGCCTTCACTATGAAGCCATAGTGCCCTCGGCTTGCTGCCAAGTGAAAAATGTTTTCCCCATCTGATGTTTGACCAAGGAAGTAGCTCTCATCTGGAGCTGCTTCTCCATTTTCTACCCCATTGGATTGTAAATGAATATCATTGAGATATCCTTCATTTCCTTCTCTGGCAGCTGTTTCGAGATAGACATCCATGGGTGTAGTCATCTCTGTTTTTCTGGTACGGTGGCTCTCCTGTGCCTTTACTTCCACTGCTGATTAAGGTGGTGGTATTTTTTTTCACCTCAAAGTCGAAATGCTTTTTAAGGACATCATAGTTTTCGTCCACGTTTTGCTCACTAAGTGTAGGTATAGTTCAATAATTCTCAGAGAATAGAATAAGATTAAATCGTATTGTTAAAAACAATGTTCATTTGATTGAAGTTAGTTACATACTACATAGTGGAACATACATGCAAATTTATTAATAATTTTGCATGATAATCGATGTAGTTGAATTAGATGGTTGTTACTCGACCAAATTAGATGGCTGAAGTTGATCACGGCACGACCAAATTAAATATTCCAACTTTGCTTTTGCTGATGTTATCAATGATTTATACATGCATAGAATGTCTTCTGTTTTATGAAAAAAACAAATAGGCAGAGCAATCATGAGAATTATGGAATTGACAATTGAGTAATGGAAAATCATAATATCACTGATAATATCTTTTCTTCCAATTCTCTCCCTGATAATATCAACTCTTCCTACATTTCTCTTATTCCTAAAAAAGAGCGGCCTGAATATATCACTGATTTTAGACCTATTGGCTTATGCAACTCCATCTATAAATTGCTCACAAAAGTCATTTATGCTAGAATCCGTCCTCTTCTCCCCTCTCTCATTAATCCTCTTCAATCCAGTTTCATTCCAGGCAGAGGAATAGAGGATAATATTATTGTGATTAAAGAAATCTCACACATGTTCAAGAAGGCAAAAAAAGGAAAAAAATATCATGGCCTTAAAGCTTGATTTGGCAAAAGCATATGACAGTCTAGAATGGAGTTTTATTGAGACCACTCTTAGGGGTTTTGGATTTCCTGGTTCCTTGGTTGATCTCATTATGTCATGTATTTCTACTCCCAAAATTTCCGTCCTTTGGAATGGTCAAATAACTGATGAATTCTCTCCTTCTCGGGGAATTAGACAAGGTGATCCGATTTCTTCTTATATATTTGTTCTTTGTCTAGAAAGACTTTCTTTGATGATTGAAAAAGCTGTTGCTGATAGAAGTTGGAAGCCCCTCAAAGTGTCTAAACACATCTCCCTTTCTCACCTCTTTTATGCAGATGATATGTTTTTATTTGGTCATGCTTCCTCTTTGAACTTGAATAATATCATGGGAATTATGTCTGAATTTGGAAAAATTTCTGGGTTACAAGTTAATATGACTAAATCTTCCATAATTTTTCCTCATTCCATGTGTTTTCCTGTTAGACAGGGACTTAGTTATTGTATCCTTTCAAAATCTCCTCTTCCTTTGGCAAATATTTAGGAGTTGAAATTCGCCCCAACAAGCTTAAGATCTCTCATTATCATGATCTCCTTCAAAAATCTTTGGATAGAATAAAAGGTTGGCAATCTAAGCTTATCAATATTGCTGGAAGAAAAACTCTGATCAAATCTGTTCTAAATGCTTACCCAGTTTTTTCTATGCAAACTAATTTACTTCCATGTTCAGTTCTTCAATCTTTGGAGAAAGGTTGTCGAAAATTTTTGTGGAATAAGGTTGATAGATCAAGATATCTACCTAGAACTAGTTGGTCAGTTGTTACCAAACCTATAGCAGCTGGGGGATTAGGCATCAGAAAATTGAGAGAATGGAATATTGCCTTTATGGCAAAGTTGGGTTGGTCTATGCTTAATGATCATTCAAAACTTTGGGTGAAACTTTTCAATGACAAATATCTCCAACATTCTGCTCTTTTAGATTTCTTTCCCAAACCTCATCATTCACCTATTTGGAGAGATCTTTTAAAAGGTAGGGACCTTTTATCCAAGGGCATGATTGTTGGAATAGGTAATGGAGCTTCTACTTATCTTTGGTATCATCATTGGGTGGCTTCCAAACCTCTTTATCATTTTGTACAGGGGGATGTTCCTCTTTCCAAAGCTCATTGGGGGGTTTCCCATATTATTAGGAATCATTCTTGGTATCTTGAGGATATCAAACATCTCATGCCTCCTAATATTCTTAAGCTTATCTTACTAATTCCTATCTCCATGGACTCGAATTTTGAGGATTTCATTCGTTGGGCCCCATCTAAGGATGGAAACTTTAGTATAAAATCAGCCTATCATCTTCAATGTTCTTTTGATTTTTACTCTCTCTCTCAGCAGCCTTTTCATAGTGCCCTTTGGAAGAATATTTGGAAAATCAAGACTCCACATAAATTTAATATGCTCCTTTGGCATTGTGCTCATTCAATTCTTCCAGTAGCAAATTCTATTTCTTCTTATATCCCCACTATCTCTCCAGTTTGTTGTAGGTGCTCTTTATCTAAGGAGACCCATCTACACCTTTTTAGAGATTGCTTCTCCTCTTCCATTCTTTGGAATTACATTTTCCAAAGACTTCCCATACCCAAAAACTTTAACTTCTCTTCATTTAAAAATCTCACTTGGGATGATTATTGGATCTCTTTTAACCTTTCACATTCTGATAAATGGAAGATGATTTTTTGTACTTGCATTTGGCATATTTGGAAGGATCGAAATACTGCTGTTTTTGAGAGAAAGATGTTCAGATCCATACATGTTTATAGCAGATTCTATGTGGACTATCAAATGAATGCTCATATTCTGCAGGGGAAAGAGAAAGCTGAAGCTGCCAGTCCTGGTTCTTCTAATTGGAATCCTCCTAGGGAAGGTTTTATTAAATTGAACACTGATGGTGCGTGGAGGAATTCAGAGATGGCAGCTGGTGGTGGAGTTATCAGAAGGAGCAATGGGACTTGGTTCTTTGGGTTTTCCAACAAATATAATGCGGTTACCCCTCTGGCTGCTGAATTGTTTGCTATGAGAGAAGGCCTCAATGTTGCTCTTGAATTCATGGTTAAAAAAATCGAGTTGGAAATTGATTCAGAATACCTTACCAAGCTCTTCAAATCGGTGGATCATGTTCCCCATCATGAGTTATATGCTGTGATCAATGATGTTGCTGGTATTCTGCAGGCCAATGGGAACATTCTCATTAGGCACGTTCCTAGGGAAAAAAATGTCTTGGCTCATAGTCTTGCAGCTTATGGAATGGACATGAGCATTGGGCATAAGGATCATTTCCTGGTTCCTCCCTTTGCTAAGCATATTTATGATGCTGATTTGGGGGTTTCTTCATTATCTGGATAGTCACTTTTGTAAGGTAGTTTCGATGCTGTGGATGTCTACTTCTGTCACTATTATCACTATTATCAGTAATATAGGTTGTATGATAAGTATTTTAGTTTTATGTTTAAGCTTAATCCTGTCTTTTCAATATATTATATGCAGAACTCTATGCTCTATATCACTATCCATCCTTATGATGATAGTGATCCTAGTTTTAGTGGTAATATCAGCTGTCCTCTGCTGTTTCTCTCCTCTGCTTCTAGTCATTCATTTTGGGTTGTTTTCCTTAATGACTGTGCAGAGGTAGGCTTTTGTTGTAAACAACTTTCTGAGGCTATAAGCTTGTAATATATATATCCTTCGTGTTGTGTTAAAAAAGAGTAATGGAAAATCAATTAATAATATTATAATATCCAATACTAAAAACAAAGGGGTGTTTGTTTTATAAGGCTTATTTCCTTGGTTTTTTTTTTAAGGGAAAAGGAGAAACTTAATTAATTAAGATAGTCAATGATACAAAATTGGGGTCTCCAAGCACATAAACACTTAGCCCCTTAAGCCCATTAAGGCTTTCGATGATAAGTGAACAAACAAAAAAACAAGTTAAACATCCTACAGTTCGAAACCAACGAGCATTACATAGAATGAGATTGTGTTTAAGAGTCATCAGGATTTCCATAAACCAGCCAGTCTTGGAGTTAAAATTAAACTAGGTGCTTCCAGTGAGATCATCTTCATAGACTTCCTTTCCAAAGCTAGGCACCACATTAAAGAACTTTTCTCCACTTTCTACTCCCATTGCCATGGCTAGACTACCAGTTTCAAGAGCGTTTTTAGCAAGATTATGAGCGACTCTATTAGCTTCACGAGGCACATAATTGAAGTTAAAAGAGCATCCTTTATCCAGCAAGGCCTGCATATCCATTAGTATGACTGCTAATTCATGCGTGCCATAATTAGCAACATTCTCAATGGTCTTCTTGAGGGAAAAAGCATCTATTTCAATGGTAACCTCCTAGAGCTGGGCATCCACCGCCATTTGCATACCTTATCTCATTGCCATGAGCTCCACCTGGGCAGAATCACTAGCAGCAACATTCCAAGCTTTGTCGAAGAACCAGGTACCATCAGAGAGTTTCGCAACAGCTCCTGCCCCTGCAGTGTGGCCATTCTTGCGCCAAGCCCCATCAGTGTTAATTTTAATGCATGTTCCCCTTGGTCTTTGCAACCTGGTTTCTCTGATCAATATAGCAGGAATCCTTCCTTTTCCCTGAAAAATGTTAAGAGTGGTAGCCAAATCCAGCTTATACTTTAAAAACAAAGTAATGGGATGATAAATGGCACGCTGGAAAACCGCATAGTTTCGAGCCTTCCATAGATGCCACAAGTAACTCTCCAAGTAGCACTCATATTTAGATTGTAACTCATCCATCCTTCCCAATTAGTGTTGAAAAAAGTGTGGTAGTTAAACTCCTTGTCCATTTTGTTTAAAGTGAAAATTCTAGACCATAAAGTCCTAGAGTTAATGCAATCTCTAAACAAGTGAAGGTGAGTCTCCAAATCTAGACTACATCTAGTACACATTGACTCAAAATTTTCTATTCTTGCAGCTAGAACTGTTGCCGTGGGTAGTATTTGATGACCTATGTTCCAAACCAACATTTTGTACTTGAAGGGAATTGTAATATGCCAAAGTTTTTTCCAGTTAATACGGGGAAAAGAGGGGTGATTGACAAAATTAGAAGCTAGTTTATAGGCACTTCGGATTGAAAACTGACCATTAGTCTCTATGCCCCAACAAAGAGTGTCCTCAACCGAAGCTAATGTTGGAAGGGGGATGCTCTCAATGAGTTTGCAAAGAAAATCCGGAATGATATGTTTTATTCTACTAGTATTCCACTTCCCATTATCAATGATATAATTAACCCCCCCAATGAGCCATATAGTTAGGAATGGGTTTATCAATAACCAAGTAGATGAGTTTATCCCCCACCCAATGATGGTACCATAGACAAATATCCTTTCCATTGCCGATCCTATAAGAAATACCCTTCACTAGTAAGTCCTTCCCTTTAAGAATGTCCCTCCAAAGAGGAGAATCCTTAGCACTAGGGATGGTATTTAGAAAGGAAGATCTTTTAAAATACCTAGCACGAAGAATTCTAAACCATAATTTGTCCGGTTCATGTAAAATTCTCCACCCAAGTTTAGCCATAAACGCAAGGTTCCAATTTTTTAGATTACGCATACCTAGCCCACCTAGTCCTAAAGGTAAACATACCTTTTCCCAACTAGTCCTAGGCAAGTAGTGAGTTTTATCGACTTTGTTCCAAAGGAATCTTCTACAACTCCTCTCTAAATCATTAAGAATGGTATTAGGAAGAAGAGTAGTTTGAATGGCATAAAGGGGGTAAGTTAAGAACGGACTTGATTAAAGTACATCTTCCGGCCATATTAAGGAGTTTAGCTTGCCAACCTTTTATTCTATTTTTAGTTTTGTTCAAAAGGTCACTATAGTCCTTAATTCTAAGTCTATTGGGACTATTATTCACACCCAAATACTTACCAAAAGATGGGGCTCCCTTAACATTGGAGACACTAAGAATGGTACTTTTGAGAGATAAGCACATTTTGGGGGAAAAATAACCTTAGATTTGGTAGGACTAATAAACAAACCGGATTTATTACCAAACTCAAGGAGAACATCCCTAATAGTCCTAACATTTTCAACCGACACTCTAGCAAAGAGGAACACATCATCGGCATAAAAGAGGTGAGACACACACACATCATGATCAATTTTAATTGGTTCCCAAAGACCCTCTCCCACCCTTTGTTCAATCATTAAGGACAATCTTTCAAGACATAGAACAAAAATGTAAGATGAGAGGGGATCACCTTGCCTAATTCCTCTCGAGGGAGTGAAATTATCCGTGATTTCTCCATTCCACAAAATAGATATAGAAGGGGTAGTTATGCAACTCATAATGAGATTAACAAGTAAGATCGGAAAATTTAATCCCAACAAAGTTTCCCTAATAAAACCCCATTCTAAGCTATCATAGGCCTTAGAAATATCAATTTTGAACGCCATTAGGTGTTTTTTGCTTGCCTTTTCAAAAAAGTGAGCAATTTCCTTAATGACTAAGATGTTCTCATCAATAGATCTTCCTTCTATGAAGCTAGATTGGACCGGATTAATTAAATTCCTTAAAAGAGGTTTAATTCTATTTGCTATGATTTTAGTAATGATTTTGTAAATGGTATTACATAAACCAATAGGTCTAAAATCATTCATATTTTCCGGTTGATCAATTTTAGGAATTAGACAAATATAAGACTCATTGACATAAGCCGGGATGCTACCCTTCCTTAAAGAATCCGTGACAAGATTAATAATAGAATTACCCACCACCTCCCAATATTTTTGGAAAAACCTAGGTTGGATACCATCCGGACCTGGACTCTTCATGGGAGCCATCATGAACAAAGCATTTTTAATTTCCAACGAAGTAACCTTGCTAGTAAGGAACACTAGGTCATCATCACTAACCACTTCTCTAGGGGTAAAAGTTACTACTCTAGGTTGAGAAATTTGTCTTGACTCGAAAATCCTCTTAAAATAGTTAACACAAACCGTTTTTAACATAGTTTGATTATCTATCCAATTCCCAGATTCATCCTTTAGACATAAAATTTTACCCCTGCTGTTTTTAACTTTGGCCAAGATGTGAAAATACTTCGTATTCCAATCCCCGTATTTTCTCCAATCTACCCCCGCCCTTTGAGCCCATTTAATACGTTCCAATTTAAGGACCTCATTAAGCTGATTTAGGAGATTTTTTTCAAGATTAATTAAGAAGGATGAATATCTAATACTTAGTGCTTTTTGGATGCCGAGAATTCGAGCCATGATACGGTTTTTACTCTGCGTACTTTCATTAAACACATGCTTATTCCACTCCTTAACCTCAGTTATGAAACATTCTTTAGACTGAAAAAAATTATTTCCCTTTCCCCACGTTTTATTGAAAAACTCATCAAAGCTAGGGTTTCCGATCCAAGCTTCCTTGCATCGAAAAGGATAATTTTTATTAATAACAATATTATCACCAGTGCAAATTAAAATAGGGCAATGATCAGAATAAGTTCTGGCTAAGTGATATACCTGTGTTTTCGGATACACTTTCAACCACTCAGCATTTGCTAAAGCTCGATCCAGCCTTTCCCTAATTAGTTCCGTTCCTTCCCTTCTGTTGTTCCAAGTAAAAGCAAGACCGTTATACCTCATGTCAATGAGCCCCTCAGCATCAGTCATTTCCGTAAAGGCCCTACCTTGAGAATTAGTTGCTGGTCTTCCCCCCATCTTCTCCGATTGAGACACCACCTCATTCATATCCCCCATGAGCAGCCACGGAGTAGAAGGTGGAGGTGGATTATCCCCTATCTTTTTCCAAAGCTCCCTTTTCTCATTGCTTGATGAAGGAGCATGCACTCCCGTAATGAGAACCTCCGGATCATTTGGAGATAATTTGAAAAGTGCATGAAGAGCATGAGGGGCGTCAACAGCCATGTCTATAAGGATAGCCGGCTTGCGCCAGAATAACCAAATACCCCCCCTAAGTCCTCTAGCCGGGATAGACTTGAACTCCTCAAACCTTAGCCTTCAACAAAGTTTATGAGCAATTTCATCACTCGATTTAGCTTAGTCTCCAATAAAACCAAAATATCAGGTGTATGCATTCTAACAATTTCAATAGCGTGGGGAGCAAAATCTTTACTCGTAGCACCTCTAACATTCCATAGGACAGATTTCATGTTAACATATGGTAAAGGAAAATCGGGAAAAATCCCTTTGCGATGCTCCAAATGATTATTCTTGGTTGGGAAGAGTTTCCCCCAATCCTTCCATTGGTCTAGCATCCCCATCGCCCAAATATCCTCCATCGATAATGGGGATGCTATCATTCGAATGCCCTGCATTAGATTCCCCGTGCTTGTATATTGGAGATCCAATTCGACACCCATTACGCTTCTCTGCGTTTCTAATATCACTATTAGGTTGTTGCTCTCCATTAGGTTCAACACCTGACTTGCTAATTGCAATGGGAATGTTGGTGGATTTTTTGGAGGGATTTCTATAGGGATGAACAGATTTTCGTAATCTGGATGAACGGGTGGAATAAGATGATTCATCATTATTTGGATACCCGCCTCTATAATTATCAATTTTTCGGTTGGTTCCGGTGTTATTCTCATAACCGGCCAAAGGTGAGGGGTTGGGAATGTTGGGAAGAGGTGGTGTGGTTGTGATAAAGGCGAGGCCCGGGATAGAGTGGATGGGGTTGGAACTCGGCGAGTTGGATATGGCGGCAGAATTGTTGGTGCAATTGGTGGTGATTGAAGGGTTAATTGAGATGGGTGATAAGGGGATACTCGATTGATCCGATGAGTCGATGTTGTGTTCATTCGGATTGGGGTTGGGGTGGGTAAAATTGGGCATGATTGTGGTGGATATGGAGATATCCAAGTCTATACAGGAGGTGACAGGACTTGTACATTGTAATGTTTTGACAGGCCATCACCAAAACTACACAAGACCGAAAGGGCCCAACCACCCCCCCAGATTTCGAAACCCCATAAACCACCTTCTAAAAAGGGTGCTTCAGGGGAGCCAGAACCAAGAAAGGGCACAAGGAACCAAGACCAGAAACAACAGCAGTCAAACAAATATTCCAAACTATACAACTTGATCACTATTCATTGCAATGCACCCTTTATAATTGTGGTGGTAAAGCTTTACACCTTCTCCACAAAACCCCAATTAAAACCCACCTCCAAAAAAACCAACAATTTCCCAAAATTTAAATTTTGGAAATCCTTTAAAACCCATAAAATCTCATGCTTAACTTCTTCAATACCAACAAGGCAACAATGGAGGAAGGTTGGAGTTGACAGTGGACAAATTTCAGGGTTCAATAACACGATTTAATAATGGAGGAATTCCGACGTTGAAAGATTTTAAAGAAAACCCTAAGAAAAATTATGGAAATAAGGGGAACGGTTAAGCCCGATAGGATAGAGTGTTTGGTGTGGAGAAAATAAATCTTCTAAATGGGGAAATTCCTAACTCCTAACACTGATAAGTTTAATATTCTTATCATGTGGCAAATATGAAAATAAAAATACGAAAAATGCAAAGTTAGTACTGTTACCCACCACTTCCCTTAGCTTACGAAGTGTAGACTTTTCGCCCATATCGTTTGCTAGCGCTGTTAAGGGAGCAAGATTGGTGTTACTATGCAATTACAAATTTACCCCTTGATAAATTTAATAAACTTATCAAGGTTAGGAGTTGGGCATCCCTCTCTAAAAAGAGGAAGTTCAACAATGGAGGATGATAAAGCTTCATTAATTGAGGAAGAGAATGACAACAAACGGAGTTGCTTCATGCTAATTAACAAACAACTCAAACTGACCAAACTTTGGTAAGGTAAAGATGTAACTCAGGTTAAATGCCAGGTGGACACTAAATTAGAAAACAAATTATTTTACTGTCACAACATGTTTACCAAGGCAAGTTATTTACATAACTATCATTTAATTAACAACAAATGTTTCTCAGTGTGATAAACTTGGATCTTCTCTTTATTGCCCATGCCACGGAAAATTAATAACATCTGCCTCATTTGCCAACTGCCAATTTCACATTAATTAGAAAGGAACTAAACGATAAATTAAATTTGTAATGTTTATATGTGAGTTCAAATAATTTATTTAATATGTTATAGTGCGTTTTTCTCTCATTTGATTGGATATCTACCTCCGTTTCATATTATTTGACAACAACTTGACATAAAGTAGATAGGAAAAATGTGTAAATGTTGCAAATAATATGAAACAGAGGTAGTACTTGTATTTAGAATTGTTTATATGTCTGCTGTAAAAAAAAAATAAAAAAATTGTTTATGTGGTACATCTTATAATAATATTCTTTTTTTTTAATTGAAAAATATGTAAATATTAGAAATCACGTAATGCGATTTTTGGAACATAAGGTACATACCCCTTACTTGATTAAAAACTAGTTTTTAGAGCGATGCCCTGAGTCATTATTTATATATAAAACAAATAAAAATAAGATAATTAAGTTGATATGAGTTTTACTGGGATGTTTGGATTTCAAATTAATTACAATTGTCGTTTGTAGTGTCTTTGATTGCAAAGTAGTCTCAACCAATCTAGGGAATGTCGTAGGTCACTGTCTATGATTCAAGTTAGTTACAAAATTCACACCTAGAATTGTTTCCCTAATATAAAATCCGATAAAAATGGATCGGAATACTAGGTGTCAATTTAGTTTGGTTGAAACTTGAAAGAGATAATTAAAGAATGATAACTATAAAAGTACAAACTCATGTTACAAAGTATTATATGTCCAAATCTGAGCCCATAAGACTCGTGAATCTATGATTTTGTCCATGAAAATCAAACGATTAGATAGGATTTTTAAAAAGCTTTTAAGTGATGTTTCATTAGCTTAATTTCTATTTATATTGAATAAGATATGAGCAAGATATTAAATCTGAGCCCAAATCATTGACCTGATTCCAATTAGATTAGAAAGTACACTAGAAGAATTTTCCAATGATAAATTATAAGCACTATTTTAACCTCAGAATCAAAAGTTATCAAATTCGAAATTCAAACTTTTTTGTAGAAGTGGAATTGGTAGAATTTGTATAGAATCGTAAAATCTGTCAGATTCTATCGATTCTACTAGCAATTCTTCGAATAAATGACTTTGCTGGCTACGATTCAAATCGTTTGAGTGAATTAGGATCATCAAATCGTACAATTCTACGATTTTAATCGCGATCTTAATAATAATGGTTGTTTTTTCATTTCCATGTCGTCGTTGAGTCAGTGTTGTGTGTCTTTGTCTAGATATCAGTATTGTAAATCTGCTGGCGTCGAGTTCATACCTATGAACTAGAACTCTAGAAGTACATGTCAGATGTAGTCGGTTTGTTAGTGTCTTTTTCCCTACCTTTTAAAATGTTTGAGATAACTCGTATTCATAATATTTGGACAATTATACCCTTTAAAATGTTTTTTTCACTTATTTTCCCTCATTAATGTTAATTCCTATTTTTTAAATCTTAAGAATAGTGTGCAAACATTATTTTCCTTATTTTTATTTATTTACGTATTTTTCCAAACAACTATTTTTTTTAAAAGAGCCACAAGGGCAGATAATGAGAATTGATCCCAGCATTCCCCTAACCACTTGAGTTATCTCTCACTCTCCAACGACTAATTGTAATATAAGGCCAAATCAAAAGAGCTTTCGGACATGGTTAACTATGCCGTGTTGCTCGTGCACCTTAACCGTTTTTAGTTTTATTACTACAATAAAAAAAAATAATAATAATCTATATTAATTACTTGCTCCATTTCTCCAGACACGAAATTTTAGGAGGGATAGTAGAAAATATTATGTTCGATGGAAGTGAGTTGGTTGAAGAATAAAAAAAATCTAAAAAGCAAAAGTGCGTATAAGTGGGGAAGAGAGAGAATGTGAAAAATACGACATGAGGAGATCATTTCATCCGTTTGGTTGGAGTTTTTGGAATGGATTGGAATAAAGTTAAAATCCATTTCATCTATTACGTTATTTGGTTAGGCAAATATAGTATGGAATCTCATACTGATGGGTTCTAATTCCACCACATTCCCTAAAATCTCATACTCACCTTTCCCTTTAAGATTCACAATCCATTCCTTTAACGAATTGTAAAAACAATTTCAAAGAATAAACCAAACAAGTTTAGACTGTTATGGGGTTTACCGGTTTAGAATCCATACCTTCCATACCAATCAATTTCAATTTAACAAACCTAACAACCCCCAAAATACGGACGAAGTAGTTATTAATTAGTGATTTTACACGTTTTTATCCCAATATATTATGATTTTGTCCCTTAAAAAACAAACGAAATACAAAGTATGCTTATGCCCTAATTTTTTGCCCCATTGCAAATAATAGGGTCAAACTTCAAAAACTTTGACCATAAATTCCCATCTATTTCATGCTACTAAAAGTGAATCTAAGGGGACACTTGGCAATATATTATTAAAAAAATTCTGCCAAAATTACTTTCTAATTAAAAAAAAAAATCATTTTATGTAAAAATAAAGTTTGCATCTAGATTATGATTCTAATTTTACAGGATGTTTTGTGTGTGACTGGCCGCACGCTGTGGCCACCTAAAATATGACAAAAGTAACCCCACCGACCTATTAACCCCTGACCAAAGTAACCCCTCCGACCTAGTAACCCCTGACCGACCTAGTAACCCATGACTAGACCTACACTGTGTTTGGATAGAACTTTTGGAAGGAAAGGAAGGGGAAGGAAGATGAAGGAAGGGGAGGTGAAGAAAAGGGGAGGGGTGAATAACACCAAATCCTTCATTTGGATAATAGAGTAAATGAAGGAAGAGAAAGTGAGGGAATTTGCTTGTTCTTGTGAATTTTACCCATGGTTGAACTAATGTTTTTGTTCTTGAGATAATATAAATAGAAATTCAAAATTTTTCGAAATTAAAGAAATAGTCACATAATATAATTTCAAAATATAAACCTTTGGAAGTATAAATTCTTACGTACAAATTTTCCAAAAACAAAAAACCTATAAATCATTTCCCAGTCGATTTTCCAAAATGAAATTTTTAGAAAATTGATTTTTGAAAATTAAACCCAAAATTTCTGAAAATTGATTTTTAAAAATCAAAACAAATTGGTTATAGAAAAAGAAGAACACATTTTTTAAAAATTGATTTTCGTATGATAACACTTTTTTTTTTTTTTCTAGAAAACTGATTTTTGAAGAACCATAACTCAATTTTGGATATGGCGGCAATTGATGTGGTGGAGGCTACAAACAGCAGGTGCAGGGTGCTGGAGAGATTTGCTCAATTTTCCTTCCAAATCTTCTCTAATTTGGAAAGATTTGTTCTTAATTGTGGAAGGAAATAATTTCCTCCCAATTCCATCACCTCCCATCTTTGCTCTCCAAGTGGAGGAAAACTCATCCCTTCCTTTCTCTCCCCTTCCCTTCCCTCCATCTCTCTACATCCAAACAAACTACTAGTGACCGACCTTGTAACCCATGATCGGACCTAGTAACGTAAATCCTAACCTGACCTGGTAACCCCTAACCGGACCTATAGTAACCCTTGACCGAATCTAGTAACCCTTATCCAAGTAACCCTTGACCGGACCTAGTAACCCCTGATCGGATCTAGTAACCCCTGACCTAACCATCAATTCCACTGCTAAAGCAGCCACCAAATCACCAAGCATACACATACACTCATTCCAAACAATTTTTAACAGCAATTTTCAGAAAATAACACAAACAATTCCGATTCCAAAAATGATAGACATCAATATGTTGCAGGGAATTAATGATAATTAAATATGATAATAAACGATGAAATCCGCCCTTAAATCATTAGATCTATGATTTCATAGCCAATACCATCGCCGAGAAAGAGAGTGGCGGTGATGGGAGCTCTGGTGGATAATTAACGGCGGAGAGCGGAGGAGTTGGTGTAGCTTCCGAGGTATACAATTTCTTGAATTTGAATTTCAATTTCAATTCGTGTCAATCTCTGCCAATTAGAGCTGTAAAAAAACCGACCCAAACTGGTGAATACAAACCGTTTCGAACTGTTTTGAAAAGGAACCAAACCGCTAAGAACTTGATATTTTAAAATCGTAAACTGACCCAACCCAATTTTTTAAAACCTAAAACTGAATCGATCCGAATTTTTGAGAACCGGTAATGAACCGTACCCGTTATCAAGCCGAAATGATACAACCCGAAACTGAGAACAACCCGAACCGAGTACTTCCTAACCCGATAACAACCCAGCCCATTGTAAACCGAAACCACTTTAACCCGACAAAAACGCGATAAACCAAAATCGTTTACAACCTTTAATTGGTTAGGACTGAACTGTTTATAACCCGTAATAAGTTATGACTGAACCGTTTACAACCCGTAACCGGTTACAACCAAACTGTTTATAACCCGTAAGTCCGTAACCCGTTATGACCGTTGGTTTTTTTTTTCTTTTTTTTGGTATATTTTATCGATAGTAAAACAAAAGGGTTTAATTTGAATTACGAAGTATTAATTTTGAACTGGTTTGGATTTTTGATGTCATTGAAACTCTTATGCTAAAAAATTATCGTCCTTTAACGAGTAATGGCTTATGGAACACTATATTTTTTTTAAAAAAAAAATCTAAATCAAAAGCTAACTCTAGATTTGTTATTATTATTGGATCCTGACTTATCCAAAAAAGGGACATACAGCTAACAACTAATTAATACTTCGTATGATCTACTGTTATATCTAATAAAAGAATGTTGAGGATATACTAGAAGATATACATTAACGAAACCCATTTAAAACTGGCAAAATTAGTTGTAAAACCGACTGAGTTCAACTCGAACCAATTATGACCTGAACCGATTACAACCCGGCCCGAATAGGACCCGATATGTTTTGACCCAAAACCCGCTTTAAACTGACAAACCCCGTTTTTAAACCGACCGAATTTAACCCGAACCGATTATGACCTGAACCAATTATAACCCGAACCGATTAGAATCCGACTTGAAAAGAAACTGTAATAAAATAAACCAAACCAAACCGACCCGAATTTATTTAAAACCGACCCAAGCTGACCCGATGATCATTCCAACCTATTACAAACCAAAAACCGATAAACCAAACCCAAAACTGAACCGCAAACCCGATCAACACCCATACTACTAATCCATGGGAATTTTTGCCCCGAACATCAAGAAAAGCCCTAAAAGTTGTTCGCCGGAAATGGACGACCAAGACGAAGACATCGACGACGATTTGGGTTGGAGCTTTGAGGAGATCTAGGTTGGTTTGAAGCTTCGAGGAGATCTGGTTAGTTTGCAGCTTCGTCAACGACAAACACGAAAAATGACGAAGATGAAAAACACAAAGACGTTGAAGACGACGGCGGCAGAAGTAGGTGCTTGGCCATTGACGGTTAGAGATAGAAAGAGAAAATGAGAGGAGAGGAGCAGAGAGAGAAAATAAAAAATATGTGGCTGGCCACACCTCATATGAAAGTTAGTGTTAATTTTATATACAATCTAAAGTAAATTTCCTAAAATATCAACTTGCACATTGTAATTACGTAGTATTACTTACTCTGTATTAAAATATTTTCT